>NC_066545.1:4627676-4750176 GCF_024679095.1 Eriocheir sinensis | reverse complement strand
ATATATAACACTTTACGAAGCCTAGTCCTCTTCCATGGTAAGTTATCCATTACTTATTTTCAGCATACCGGTATTATACAAACCTTACCCGGCTTGAGTAAGTAACGTAACCTATCCATCATCAGTTACCGTGCATTCTTTGACCAAATACCCTCTAATCTTACCTTCCTGTTGATTGAAACTAATCTCTATATAAAAAAACGCCCATATCAGTGTAGCTCCGTGATACGTGTTATTTTGGGGCCGTGGTGATGTCATGCACTCATTCCGGTTGGCGAGGGACACGTATCCAGGCTGTCGCTGAGTAACCAGGGGCATTACTATTACTTCCCCGTCGCAGCTGATAAAGTAGGGCCATAAACGTCTTTAATCAACAACGGCTTGCATTGATAATTATGATCTTTTAACTGTTTTTCATTTCGGTGTACCGTGTTTTTTCCTCTCCCTGTCCTATATATCGTGAGGGGTTGATCCGTGGCTTACTGTTGTATTTCAGCTGTTCTCGTGGCTGCAGACGGGAGGCGAGCGCTGGCTGGAGTTTAACTGACCGGTATCATTCCCGTTACAGTATTCAATAACAAGATGTATGGTAAGAAGTTAATGAGATAAGTGCACCAGACGACGAACGTGAACAGGGCAGTCAAAGAAAAAAGAAAGCAAAGGACTTAAATAGAAAAGTGAACACATTGCAGTGTAAGAAAAAGAAAGTGAATAAGGTGACTAGAAAAGGGAACACGCACAAACTGTGAATGTAAATAGAACGAAAAAAGAAAAAAAGCGACGTGACTTGTGAACGAAAACAATAACCAAACGTGGACAGTAGAAGAAAAAAATAAATAAACAATAAAAATCAAATTACAAGAGGAAGAAAACCAAACAAGTGAGGACAGAAGTGAACCAAGTGCGACAAAATAAAAGAAGAGGAAGAATATGAGGAGGCAGTGAGAGACAGTGAGAGTGTGAGAGAAAGACAGAAAAGAGAGGAAAAGGTGACGGTGGGAGTACGCTTGCGACTCTCACATACCCTCACCTTTAACCCTCACAAGTGCACACCCTCACAGTCCCACAGTCTCCCACAGCACCATAACTCATAACTCCACAATCCTAGAAACACCCTGTACCTAAAATCACATAGTCCTCAGCCCCACCGTTCATTAACCTGTACTACACCTCAACGGCCTTAAAAGATCACCACGGACCCCAAACACAAACATAATCTACACTCAGTCCCATAGTCCTGCAACTTTAAAACCATCAGCCCCACAGGACCACATAGTCCCAAACACTTACTTTACCTGAACAACCTCACAGTTCCCCAACCTCCCACAAACCAACAGCCCCACACGACCACAAAGTCCCAAACAGTTACTTAACCTCCAGTCACACAGTCCACGACCCCACCGCCCCGCAACCTCCTGTACATCTGTACGGCCCTACAAGATCTCAGTTCTTCAAGCCTCCACTTCGTCACTGCCCCACAGTCATCATGCCTCTCCGTGACTACGACAGCTATGTTACCCACCAGCCCAAGTCAAGTAAGTTGCACACTTTCTGCACACTTTCCTTCTACTTATTGTGCCCCACTTTTTATGTAAATTTGCCATGATTTATTTTACCTGCATCGATGTACGACCCAGATAACATATTTCACATGAGCAGTTTACTATTGTGCTACTGCTGCTTCTGGAGTCGCTAACTTGTACTAAAAAAACTAACTACCCATACGTCTTGCCTCTTTATCCTCTTTCCCTATCTACCTCTTCCCTCTTCAATTTAACCCTTACACGCATTTTTTTTCCTCTTGACATCTTTTCTTTTCCTTCCTCTTGATCTGACCCCATAACCCAGTACGAAAAAAAATCAAATTAAGGTCCAAATTATTTTTTGTCAGATTACGCACTGGATGCATACGTGTTTGTGTGTGTGGTGTGTGTGTGTGTGTGTGTGTGTGTGTGTATGTATGTATGTATGTATGTATGTATGTATGTATGTATGTATGCGCGCGCGCGCCAGCACATATCAGAGTCATGCCAGATGGACATATGATTATACTGTTCTGCATCAACACGTTAACAACCTCAACAAGCGTTTGATTTCCCTCCACGAGTACGTTCAAACCGCAAACACATAAATACAATTTGAGAAAAATATAATTGTGGTGATAAATAAAAAGGCACGTAAAAACCTGAGTGAATGAGTGAGTGTGTGAATGAGTGAGTGAGCGATCGAGTAAGTGAGTGAGTGGGTGAGTGAGTGAGTGGGTGGGTGGGTACGTACAACAGTCATCACTTACTTGTTGTGTAGCACGTCCTGCGTGGTAACAGCTTCATGAAGGAGACGAGGGCGGTGGTGGTGGTGGCAGTCACGATGGTGCTCAATCGTGGCCCTGTAATAAGAAGTGAGAGATTACAATAAATGATTATAATGGTAACAACAACAACAACAACAACAACAACAACAACAACAACAACAACAACAACAACAACAATAATAACAACAACAATAATAAAAATAATAATAATAATAATAATAATAATAATAATAATAATAATAATAATAATAATAATAATAATAATAATAATAATAGCAATAATAACAAAAAGAAGTGCAAATCAAATAAGAATAAAAAAGCATTAATTTTAGATGACACACGCACACACACACACACACACCGGCAATCCACCGCCCCCTCACCCCCCAGTGGCTTAGCGCATTGGTTGGCCGGCTAAAACTGGTTACGCAAGAGCCTTCAGTCTTTACAACGGGATCAAGAATCTTACAATTTCATTACCGCACTCATGAAAGAACCACTGTCTGAGCAATGAATTAGATAACCTTCACTGACGTCATGGGGTCTGGGTCGGTCTCACATCAACTATTTCCAAAGACCAAAAAAGAAAATCACTCGCGTTCTATTGAGTGTTTTTGTAGGTTCAGGGCACAAAAGAATGATCAGACTACCAGAGGGGTAACAAAACTACCTCTGCCAAGCCAAAAACTCCTATGAAAGGTTTGTCAAATGTATGTGTTTGGGCTCCGAAATGTTTAAGAATATGACCACCGGTGTGTTGGATGGTTGTTCTCTTTGAGCCTCTTAAAAAATTGAACATCTTCCTTACTCCTCCATGCGCATACCACAGCGGATGTAGCATGAAGGGTGAGAAGTAAAGGTAAAGTTGGGGTATGTATACGCGTGTGGCCTCGGTGCTCATCTCCGTCGGAAGGGTGGGGAGGATAAGTTGCAGTATCTTTAATGTGGGGAGAATGCCGAGTACTGGTGTGCAGAACGTGGCTGCAAGAGTAAATTTAATCCCCCTCCTTCACCCACCCACCGTGGCGTATACCAAAGGGAGAAATCTTGAAGGGTGGGAAGGATGGGTCGCAGTACCTTCAGTGGAGGATAAGGATGGCGAGTACTGTCGTGTAGGACGTGGCTGTGTGAGGAAACGTGATCTCCCTTCTTCGTCCACTCTGGCGTATACCGAAGGGTGAAAATCTTGAAGGGTGGGAAGGATGAGCCACAGTACCTTCAGTGGAGGATAAAGATGGCGAGTACTGTCGTGTAGGACGTGGCTGTGTGAGGAAACGTGATCTCCCTTCTGCATCCACTCTGGCGTATACCGAAGGGTGAGAAACTTTAAGGGTTACAAAATTCATACTCTTGAGAGCATTCAACGCACAGGATGGTACAAGAGTCACAGAACGGAAACTCAAGGCGACCCTCAAAGGCATCCTATTCAGTCACCGTGGACTATGAGCCGATTTCACAGTCCAACACAGTGTCTTCGTAACAGCCCGAACCAAACTATAGAATCCCATACAATCCAAAATGGTGAGGTCTTCGATGCCACACTAAATACACAAGCCTTTTCCTGTATAGTTTTATCAAATTTGTGAACTTAAATATAAACACCAGACACTATACAAGGAAATTTCGAAGGCTCTGATATTGGTTTGGGAGCTTACTAACTCGTCAAGGGGAACTGTGAAACTGGCCCTGTAACGCCATTCTGCTTTGGTGCTCACGAGAGAAGACATTGTTCGCTTTGGTGCCTCTCACCCAGCTGCTTTCACATTTGACGCACTTATTACTCCTTTTACCTCATCCCTGATACCCCTAACACTCCAGACCAGGATCAACCTCACGCATGTATTATTATTATTATTATTGGTATTATTATCCTTTTCCTTCACCTGATAATTATAGGTCGTATTATAAGACATTTCGATGCCCAAGAACACATATTAGTCAGGGCTTTCGTGGGAGTTTGGGGCATTTCCAGGAGTAGTTTTATGATCCTGGTGGTAGTTTGACCGTTCCTCTGTACCATGAACCTAAAAAAAAACACTCATTAGAACCCGATTGACCCCCTCTTTGACTTTTAGAAATAGTTGATATTAGAAGCGAAAGTGTCTTATAATACGACCCATATATGTCTCCTCTCCTTCTGCTCCTTACCTCTGATCATCCCATACCCTTCCCTCTTCTACCTAAAACTCCTTCTCTTCATTTTTTCTCAACTTCAAATTTTCCTGCTCCTTAACCTCCCTAATAATCCTGATTCTCCTCATCCTCCTCTTAAATTCTTCCTTCTTTATCTCCATTTCTTTTCCTGATCTTCCTCCTCTTCAACCTTCCTTTTCCAGATCCTCCTTGTTCCTCTTGTTCTTCCCTCTCCTTTCTCTCCTTTTTCCTCTGACCTTCCTGCTCCTCAACCTCCCTTCGCCTCTTCATCCTCCTGCTCTTCCTTATTTATCTCTTTTTCTTCTGATCTTGCTGCTCCTCAACTTCTCTTCGCCTCTTGATCCTCCTGTTCCTCCTTCTTTCGTTCTTTTCCCTCTGATCTTCCTGCTCCTCAGTGATTCCCTTCGCCTCCTCTTCCTTCAGACCATCCCATACCCTCTTCTTCTCCTCCTGACCCACCTTTTCTTTTTCTTTATGTTCTTTTTTTCTGGTGCTCTCGCTCTTCAATGTCCCTTCTTCTTCTTCTTCTTTTTCTTCTTCTTCTTCTTCTTCTTCTTCTTCGTCTTTCTTCTTCTTTCTTTCTTTCTTTCTTTTTTCTTTTTTCTTTCTTATTATTATTATTATTCTCTTTTTTCTTTTCCTTCTTCTTCTTCTTCTTCTTCTTCTTCTTTCTTTCTCTTTCTTTCTTTCTTTTTCCTTTTTTTTCTTTCTTCTTCTTCTTCTTCTTCTTCTTCTTCTTCTTCTTCTTCTTCTTCTTCTTCTTCTTCCTCCTCCTCCTCCTCCTCCTCTTCCTAGTCCTCATTTTCCTCCTCCTCCTCCTCCTCCTCCTCCTCCTCCTCCTCCTGATCCTCCCGTTCCTCCCCCAGGCAGGTCGTCCTCGTCTTCCAGCAGGACCACGCCGCAGTTCACGTGGCTGGAGTGCGTGTGGATGACGGTGCTGGGGCTGTCCTACCTGATGGGCTACGCTATTCAGATCAGCATCATCGTCGAGCGCTACAGCCTGGAGGAGCCGCCCACCCACCGATACTTCTACGTAGTCTTCTTCCTCCTCCCGCACCTCACCGCCGGCCTCAAGAACCTACAGTAGTGAGTAACCAACCAACTAACTAACTAACTAACTAACTAACTAACTAACTAACTAACTAACTAACTAACTAACTAACTAACTAACTAACTAACTAACTAACTAACTAACTAACTAACTGACTAACTAACTAACTAACTAACTAACTAACTAACTAACTAACTGACTGACTAACTAACTAACTAACTAACTAACTAACTATCTAATTAACAACTCCTCTCCTCATCAGCCACTACCGCGAATCCATGGAGGAGGAGGGCGAGGACGGGGCTGTGGGTTGGATGATACACCTGCTCCTGCTGCCCTTCAGTCCCCTCATCAGGTAACTCTAGGGGTCGTATTTTCAGACTTCGAAACCTTTTAGAACATCAATTTAAAAAAGGCTCTCGCAGAAGTTAGTTGTCGGGGTTTACATGGGTTGTTTCTGGACCCTGGCAGTATTTTTGGAAGGCTTCTGCGCACTCATGATAACTTTGGCGCAGCTCCTCTCTGGCCTTGAAAAACGTTCGTAGCAAGAGCCCCAAACGTTTGATAATACAAGTTTAAAGGTCGTATTCTTAAACATTTTGGCGCCCAAGGACACATATTTGACAAGGCTTTCGTATGAGATGTGGGCATTTTCAGGGCTAGTTTTATGACCTTGGTGGTAATTTGACGCTGCTTCTGTACCATGAGCCTAAAGAAACACTCATTAGAACTCGATTAATCCCTTTTTCGGCCTTTGGAAATAATGATGAGAGAGGTGGAAGCGTCTGATAATGCCGACCTTAGCCCTCTTTCTCTTTCTCAACTCCCTTCCCTTGCCTCCCATATCTATACTACCTGTTGCTTCTCCCTGGCATCTCAATCTTAAGGCCAGTATTCTTATTCGCTTTCGGCTCTCACAACAAATATTTCAAAAGGTTACAAAGGAGATAAGTCGGGTTGCAATAAGTGTCTTTTTTCTTCACATTCGTGGTGTAGAAACCTTGTCAAACTATCACTAAGCTCAAAACTACCCATGGAAAGACCAACAACCTTTACGAAACCCAAATGTGGGTGTATGTGGGTGTACAAGGTCTTTATTTAGCTCTTGTGGGTGTATAGGACCCGAAATGTTTGCGAATCTGGGCCTAACACACACAATCTTAACCAGTCACTCTTCAACACCAGACTCTCACTCCACACTCTGATTCAGTCCTTCAGTCACTCTCCAGGCACCCAAGCCAGTCACTCCCCAGTCCAAACAGTCACCGCCCCAGTCATTCCCCAGGCCCTATATCACCCAAACCAATCACTCTCCAACCCCAGACTCTCACCCCCCAGTCACTCCCCAGGCCCTATAGCACCCAAACCAATCACTCTCCAACCCCAGACTCTCACCCCCCAGTCATTCCCCAGGCCCCAACACTCAAACCAATCACTCTCCAACCCCAGACTCTCACCCCCCAGTCACTCCCCAGGCCCTAACACTCAAACCAATCACTCTCCAACCCCAGACTCTCACCCCCCAGTCACTCCCCAGGCCCCAACACTCAAACCAATCACTCTCCAACCCCAGAATCTCACCCCCCAGTCACTCCCCAGGCCCCAGCACTCAAACCAATCACTCTCCAACCCCAGACTCTCACCCCCAGTCACTCCCCAGGCCCCAGCACCCAAACCAATCACTCTCCAACCTCAGACTCTCACCCCCCAGTCATTCCCCAGGCCCTATAGCACCCAAACCAATCACTCCCCAACCTCAGACTCTCACCCCCCAGTCACTCCCCAGGCCCCAACACTCAAACCAATCACTCTCCAACCTCAGACTCTCACCCCCCAGTCATTCCCCAGGCCCCAGCACCCAAACCAATCACTCCCCAACCCCAGACTCTCACCCCCCAGTCACTCCCCAGGCCCTATAGCACCCAAACCAATCACTCTCCAACCTCAGACTCTCACCCCCCAGTCACTCCCCAGGCCCTATAGCACCCAAACCAATCACTCTCCAACCCCAGACTCTCACCCCCCAGTCACTCCCCAGGCCCCAGCACCCAAACCAATCACTCTCCAACCCCAGATTCTCACCCCCAGTCACTCCCCAGGCCCCAGCACCCAAACCAATCACTCTCCAACCCCAGACTCTCACCCCCCAGTCACTCCCCAGGCCCCAGCACCCAAACCAATCACTCTCCAACCCCAGACTCTCACCCCCCAGTCATTCCCCAGGCCCCAGCACTCAAACCAATCACTCCCCAACCCCAGACTCGCACCCCCCAGTCACGCCACAGGCCCCAGCACTCAAACCAATCACTCTCCAACCCCAGACTCTCACCCCCCAGTCACTCCCCAGGCCCCAGCACTCAAACCAATCACTCTCCAACCCCAGACTCTCACCCCCCAGTCACTCCCCAGGCCCCAGTACCCAAACCAGTCACTCTCCACATTAATCAAACACTCTTAAATCCCAGACATACTTCTCATCAAACCCCAACCCTCACAGCCCAATCAGTCACTCTCAAACCTCACTCAGCCACTTCCCCTCAACCCAAAGTCATTCTGCAACCCTTCAATCAGCTCCCAGTCCTCCCCACAACCCGCTCCCCCCACCCCCTTCACCCCTCTAACGCGCCCTTCTCTCCCTACCCACAGGTTCTGGCGGGCGCTAAGTTTCGGCATGAAGGAGAAGGAGAACTGGGAGTATGGCATCAGGTGAGTGGCGAGGCAATGACTGAGATGATGGTGATGATGGTGATGACGATGATGATGGTGGTGATGACGATGATGGTGGTGGTGATGGTGACGGTGACGGTTACTGACTCACCCAGAAAATACATTGGCACCGTTACTCTTCCCTGTCACTCGCTCCCTTGTCACCCTGTTATCTTCCGTTATCATCCCCTTTCACTCACCCATCGCCCTACTGTTATCACCTGTTACGTCTACTCACCCTATCAACACTCCCTATCTTTGCCCTGTTGAATACTCGTCCAGCAAACCTTTGTCTATCGTTACCATGCCCTGTTACTCACTCACCCACCGACGCGTTACTCACTCACTCGTCATGTTTATCTACTGTCACGATTCCTCATCCTATCAGCAATTCCTAACCTGTTTTTTGTTTGTTTTTTACGGTAGATTAAACAGGCCAAGGGAAAAAGACAAAGAAGAAAACAAAAAAAAACGCTAAATATACAAAGAAGCCCGCTAGAAAACAAAAAAAAACGCTCATGTCGTAGACCTTCCCTTCCTTCCCTGTTGCATACTCTCAGGAAACTGTTATCTACCGTTACCGTCTCCTGTTACTCCCTCACTCACCTCCCTGTTACCCACTCACTCATCGCCCTGTTATCTCCTGTTATGTATACTCATCCTATCCACACTTGCCATTATAACCATGTCCTGTTGCATGTATACTCAATCAGCAGACTTGTTACCTTTACTTTTTTTTTAACATCAGAGGACACGGCAATAAAAAGAGTACAAAAAAAAAGCCCGCTACTCGCCGCTCCTATAAAAGATAAAAGTAAAGAGTATACCCACCACCACCTGTTACTCCCTCAATCACCTCCCTGTTATAGTTCCCCTCACGTGTACTCACCCCGGCAGGTTCCTGGACGAGATGGTGACGATCGGGGTGCTGCGTCTGTTCGAGGTGTTTCTGGGTGACGGGCCCACGCTGGTGATGCTGGCCAGGGATGACGTGTGGGGGCGCTCCGACGACTGGGATATGGAGGTGAACGGTGAGTGGCGGGGTGTGTCTGGACATGGGTGATGGGTACGTAGGGATAAGGGAAGGAGGTCGAGGAAGAGGGTTATGGTGTGGTGAGAGGGATATGAGTGAAGGGAAAGATCGAGGGAGAAGGTAAGATATGGTGAGGGGAAAGGGATACATGTGAAAGGGGAGCTCAAGGATAAGGGTTCAGGGATATATGTGAAGGGAAAAATCGAGGAAGAAGGTAAGATATCGAGAGGGAAGAGGGATACATGTGAAGGGGGAGCTCAAGGATAAGGGTTGAGGGATATGTGTGAAGGGAAAAATCGAGGAAGAAGGTAAGATATCGAGAGGGAAGAGGGATACATGTGAAGGGGGAGCTCAAGGATAAGGGTTGAGGGATATATGTGAAGGGAAAAATCGAGGAAGAAGGTAAGATATCGAGAGGGAAGAGGGATACATGTGAAGGGGGAGCTCAAGGATAAGGGTTTAGGGATATATGTAATGGGGAGAAAGGGGAAGTTAAGGAAGAGGGTAAAGTATGGAGTGGGAAGAGGAATACGTACTGTGAAGGGGGCGATCGAGGAAGAAGGGAGGCTATGGAGTGGGGAAGGTGGATATAGGGAAGGGTTTGTGAGTTTGGCATGCGAGGTGCTACAGCTATCCATATGTTCCTCATACCGCTCTACCATAACCAAAATCGAACCTAACCCTGCCTGACAATTCCTACATATTCACAAAGCCTATCTCCCTTCCACCACCACCATCACTACAACTAACCTAATCACATAACCTCTCCTTAACCTCATCTTCCTCCTGTTCTTCCTTCTCTCTCCTTCTCTTTCACCTGTTCCCCGTCACACACACACACACACACACCCGGCACCACCCTACACTTATTGCATCCTCACCAGCCATAATACCCCCTTCCACCACCACCACCACCATCACTACAACTAACCTAATCACATAGCCTCTCCTTAATTTCATCTTCCTTCTGTTCTTCCTTCTCTCTTCTTCTCTTTCACATGTTCCCCGTCACCTCCCCCCTCCCCACCCCCCAGCACCACCCTACACTCATTGCATCCTCACCAGCCATCGTACACCACCACCATCACTCCAACTAACCTAATCACAACCTCTCCTTAACCTCATCTTCCTCCTGTTCTTCCTTCTTTCTCCTCCTTCACCTGTTCCCCGTCACCTTCCCCCCCCAAGCACCCTCACCACACCACCACCACCACCATCAGTCCCCTTACCTGGTTCCCGTCTCCCCGCCGCAGGTCCCAACATGAGGCCGGGGTGTGGGCCCATGTGTGAGGTTGAAGACGAGTCGCCCATTGACTTCTGGACGGTGTTCCGCATGCTCTTCCTCCTCTCCAAGATGTCCCAGTGCATCACCTTCTACCTGTGAGTATACAAGTGAGGGATGTGAGAGGAGTGTAGATGGATTGATAAACAGGAGCAGCGAGTAGCGGGCTTTTTTTTATTGTTTCCTTTTTTTGTGTGCCCTTGTGCTGTCTTCTTTGCTGTAAAAAAAAACCGCGAAGGTAACAGAGCCGAAAATAATGTTGTAAAATATGAAAAATCTACAATATCAAGAGAAGGCATACGTTCAAATAAAGGAGTTGAAATATTGATGAAAGATACGTAATAAAATAAGAATGTGAAGGAGGGTGAGAACTATAGGGACCGCGGGAATGAAATATTAAAAGGGCAAAGTGAAAACATAATTGACGGAGGGCTGCAGAGGTTCACCCACACATGTAACCTCTACTATCATCCCCACACAGTACTACACGCATCCACCACCACCAACAACAACCGACACAAATTTCAATAACCACGACCAGCTACAACCTTACCACACCACCAGCCACACACCCATTTCCTCCATTGTAATATCTGACATGGATTTGGTAGGAGCTGAGGGCACTTCCATGGGTACTTTCATGACCCTGGTGGTAGTGTGACAAAGCTCCGTGAAAAAACGTGAAAAGAAAAAGCACTTATGGGAACCCGACTCCTCTTTTCGGCCTTTGGAAATAGATGTTGTGAGAGCTAAAAGCGTCAGACAATACCAAGCTAAGAGTTTTGAAGAGGGAAGCACAAAGACACCCATACAACAAGATTTGAGGACTGTTTTTTCAAGGGCTATCTTCTGTATTCTGTGTTGAGTTAAGGGGCTATTACACTGGGCAAATTTTTCGTGGATCTTCAGTCAAACCACGATTTCAGCTAGCGTGTTTCTCATTTGTTTCGTGATATTGCTGCTGATGATGATGGTGAGTAAATATGAGAACCACTCCAGCGGAAATCGTGGTTTGACTGAAGATCCACGGAAAATTTGCCCAGTGTAATAACCCCTTTGGGCGGTTCGTGAATTTTCTTCGTGTGTTTTGTTTTGGTATCGGTCTTTCACCTTTACCGTAAGAAAGAAGGTCCTTACACCTATAACCACGTAAACCTTCTCCCCCGCCACCATCAACACACTTATACACACTACTCTGTTTTTTTGTGAGCTTAATAATTTGCTATTGGTATGCCTCCTTTAATCCTTTACCATAAAAAAGAAAGATCATACGCCCCTGAGCTCTATAAACACGTAAATTTACTCCACAACTACCACCCACACACCTGTAAACACTGCGTAGGCTCCCATTCTGAGTTTCTCATATTCCTCCTCTTTCCCGCAGCGTGGTGGTGAAGCGGCTGCAGCGCCTTCAGCACCCGGAGCAGTACGAACACCTCGGGGGCTCCAACGCCAGACAGGGGCGAGCTAACTTCTTCGCCGTACTGCTCCTCTATACGGCCCACTTCTTCTTCATTGGTGTGTGTGTGTGTGTGTGTGTGTGTGTGTGTGTGTGTGATTCACCACTACCTGATTACGAGTTGGAATCGGAATCGCCAGCAAGCACCCTCCCGACAAGAACAAGCTCATTATCTCTGGGTACTTCCGGGACCTCACACACCGCACACCCCATCCACTTTGCTCAAGGGGGAACAGTAACCCTTCCTTGTCAATGGAAAAATCTCGGCCTCAGCGGGGCTTTTAACCATTGAGCTACGGAGCGGTGTGTGTGTGCTATCCTCAACTGCCATCCACATACCCTTTAACCACTTTTCTTTTGAACTCCCAGCCACACACTCCTTCAATCTCTACCTCTTCTCCTTAACGTCATATATATCCCTGCTCTCACCACCCCACCCCCCTTCCTCCATTCATCATTCTCTTCCTCTTCAATCTTTTCGTCTCTTCTCTTCAGCGTCATCTATATCCCTCCTTTCACCGCCACCCTCCTCCCTTCCTTCATTCATCATCCTCTTCCCCTAGGGTCTACCACACACATTCCCGCATCAATGTTACCTCTGCTGTTTTTTTTTTTTTTTCATTGTTACTGTTGTTATATCATCGCTTTAAAGAAGAATACAGCTTTGAAACTTCCTTGACACTTCCAGTTAATTGATATTTTTTGTTCTTAACGGGAAGGCAAAAAACTGGCCTTCCACCTCATTGATATATTTTCTCCTCGCGGAAAGACAAAACTGGCATTAGAGAACAGAAATAACCCAAGTGTAGCCTGAATTGATCCCCCCTCATCAAACCTCACCCACACCCACATTCACATCCCTCCCCCTCCCCCAGGCTCCCGCATCATGGGCTGGAGCATGGTGAACGCGGCGTGGGGGGCGTGGGTGTACATGATCGTGGGGGCGCACTGGCTCATCAACACGGGCTGGCACCTCATCACCGTGCTCAACAGCAAGGGACTCGCGGCCGCCAGGTGAGGGTAGGGATATGAGGAGAAAGTGATTATGATGCGTATTACAGGTGAGGGAGAATGAGGGCTGGGACAATTATGGTAAGTAGCTACTTAGGTATAACCGAAAAGGTTTTTACAAATGAGGAGGATGAGGGGAAAGGTAATTACAGGTGAGAGAATAAGAAGAAAGATGATTATTGCCCTTGTTTCAAGTAAGGGAAAATGAGTGGAAAACTTACGATGGTGTTGTGTTGGTGCTGATATTGTTGGCGTTTCATGTAGCCTGTAGCCTTTGGAGCAAGGAAATACGTGAATGGAAACGCCTCGTGTGAATTAGGCCAAAGGATCAGTGAACTGCCGGTCCTTTGTTGATGTTGTTATTGTTCTTTATTTCTTCCTGTTTTTCTTTTTTTTATTGTATCTCCTTGTACTTGTGCTAATTTTTCTTAGCAGTAATATTAACAGTAGTAGTAGTAGTAGTAGTAGTAGTAGTAGTAGTAGTAGTAGTAGTAGTAGTAGTAGTAGTAGTAGTAATTTATTCATTCTTTTCTTTCTTCCATATCTTATTTTCCTCTTGCCTATCTTTTTCTATCATCTCCTACTCTTCCTCTCTAGCTCCCCTCCTCCTCCTCCTTATCTATAGGCTACCACCACAAACAATCCTCCCTCCCCTTCACCCTCAGGTCGGTGTCGTCCCTGATCATGGGCGCCGTGTGGCTCATCGCCCTCACTAACGAGCAGGGCGGCCGCCAGCTGGGCCGCTTCGTCCTCTACTACTCGCTAGCCTTCGTGGAGAGCGCCGTCTGCGCGGGCTTGTGGCACGCCGGCATGGTGGGCTCCGGGGACTTCTTCGCAGCTAAAGTGAGTGGTGGTGGTGGTGGTGGTGGTCGTTCTTTTGTTCCGCAGAGTATTTTTCTTCTGCAGGGTAGCTACTTTTCTTTTTATTCTTCTGCAAGGTAGTTCTCTTCATACTTTTGCAGGGTATTTTTCTTCTTTTTACTTTGCAGGGTATTTTTCTTCTTTTTACTTTGCAGGGTATTTTTCTCCATTCCTTTGGAGGATATTTTTCTTCTTTTTCTTTTGCAGGGTACCTATTTTTTCCTGCAGTGTATTTTTTCTTCTTTTACTTTTCCAGGGTATTTTTCTTTTCTTTTTTTCCCTCTTCTCTTAGTTACTGGTGTTGTTTCTTACATAGAGTACATTCCCACATTTATCATACTCTTTTTATTAGTCTTTTATCAATATCATCTTCCTCTCCTCCTGATCCCGCTAGTTGTTCCTGCTCCCAACAATGACTAACTGGGGGGATAAACCGAATTGGTTGTCACTAGCTTAGTCCATGAGTTTGATTATAAAAACTAAGTGCGGTTTGTTGGCATCCGGCTGACTGATGGACTGACTGAGTAACTGATAATGATATGAGGTTGCTTGACTCATAGACGACTTAGTAACCAAAGGACCGACTGACTGACTGAATGAATGAATGACATTGAGTGCTCTGCATGTCTGGATTTCTCATTACCTAGTTACTGCTGCCACTGATAAAATGTTTGTGGGCATTGCTTAGTGCATGACAGGGTGACTCACTGACCCAATGAATGACCGAATGACTCTGGACTTTAAGTGGCTGACTGAGAGAGAACCTTTTCGTTGGCTTTATTTCGAGGCTGACTGACTGACTGATAAACTTCCACCCAGCAATCCTATACTCCCTCCCTTACGGACCCATCCTTCTCTAAGTGACCCATCCTTCCCTGAGTGACCCAACCTTCCCTAAATGACCCAACGCCTCCCTTCTGCAGGCACCGTGGGCCCTGCTGACAGCGTTCATGTTCGCTGGCATCGCCCACATCATCTACTACGCCATCTGCCACCCCGGCTCCCCGTCCATCTCTTCCCGCGGGCTCCTGTGCTGTTCCGGCAACCGATGGGACCCCGTAGACGAGGAGGAGCGAGCGTAAACACCCGCCTGAGCCTCGTAGCTCAGCGTAACACATGAAAGAACCCAGTGACGTGTGTGAAGGAAAAACATAAAAGTCCATGGAGATGTATATGTGTAGTTGAGTAGCGGTATAATAAGTATGTGCTACAGATAGGTTACTCCCAAAAAATGAAAAGCCTCTGTTAACTGCCTAGAGTTGGCACTGGAGGCAATACTGCGTGTGGTTCGAGGTTAAGGTGGGATGCAGGCAGCATACCCACCAGAACCAGATAAAATGATGCTGAAGAGGAACAAACTTTTACTGTCACGCTTCAAATCCTGTGACATAATCCTATCAGCAGAGGTCGAGCACCCCTGACCCCTGCCTCCTTATCAAAACACACACACACACACACACACTTGTTGACATTAATGAAAAAAAAATAGACGGTGGTATTAACATCGCAAGCGGATGGGAAATTTGACAATCATCATCAGCGTAAACAATTTCACACTATGACGCCATCCACATCAGCGTCAGTGAGTTTTCCGTGACATACAAATGCTGTCCCATATTTCACTTTTTTTTTTTTTTTTTTTTGGGGGGGGGGATTTTGTTGGGGATATACCCCAAGGGAGGAAGGCGGTGCATGCCACGCAACCACCCAGACGGAGGGTAGAGAGATGCCCAATTCTTTCAAATGGAGACAGCCCAACCTTTCCACTCCCAATGGCACCGGGTAGGACTCGAACCTATACGCTCCAGCACCCCGCCGGAGCGCAAGGCGGAGACTCCACCACTGGACCACGGGAGCCCCCCCCATTTCACATTTCCTTTGCATGAGAACAGAATGTGTAAAAAATTTTAAAAAATCAATCATAAATAGGTTTATTATGATTGATATTGCATCATTGGTTAATCTAGCTAACTACTGCTTCTAATAAACTGTTACCCTTATCCATAGAGGAAAAACAGCTCACCCTCTTCACCACACCACCCCGTTCAGGGTTTTCAGACCTGAATAAAGGTTGTTTTCACAAAAAGATATGTGAAAATTAAACTTGTAAATATCGAGATTTTAAAAATTGACACTTGACACTCAGCTAGGGTGAAATTCTGACGGCACTGCCTGCCATAAAACTTGCAACATCAGTGTTGACATTAATAAGTTGATGGCTTTAGTAGACAAAAATCAGCTTACAATAGTCTGCTCAAAGGAATACGTAGCTACACATGTGCTTACACACATACACACACACACACCACACACACGATGTATGTACCATTACTTTTTGTAGCTTTATGTCAGTGATTAGTGTTGTTATTAGAGCTTAGTTAATATTAATATGTTCAGTATGAGAGCATTGGCAGGAATATATGGGTAACATTTATCCTTCCTATACATAGTGAATGGTTTTGTTAACTTGTTTCTGGCTTATAAATATGCATTTTAATACGTTGTTCCACTGGTGTGTTTCCATGCCTTCATTCCCCCTACAACAACAGCAACATCTCCTAAATGGACTGGTTTTCCACTTGTCCAAAGTGTTTCACAGATGTACTGATGCTCCCCACTTAGTAACTTTAGGTCTATTCCAGAACATATCCCTTTACTGACTGAATCAAGCACTGCACACAACTTAGCACCATGTAGAAGTTTCTACATAATACTAAATCAATATTTGCATTTCTCATTCAAATAACACACCTTTGATGCCATCAATACTGTCCATGGGGAATTTACTGCACTTGCAGTACATTAAAACAGGTAAAGGGTATAACTGTAACATACAAGGAATGAATCACATGATCATAAGATGCTATGCAATGATCAACTACGCACGCTACATAGTGATGCTAATGATGCTTTGTAAATCATCATTAACGGACATGATATGAGCCAAATTTCTATCTATTCATATATCTACTTGTTTAAATGGGTAGTTCCCATACCTTAGTATCACTTAGGGAATCAGGGAACCAAAGACCTAGGTGAGTTACCCAGGTGGCCTAAGGGAAGGGCAGGTGTGTGTATCTACTTTCTGCAGCACCATCTCACCACCACCATTACTTGGCCACACCTGAGTCCTGACATGCATGGAACTCCTGCTTCTGCTGTTTCTCAGCAGCTGTAATATACAAGAAATTTTCTATGAACTTTCTAGGATGACAGACTTCAAAGAAATGAAAATACATACTACATACATTTTTTATTATCAACAGAGATAACAACATTGCACAGCACTGCTGCTCCACAATCTGAGCCCAGGGACTGGGTACCAGCCAGGAGTTGGGGAAGGTGGAGACGAAGTAGAATTGAAAAACAGTAGCTCAGGATGACATAGCATAAATAGACTATATAGCAGGATTACTCGACTGGCAGACCGCAGTCCAATACGGACCTTCTGAGTGTTGTAGCTGTACCCCAAGCTCCAGAAGAAGAAAAATATAATTAGATAACATGAAGGTCCTGGCGATGGATTCTTGCAAGTATATTTCCTCGACTGACTACAGACCCCACAGGTTGTTGTTGTTGTTTTTTTACATCGTGGCCTATTGCGCCAGTAGGCTTCTTCCCGGTGGATCCTGATGGTCGGCCCAAGGCTTCTCCCCGGTGGGGCCTGATGGTCGGCCCAGCCTGTTCTGGTGCAGGCGAGTGTTTATAGTGGCGCCATCTTGCATTGGCTCATGCTGCCCTCCCGGACCTCATCTTTAATCCTAGAATCTAGAGTCCGGGTTGATAGGTGGTCTTCTGGGCAACATGTGGGTAGTTTTAAGCCACTCGGCAGCGGCTGAAAAATCCCAGCTTGGTGGCACCGGGCGGGGATTGAACTCGTGTCGTCCTGAACGCGGCACCATCACGCTATCCATTCAGCCACCGCCTCCCCAAACAAGGGTAGTTGAGGAAATACACTTGCAGGAATTCATCACCAGGACCTTCATGTTATTTAATTATATTTGTCTACTCCTTGAGCCTGGGGTCCAGCTACAATATTTATCCAGATCTCCGCATACATTTGAACTTGCCTAAGTGGACCTTTGCTCATCATACTTGAGTAGCCCTGGTATATAGCAATGTATCCTAGGGGCTGAGGTTCCATGACATGCCCAGGCACTTGTGAAAATTTCTGGTGAATCATTTATATGAATGACAATGTTCATACAAATGATAAAGATGACATTATTATGATAACTTTGTTTCAGTGTCTCACTGCAAAAACTGGTCAGACACCCTTAAAAATACTGCCCATTGCTGACAAAACTGAAAAAGTGCATCTAGGCCTCCACCCTCCATCTATGGGAAGCCAAACTACACAAACCACCACACGGCACATGGCAACACTCCTAACCACGAGCCTTCAGCCCAGCAACAGTGTCTGGGGACAAGTATTCTTCTTTATAACACTGACCTACCAGCCCCCAATGGAACAAACCATCACAATACAAATGCTTCCTGACTTATGATGCACCAACTTACAATGTTACTTTATGATGGTGCAACGGCAGTAGGATTCAATAAATTACATTCTTCATTTTTATTAATTTGATGTTTTTTCTATACATTATAAAATAAACTTTGTTTTAGAATATTTTGCCCATTAGGCTACTGTAAGTGTTCTGAGAACATTTAAGGTGGACTTTGCTCAGCTATGATGTTCAGCAGTTGTGAATTTGATTTACGATATGTTTATCTAATGTTAGATGGGTTAATAGGCGCACCTAACATTACCAAATGTGGGGTACGAACTTGGCGGAGGGACTGTTTTTTGGGCACCATTAAAGGTAATGGGCTACAGAGTAGCTTAGCAGGATATTTTGTTTTTATTTATTAATGATCCACGAGACATCCTAGAGTTAAATCAAAGTATGTGCTTATCTTTGTATTCATTCATACACACACTGGTAATATTTCTGTGGTGTCTGATTCACTTATTAGAGTGAAATTCTATTGTGATAAACAGGCACAAGTTCGTGTCACTAGTAAAAATGAAACTAGTAATTAAAGTTTTGCCACTATGAAATATACACAAATAGATAAATATGAAAGCTCACGAAGTCACAATAAGTGGCATCACCTGCTTTGAGCAGTAAAAGTATGCTATTTTAGGTATCTGACACCCACAATATGGCAGGCTGTTGCTGCCTCGGCCACAGATTATTGCCAGATTGTCATACTCAGCCGCTTATATTTCCCGACTTTCTGCCCCAAAACTGTCTTCTGGGCTCTAAAAACGAAACCAATTTATAGTTATCATTAAAAGAGTAAGATCCTGATGTTTCTTGGCAATAGTTAGGCGTCAGAAACCGTTAAATTCTATGCTCTGAGTACGACAATCTGGAAACAGTAGCTATATGTATTTTCATATTATTGTTGTTGGTTATTGAATGTTGTGTTCAAGAAAAAGAACACTCATAATTTTAGTAAGTTTTTGGTTAAAAGGATTCTTTACGAAATACAAGTATAACATTACCTTCTTTTACTTAGGAAACGTCCTGAATCCTGGATCGGCTTTGGTATTGTTAGGTGCGCCTATTGGAACGTAACCCCATGATAAGTTGAGGGCCATCTGTATCTAGTCTGCTGGTGTGAGTATTTCTAACCTTGATAGTAATACCAACAAAGTCCCAAAACTGAGATGCTGAGGCATACCATCCAAATAGAAGCAGTCCTCAGCAACCACTCTCCAGCACAGCAACAAGTCAGTAGCTAAGTCCTTGAAGCACAGCCTTGAGGCACCCCAGTGATGCCACCACCCACTAGAACCTCTCTGCCCTTTTGCGACCTGTGTACTTTGAGTTGGGCCGCACCTCACGCCCCTGCTTGCGCCGCCGCTCCTTCTTCTGCATGATCCACGCTCGCTTGGGCTGCCGAGACCCCCGCACCTGCTTCATGCGCTCCCTGTACAGAGAAAGCTGAGTCATTAATAAAAGTAACCAAGCGGTACCCCTCAAGGCATGCCACACCCTGAATGCAGTAGTGTGACACAGGGACAACAGTAAGATTAATGCCAATGCACACTTAGCATGCTGGTCCTCATTCATGGGGAGTGTGAGGTACAGAATGGAGTGAAAGCATCCTCTCTCAACATCTGTCTGGTCTTCTTTTGCCTCATTATTTTGGCTTGCACAGCTTTAGCACGGCCAACTAAAACAGTTTAAATATAATGAAATAAATAAATAATTATATGACAGGGAAAACTCATCTGCAAAGTTCGTTATTCAGAAGGCTATCAAAAAATGTTGGCATCATCCAGCCAATGAAGAAGTCCACCCTGAGTCACCCTTACCTGCGCTGATATAGGGCCTGAGTACCACCTGCCTCCTCCCCCTGCAGGCCACTGGGCAAGGGTCCACCCCCCGTCATCAACACCAGGTAAATCTTCTTAGCCTGTTAAAAAGAATAAACACTGGTTTAAAAATGAATCTCCAAATATTCCTAAAAATATCAAAACCCATCTCATTATTTAAATGTGCACCAGTTATATTGGCATGGAAAGCAGATGGGTATTACATTACATTTCTCAAATCCATGTTGTAAGAAGTTCACTACTTTTCCATAAAAAATGGACACAACTCATCAATAGAGTTTCCAAGTTGTATATACACATCTTACACACTATCCAGCTACCCCTCTACAGCTACCCTGGCAGAGAACAAAGTGAGGTAACAAGAGCAAGAGAACTTACCTTGGAGGAGTTGGGGTAGTCCACCACCAGGCCGCCAGTGAAGCCCGCCCGCATGGCCTGGGACACCACTAGCTCCACCTGTGCGTCATTCTCGGGGTAGAACTGGAAAACTGCCCGGCTGCCTCGTGCCTTGGGGGTGGAGGTGTATTACATTAGTCAGGCTTGAGTACATACTTCACTCCACAACAAATGTTGCTGGAAATTGTTACACCTACTATAATATTTATAATATCTATATATCAGTATGTTTATATGTGAAACTTCATGAAAGTATCCTGAATGATGATGGAATGTAATTTTATATACATATATTGTGTGGCTGATCATATGTATCAAATCCATTTTACATTGTGTTCCCTATAAAACAATTTGATACAAGACAAACTTTCCAGCAACATAATCCCCATCAAATAACAATGTTTACCTATATTTGCAGATTGAGAAAAAACAAACACATTCACATGAAAATTAATCACATATGTAAATAAAATCATAATGATGGCACACAAATACAGGATAGGACTACACTACCAGGCTGGCAAAGAGAGTCATGAAGAGTTTATAGAGCCGCTTGGCTGGCCTGTGGGTGGCTGAGTCAGCGTAACACAACCACTGTACCGCCGAGATGCTGATTGCGCCATCAAACATGCCAGGGCGGAAGGGCATACCACTACCCATGTCTGCAAGAAGCATGTCCCCCTCCACCTCACGCTCAAGAGCCACATCTAACACAAAAAATGAGAAAGACTTACTTGTATGTTTTATTAAGAGGCACACACCTCGATTTCAGTACTGAATTAGATAGAAGTGAAAGTGATGTAGCAACACAGTTTTCTCAATACTATTCCTAAAAAGGGAAAATATGCAAGTTAACAGGTACACTTCACTTGACCTAAGGAGAGAGTAAGGAGAATGTAAAAACATTAAAACAACATACTTTCTTGATATACCGTATACTATACCTAAAGGGAAAAACACAGTCTGAAAATCACAAATCAGAATGGACACACCACTCTGAAGGTCAAGGTTAACTGATCTGAATTATTGGGGCATGCAGTCGTAGCACTGGCAGTCAAGGGATAATGACTCACCCAGCATGGAGGGGGAGATGTCCATGCCCACCCAGTAGTGTCCGTTCTCTGTGATGGCCTCCCCAGACAGGCCTGAGCCACAGCCAATGTCCAGCAGCAGGCCGGGGGTGTCAGGGGGCAGAGCCAGCAGCTCTAAAGCTCGCTCTGTGCATTTCTCCTGCACTTCAATTATACGTGAACTGGTGGGGAGGAGAGAATAGGTCAGAATAGATTGTTGAATTAGTCAAATACTACTATATATGTAGTTTATGAATTGGAATAGAAGGTGAGATTAGTTTAAAATAGTATCCTTTGTAATGTTGGCTTTATATGACTATTCCAATACTACATTGCATTAGGTATGTCCTGGAACTAGATAAATAGTACATCAAAATATTTACATACCATATATATAAAGAAGGTTAAAAATAAGCCAAAAAGGTTGTTACTTACTTTTGGGTGTATTTTCTTGCTTCATCCACACCATAATACTGAAAAATATAATCATTTTGAAGTTAACTCTCACTCCTGGATGAGATTATTACTGATTTAATCACAATACTGGCTAAGGCTATTCAGCAAGCCAGACTTCGGCTCCAGTGTTTGCATAGCCATATGGACAGTAACCTCATCATCATCATCTTCAGTCATTACTACAGTCTGTTTAACCAAGATATTACAGGCGGCCACGCCTCCTCTTTTTCTCTCTTGATTTTGAGTAGCTCTATGGCAGCCAATCACCGGGCAGAACCCGTCAGTTTGCTTCTACCTTGGCGACTGACATCATGACTCAGTGCTATGTCCTAAGTTTTCAAATACTATCTGGAATACTACAAGGCCTACCTGTGCTTTCTTAGTAGCATTACCATCCTTGAGTCATTATCTGTAACAATCATTCTTTAATACAAGACGACTAATTATTTTTTGTCATAGATATCATGTGATGAATGAAGATATTTTTTTATACAAAAAAATAAAGTTTATACTTCTATCTATATATATTCAAGTTAACAGTGTACTTATGGCTGTTTTCTGTCTCATCATAACCTTTGACAGTTTAGGCACTAGATGTTCAATGGTGAAATTGCATTAAGTTAATATTTCATGGTGATTTTGAGGTGTTAACATATTTTTTTTATGCATTCTGCATCATATAGCACAGCCAGGCAGTGTGAGCACAGAGCAAGCTTCCTGGGCCAAGCAGACTAAACTTTTCCAGTGCGGTGATTAGCTGCCACTTGACCAGTCAAAATTGAAGAGCATGAGGGGGTGTGGCTACCTGTAATATCTTGGTGAAACAGACTATAGGTATACTGCAGGACAAAAACTTTTCAATCATTCTTCAGTCTAAGGTTAGTGTAGTCCTTCCTGCTCTGGCAAATACTCTAATTTTATCTCTCCACCTTGTCCTTTGCTTTTCCTGACTTTTACAATGTTTGGGTTGACACGTTGTTACTTTCACTGTCCATCTGTTATTAGTTATATGCATCATATGGCCTGTTAAGTCCATTTCATAGCCATTAAAACATCTTCACACTGTTTACTAATCCTTGATGATGAATAGCAAAATAAAATCTATCAGAAATAAAGTATCAACTGCTGAAGTGAGCTGGGTGTAATTCGGGAAAATAATGTGAAAGGTTGTGTTGACGGTAGACCTGGAACCTGGATCACTGAATAGCCCAGGACACATAATTATGGTAAACCTCAACCACAAGTGCTAGTGTCTGCTATCCTGACTTTAGTGCAAGACTTTTCTCGTCACCACCGTCCACTGCCACCATGTATACTTACCACTTCTGGAGGCGCCTGGTGCTCGGGCCGCTTGCTGGACATGGTGATGGCTGTACTGCCTTACGCTTGACACCCCTGAGGAAAATGGTTGAAAGACGAGGCCGGGAAGAGCGGGTATTTAAGTATTATACTTCATTCGTCACCGCCTCCCGCGTGTCCATGTTTACAATTTTACATCAGGTGAACCAAGACCGAGACCATTTGAATATCCGGGTTTTTTTTTTTTTTTTCCAAGGTACGATAGATATTAGAAGTAGTAGTAGTAGTAGTAGTAGTAGTAGTAGTAGTAGTAGTAAAAGGAGGAATCTACATAACTGCACACCTAACATCAAACACATGACGTACGTATACCACTTGCTGCTCCACGGTGTGGCACGCCTGGCATCACAACACGGATCAAACAACAGATAAACATGGAGCCTCTTCACATCTGGATCTGGATGTAGCTATAATGCACAGGGCACCTATCGAGTGCTTGTATGCGTCAGTGTTAGTGTGATATGTTTGGTATTTATGGATACGCAGACAAGCACAAAACCTACATTTATGTACAAGATCACAAACAATATCACGTTGACATTGATCCACATATATACTTTACACAACACAAACAGCCAACGTTACGTACTCGTAACACACACAACCAAAAATACCAAACATGTCACATTAACACACTTTCCACGCACCATATATACGTGACTGGAACAGTTCCTCCCCCAACAGATTTTAGACTGCGGTACAATAGACTCATTCAGAAAACAAATACAAACTCATTTGTCACCACAACACACCAACATACACTAACAATTACACTTGATTCACTTTAATTCCTCCCCTACGTACTCGGCTCCCCATTCCCCCAAACGCATGTGCGTGTTATGCACCTGCATAGCCAAGGTGTCCTGCGCATTATTGTCCAGTAGTAGTAGTAGTAGTAGTAGTAGTAGTAGTAGTAGTAGTAGTAGTATATAGTAGTAGTACGTAGTAGTAGTAGTAGTAGTAGTAGTAGTAGTAGTAGTAGTAGTAGTAGTAGTAGTAGTAGTAGTAGTAGTAGTAGTAGTAGTAGTAGTAGTAGTAGTAGTAGTAGTAGTAGTAGTAGTAGTAGTAGTAGTAGTAGTAGTAGTAGTAGTAGTAGTAGTAGTAGTAGTAGTATATAGTAGTAGTAGTAGTAGTAGTAGTAGTAATCTCTTTATGGTTAAGGTAGATCTACCGAAGCTAAAAGGGGGACATTTTCACACACACACACACACACACACACACAAAGAGAGAGAGAGAGAGAGAGAGAGAGAGAGACCCCACACCAGTGTGGCGTCCCTGTGGCTCCTCTTTCGCCACACCAGCTATGCAGATCTAATACTAATGTGAGTCGAGTCGGAGGCACAACGTGCGTCTCATAGGAATTGATCCGTACCTGTATCAGTTAAGGTAAAGATAGCTGCGCGTACAAGCTATCTTTACCCTGACCTGTATGGAGTATAGATGGTACAAGTACGTACGACTTGTGTAAAGTACTAATTAAAGTTACCAGTTGGTGAAACATTAAAGACTGTAAAAATGTGTAATTATCAGTAGTTCACGAAAAAAGTGGGACATTTCAATATCAATTAATTAAAAGCGGGACATGTAAATAAAGCGGGACGTTTTAAGGACACTCAAAAAAGAGGGACACGTAGATATAAAAAAAAGCGGAACTGTCCCGCCTAGGAGAGCCTGGGTTCGATTCTCTGGCGGAGTGGAAAAATTTGGGCGGCTTTTCCGATACCCTACGCCCCTGTCCACCCAGCAGTTGGTTGTGTCCCGTCTCCTGGGATCTGTTCACTTCTCCTATAATTCCTTCCCCTTCTGTCTCTCTCCGGCATATGACCACAGATCGATGTTGCGCCGACTAAACGAAACTTTCCAACTTTCCAACTTTCCCGCCTAGGAACTCGATCTGCTGGTCACCTTATCTATGGGCGACAGGCCAACACGTACAGTCATTGTAAGCACCCAAACCAAACTATGTTCTCCACACGATCCGGTTTTTTTTTCAACTCAATGTATACCATGCAGATACTAATGAGGTTTCGTGTGTGGTTTCCTAAAATTTCCTCCTTTTTGTATCAACGATAAACAGGGAATTTTCATCGTATTTTGTGTTTGGTTGGGAGTTAACAAACTTGCTGTATTGAACTGTAAAACTGGCATATCACTTTTTACATCTGAGTTTGTAAAAGTTGACTTAATTAACGGGGAAAATCCAACCATTCTAGCTAACTCCGTCCTTACAATGGAAAGAGAAAGACAAGCCATGCCACGAAGCTAGCGGGCACAGTTAAAAATAAGGCTTCTACGTAGACTATTTGTGACAATCTTTAAATCCATGTCTGAAGATAAAGTGATGGGAGCATGGATCGAGACAAGGTGGTGGAGTCGATATCCGTACCTGACAAGTGAACCCGCTGAACGGTCATAAGCTGTCATTCGCTCGCCGATAAGATTTACATAGATGACACCATGGTCCAGACTTGGTGGTCTATTCAAAGCTGTGATTTTACATTAATCAGAAGACTCAAAACGTTGCACTTCTATTCTAGTTGAAATTTTGAAGAGTGACGGTCGAGCTTATTTTTTTTGAGATTTGAGTCAGTTAATCGGACCACTGATGATGTGAGCTATATTCATATTCTCGCACTTGGTGAAAGAAAATTTTGAATGAATCTTCTGATTGTCTTACATCATGAGTTTTTTACCCATTGTTCTCGTGCAAAAAAGTCATCGATCATAAACAATGTTGATCTGTCTACATTCGTGAAACCTGCCTGCCGTGGAGTATGACACCATCAGCATTGCTAATCAAAGCTGTTATCGATGAAATCTATTTACACTGAGGTATTCCTATTCCGAAAAAGTTCAATGAGAGAAACTGCATTAATAGCTGTTAAAACTATAGGAATACTATGAATGTTAATATTAGTTAGTGGCCGATAAACATGTAAAAAAGAAAAACATCACTGAATTAGTGGTGTGATAAGCTTGCGAAATTTCGAAATTGGTTTCAGTTTCAATTTATTATGTAGAAAAATATATTAGTATCTACGGAATATAGTTCTACCGCATCAATAAGCGTACGGTAATAAAACACAATACCGTCATCAATCAATCAATCAATAATGTATAAGACGTGGCCTGGAGGCAGTAACTGAGGCGGGGGGAATGAGCTCTCACCCGGGTATCTGCCATATTGACGGCGAGAGAATATGACAGTTAAGACAGCGATCAGCGGCTTAATTTTTCACCTCTTTCCACAGGATTAGCGGCCCATGTTGACTGTCTCCTTATCCTCCTTGCAGATTTCTCCTTCTCCTTCTCCTCCTCCTCCTTCTATACCAGGTACACCGCTATCCTTCCCCCTTTTATTCCTCATCATTATTATTATTATCATCATCATCATCATCAATCATCTCTCTCTCTCTCTCTCTCTCTCTCTCTCTCTCTCTCTCTCTCTCTCTCTCTCTCTCTCTCTCGCTCCACTTGACTAAACAGAGACCAGAGTATTGTTTTTGCGTTCTTGGTGTACTTATAAATAATCTGTGCTGACTAATCGTTGTTAATTGTCTCTGGAGAGTTTTTAATATCCTTAAGTATGATGCTTACAAACGGAGTAACAGCGATAACGTAACAATAGTATAACAGTGCTTGACAGATAAATAAATATATGACTACTAGATATGTGTTAAAGCTTCCAAAAGTCCTTAATTAATGTAGACGATAATATTGAGAGCACCGGTGACAGGTTATATCATACTCAGGGCATCGCATTTACCGGTTTTTTACCCATAACTATTGACAAGAAACACCAATCATTAACCATTTTCACGATAACCATATATTAAGCCAGTTATTGGGGTGGAGGAGACAGTTTTTGGGTCGGAAATCGGCAAACATGAAGCTGTGTACGACAATCTGGAACCGTTGCTGGAGAGTGTGTGCGCAGGGCGAGGCTCGAGTGTCCGTTGTTGTGGTCGTGACGTCACGCCGAGAAGGCCACTGAGTGCTCCGCCGAGACTTATTTTCGTGGCCCCGTTTGTCCGCTTTTGGCCCCCGAGGCAGGACGTGGCAGGCCGGCGCAGGTCATGAGAGGTTCGTGAGGCCACTGCAGGTCGCCAGGTGAGCGGGGCGGCGGGGGAGAGTGTGTGTGGGGGCGGCACGCAGGACAGGTGAAGGGGGCGGAGGTGGCCACACATCAGCAGGCCCAGGGACGTGACCACCCGCCCAGCACAGGCTTCGTGGCTTGCGTCACCTGGAGGGCCTGGGGTCACCTGTGGCCTGGTGCTGCTGGGCCCCGTGCTTCTGTGTGTGTGTGTGTGTGTGTGTGTGTGTGTGTGTGTCAGGGGTTCAGTCTCCCCACGCTCACTTTCCCACACAGCAGTCCACTGTCACCACCACCATTCAGTGAGGGCTATCAGGACAGCCATGTCAGTGCTGCTGCAGGTTCCCTATTCTCATGTGACATCTTAGGACACACTGGAGCTCACCTCCATTGAAGCAAGTCACTTCATCATCATTTTATTGTTACACCGGCCTCTGGTCACATCAGGCTTCTAGTTGGAACCAATATGTATTTAATATAAAGCAAAATGCTAATGAATTATAAGATTAATTGATTATATTATTATAATTTATTAATACAAAGGTAAATTAACCTACAAGTTTATTTCCTTTATTGCCACTTCCTATTTTTTATGTGTTTTCTCTTCCATTTGATAGTTTTTAGTTCATTTTAATATTTTGATGCATCATTTGAGGTGCAAATGAATAATAAGTTTAGTGGGACCATGTCAGCCTTTCCCCTCCCCATGGTTAAACTGTGTTTAGGTTAATATTGAATTTATGGTTTAACATAGGTCAAGTTAGGTTAAATTTGTTAAGTTGATGTTTTTATGATGAATACGTGTGAGATGCTTCACACTGCTCTGTTGTCATCACTGGTGGCCGAGTAGGCTACAGCGGTGAGCCACTGGTTTACGCTGCCCACAGCCAACCACACATTTCATGGCCATTATCACAATTATTTTGATCTCTATACTAATTCCTATGATATTCTGGGAGATTTGAAGTTAAAAAGAAAATATATGACAACAAAAGAACAGTTGCTTAAGTAAGAAACGATACTTGTCTTTACCCAGTTGTCATGGCCATGTTATGGTTATTATTTATTTGCCCAACAAATGATGCCTCACAACACTCAAAATGAACTTGAAAATTATTAAATGGAGGAAAACACCAAAAGTAGGAATCGGTAATAAATGAAATATTTACCCAATTATAGTGTATGGTAAAATGTTATACAATAATCCCTATTTTACAAACTGGTCTCATTCCTGGAAAAGGTGTACGCTAAGCAAAATTTTGTTATGTTTTGTTGAGAAAACTTATTGTAAAATGGATTAAACAGTTTGTTGATAGACTCCAAGTTTTTCCTCCATCTACTGGCATTAAGGTATTTTTACTTGATTTAAATCAGTATTTGTGTATTTTATGACCCCTTAGCTCAGAGGTTCCCAAACTTGACCATACCAAGGACCCCCTGACATGATGAGTCCCAGCCAAGGACCCCCAACCAAACAAAATTTATCATTATCATACTGAGATACCCAGTACAACATAGTATTTAATATTTACTTATTCGTGTCGAAGTATCGATACCACCGACACTAGGATTTTGGAGAATTAGTGATATATTTTTTATTGTATATATATTTTTTCTGGAGAGTTGAAAATTATTAATTTATTTAATTTTGTCGCGGACCCTCTAGGGCCTTCTCCGGACCCCCAGGGGTCCACGGACCACAGTTTGGGAACCTCTGCCTTAGCTCTTGACTTACAACTATATTTACAATTTAACATGATAATATACTTAGGGAATGATAAGTAAAGTATAAATTTAGTGTTTGTGGCAGCTTGTGGCTCTCCAACCACCTGGTGTGGCCCTCTCGCCTCCCCATTAGTGAACCACCACCCAGCCTATTTAGTTTCCAGGTTAGCATCATTTGACCTAGCTCTTCAAGCTAGTCACACTAGTCACTGATAGCACTTGGTTGACCAGTTTTGCTTGGTCTGGAAACTAGTCCTGGCTTGGCCACTCAAAGCAGAGGTGATGACTCTGTGAAACATCCTCCCAGTTATGCGGCACCCCTGACGCTCACTTTAATACAGACAGCTATAGAGCACACTTACATTCATCAGGTGGAGATCTGTGACATGAAAGGGAGATTTATTACTTCAACCTTGAGGAACATATCAGGTTTATTAGAACTAACTTCCTGAAACATTATTTTGGCTATTGGTTAAATTTTGTTTTGAGTGGATATGGAGGCAGCAAGTGTAACGGCGGTGATAGTGTCCTTTGTGCCTTGCAGGAGCGGTGTGATGAGCCAGCATGGAGAAATTTGCTGTTGACCTCGACAAAGTGTTGGATGATTTTGAGCTTGATGAAGGTGAGCATACACAGGTGGTGGTGAAGGAAGTAGGAAAAAAGTGGTTTATGAAGAGAAGAGAGAACTGGATTTGGTGTAAGGATTCCCTTCAGCTTCCACAAGACATATTATTGTTTCCTGACATATCTTATGCTATTGAACATATCTTATTTTAGCACCACATCATAATTTATATCTCTTATAAAATTTTGATTAGTGAAGGTTATAAATCTGAAATAGAAGTCCAGATATTCATTTATTTTTTAATTTTGTAAGTAAAGAAGTGCTTGATGTTGGAGTTTGCTCTGACTCGAATAGCAACTATATGTTAGTATGGGAACTTAAACTTGATGTATTAAAAAAATGCTAGCTATACTACACTTAAGATTGCCAATAGGAAGATGAATATAGGTATATTAAATCGGTAATCAAATAAATTCTAATAACTAGTTAACATAATCATCAAAATAGATATACCGTATTTGACGGCTTGTAAGACACACTTTTTTTTTCCAAAAGAATGTCCCTGAAAATCACCCTGCATCTTATAAGGTCAAGGTTCAGTTTTGGGTCACTGGCTAGTGAAGTTTTAGTGCAGCAATGGCACTTAAATTAAACTGCAGACCTCTCCGTAGACGTAAACAAGGTGGCGATTCCTTTTACGGCAACAACGGCAATTCTTTTCTAAAATAACAGTGTATAACAGTAGTACTTACCACTACTTCGTATAAAATGACACCAGTCAGGAAGAAAATTAAGTGACTTAATGCTTGTACCTAAATAAACTAGTGGACGGTTGTACACCAAACCTGACAACATGCGCAAGACACGCGGCTATGTTTCCTTAATAGACAGGGATCATTGAGGTAAGACAGACCTTCATAAAACTGTTTAACTTTGTTTGATTGATAAACACAAACAATATATGGATAATATTGATGAGATATTGAAAAGATTGGTTATTATTCAATATTTACAAGTGCCTGTTTCTCCATTTTGCGCTTATCTTTTAACATTCATACTCTTCATACGTGTTCAACAAACACTGAAGCACATTCAAGTTTGAAATTTCACACTTCCTTATGGTTTAAAAATGTACTAGAATATTAGTTGATTAATAATAAAAAAAACATGATGCACAAACCCCTCTGAATGTCGCTGTCTCCGCCATGTTTGTTTACATCTCAAAGCAGTACCCTTGAGTTTATAAGAAGGACCAACTGTGCTAGGTCCCAGCAAATATTAAGGGTTTTAAATGTAAAGTATTGGGATTTGATAAGAATCTGAATACATGTGAAACTTTAACCCCTTCACTCCGGCGATGCCAACGTCGGCGTCCAACGGCGTCACCGTTACTCCTCTTCTAAACCTCTTAATCCTCTTCTAAACCTCTTAAGAGGAAATGGAAGAGGACTTTAGAGGAGGATTGAGAGGTTTAGAGGAGGATTAATCCTCTTTCATTTCCTCTTGACCCTTTCGATACTGTGACGCTGACGTTTGCATCACGGATGGAAAGGGTTGATAATGACCTGAAAGGGGGGAGGGCTACGAATGTCGGACGAATGATCTTCACCTGACAGTCATGGTTCAAACCCGTTTATTATTATTATTATTTTTTTTTAAATGCCTGCTGAAATTTGGGGATGCGTCTCATAAGCCATCAAATACGGTACTTTATATTTAAGCTTTTTTATTTTGTTTACAGAATGTTAAGTTAAAGTTTATTGGGGCACTACTTTTCCTCAATCAAACATATCATAACCTTGACTTTTACACAAGAATATAAAGTATTCCCTTGCTGAACAACTTATAGTAAGATTTAAAATCCAGAGTTCTACTTGAGTTCCCTGTAACAAAACAAATATGTATAAGGTATATATACATTTTTTTACACTGAAATTAAGTTATGAGTGTTTATGTTGACAAAATGTGTGTTTTTGTCAGATGAGATCGAGTCAGTGGGTCACTATGAAAAACTGCAGCTACAGTTCTGCCCTGAGGGTGGCCCTGCCGGGCCTGCCACAAGCACAGCCCCAGCCCCTGCCCCTGCCCCTGCCCCTGCCCTGCCAACACATGGGGCAGGGCTGGGGGCCTTCGGTGGGTGGAGTGAGCCCATGCAGCCCCAGGTAGTCAGTGGTTTAGGGGATGGGTTGAGGGGTTGGTGTGGGGTGGGGACACAACCCCACCCACAGCCTCCACGTGCCCGCAGCCCCCCTGATGGCCAGAATGATGATGCCCAGCCCCCTGCTGCCTGCTCCCAGCCTCCTCAACCCATACCAAAGGAAGATGTGGTGGATGGCAGTGCACATCCTGTCAGCCAAGCTGGCCCCTCTGCCCTCTGGCCTGCCCTCTCCAGTCCACCCAGCCTCAGGGCCGGATTCCCTCACCCAGGGGATGCCAGACTTGTGTCCCCACCTGATAATGCCCTGCCAGGTATAGGGGAGGGAGGGGGGTTTGGGGGGTTGGATGTGGTGCCTGCCAGCATGCCACATGACCGGGGGCTAGGTGGTGGGCATGAGGCAAGGCACCCAGACATTATAGATGTGTGGCAGAGCACTGGAGAGGCTCCACCTCAGCCTGCCCAGCCCTCCCCAAGCCCGCCTGGACCACCGCCATCCAGTGGGGGAATGGGAGGAGGAGCTAGAGTAGGACAGGAGCACCCACGTCTGCCTGACTTGATGGGTGGGAGCAGCCTGGAGCCAGCCATAGTAGTGGAGAACACCCTCGCCCAGTCCCACCCACACTCCCGGCCTCAAGACCCAGCCATTGTGGTGGAGAGCCGGCCCGCCCACCGCCTCCCAGAGGTGGCCAACGTGCATCAGACAGCTGAGAGTCATGCCCTCAGCCCTCCTGCCCGACATCTCACTCAAGGCAGGGGTCAGGAGGAAGTAGATGGTTCTGCCTCAGCCTCAGCCCCACCCCCACACCAGGACCTCCCACCCACCAGCTGTGATAACCCACCCAGTTCAGATCCAGCCCCACCCACACAGCCCTCACCACCACAGCAGCTACCTGTCCCTTCCACACCCCCTCCATATGAGGCCTCAGCACAGCCCCCCACACCCCCACAGTCCCCCACACCCCCACTGCACGCCACCTCCCCACCAGTATCCATATCACAAGTTCCTCGGCCATTGGCATTCAGCAAGAATGTGGATATTGGTGATGCTGACCTTGATGCTGAGTTGGCTGAGCTAGAGGAAGAACAAGTTAGGCTACAAGGTGCATATGGGGCTGTAGGAGGCCCTTCCCCACCACACAGCAACCTTCCCCAATGCCAAGGCAGCCCCAAGGCAAGCCCTGACCTCATTGGTGGGGCTGGCCCATCACAAGATCACCAGGAAGGGGACTTGAGAAATGGAGAGTCAGTCCCCACCTCAGTTAGCCCCAGTAACGTTGCTCACAGCCCACCTGACAGCCCCCAGAACCCAGCTGACAGCCCTCCTGACAGCTCATCAGACAGCCCTACCAGTCCACCAGACCCCAGTCACAGCCCCACGGAGTCCCCAGTTCCAGGCCCTCAAATTCCTGGAGAGGACTCTGGCTTTCTGCAGCACTCAGGCATCTCAGGGCTGCAAGAGGTGGTGTGCCAACCCCACCACACCCCTGGTGGGGAGACAGTAGGGGAAAGGGGTGTTGGGGCTGTGGGAGATGTAGGGGCTGATAACATCTCTACTGGCAGCCTCAATACAGACACACTGTCATCCAGCAGCACCTTGACAGACCCTGGGTCCCCAGACAGACAGCCCCTAGCTCAGCCCCCTTTACAGCAGCCCCCACACCACCACCCTGCTGGCCCTCAGTCACCCACCAGAGTTGCTCCAGGTAAGGACACCACCTGTCCCATTGTATGACTATCACTTCCATCATCCAAAGATTTTTCTTCTGTCTCTTTGTATTTTGAATCCCATTCTCACATTTAATACCCCTGAAATCACATAACCATCACTATCAACCCTATGACATCTCTGTCTTTTTTCACCATTTGCATCACTATTACACCTACTCCACCCTTCACCACATCTTAAGCCTACCTTTTCACCTCTTCAGTACTGCACCAGTCCACAGTGTCCACTTTTGACATCCCCTGCTTGACCCCCAACAGGAGCACTGGTTACTGCAGTCTATGACGACGACAGTGGGTCAGGGCGGGAGGACGAGCCGTCTTCCCAGCACCCAGAGTCTCCCTCTTCGATGCAACCACCGGGGGGGGCGGGGATGAGCCTGGTGGGACACGTGGCTCCCTTCTGGATACCAGACGAGGACGCCCCAAACTGCCAGGAGTGTGGGCTGAAGTTTACAGTTATCCGACGACGACATCACTGCCGGGCATGTGGGCGTGTGCTGTGTGCACCCTGCTGCCACCACCGGGCCCCCCTCCCATACATGGACCACAAGGAGGCCCGTGTATGCACCTCCTGCCTACAGATACTACAGGCTGGTGAGTAGACAGACATGACTGGCTGTGAACCACATGTATACAGTTGTTTACCTGTTTTACACAAACACACACATACACACATTCACATGCACACATTTAGACATGACCACACACACACACACACACTATTTCTTTCTTTCTGTCTCCACCACAGGCCAGGAAGAGGGTGGGGAGGGCAGTGACGGGCGGTGGGGCAGCAGGGGAGAGGGGACCACCCCCCCACGTCGTCTCCCCGACCCCAACAACCCCATGGAGTACTGTTCTCGAGTGCCGCCCCCTCAGCAAGCTGCAGCAGCTCCTCCCGTCCCCCCACCCACTGTCATGGTTCCTGTGGGGGTGCTGAAGCGTGAGGGTAAGTACCAAAAATTATCACTTGTACTCCTTTTTTATCCCTTATACTCCCATTCCTTCCCAATACGCAGCCCTAACTAGTCTTGCCTCCTCTCCCTTATCCATCCTAGTATACTGTTACCAGCCTCATATGGGAGTTGGTTTAGTGATCCTCTTTCTTCCCTTTGTTTCCCTCAAACCTCTTTTCAATAGTTTTTTCCTTTATCCTCTTCCATTAGGTCTGTCTTTTCCTCCCTTTATTGTTAAAAATTCTCACTCTCCCCTATTTATTGTCTCTTCTGCTCATTTTCCTCCCCTCTTTCTGTATCCATGTCCACCTTACTACTTCCTGTTAGCTAATTTTGCCTCTCTATCTTCTAATGATATTTTCATGCTGACTGCTTTTCTGAATTTGCTAACTGCATGCCTCCTCCCCTCTTGCGGCCCCGCTGCACTCAACTTTCTACTCTTGCTCACCCCTATACTGTCCAAATCCCTTATGCAAGAGTTAATCAGCACCTTCATTCTTTTATCCTTCCTGCTGGTAAACTCTGGAACAACCTCCCTTTATCTGTATTTCCTCCTGCCTATGACTTGACCTCTTTCAAGAGAGGAGTATCAAAACACCTCTCCACCCAAAATTGACCTCTCTTTTGGCCTCTTGTTATATTTTTCTTTTGGTGGAGCAGCACTTGGCTTGCTTTTTTTCCCACTTTGTTTTAGTGCCCTTGAGCTGTCTCCCTTGCTGTAAAAAAAAAAGGGGGGGGGGGACAGTTGTCCTCCTCCATTTCTTCCTCATCTCCAACTTATGATTAAAATTGCCTGTTCCTCTCCGTGTCTGTCTGTATGTCTTTCTGTATATCTGTCTGTTTGCCTGTGTCTTTCATTTTTATCTGTTATTCTACATTCCTTTCAGATCTTTTCTGTCCTCAGCTGCACTACTAAATCCATAAGTTCATTTTATTCCTTTATCTCTATTTATGTATAAATTTTTTTCCTAACAGCAACTTCCTCACCACAGCCCTGCACACTACAGCACACAGCTTACACTGGCTCAACAGTCATTCTCCTCTTATATCATTTGTTTCGTATGTGTGCTACCTCAAGCACTGGTCTTGTGTGTTATCTTAATCCCCCTTTGTACTTATTTCTTTCAGTTATTATTCTTAACATTTTTAAAAATTATATGTTAATATTTTTTACCTCTCACATATGTAACATTTATCTTTTGAACTTCTTATATATTTCTATTTTTTTTATGTTCCAGCCATTATTTTTCTTGTGTTCCTCTTTGTACAATGCTAGGGCTAGGTCTTGGGCATCTGTTTTCTTTTGTTCACCTTTCTTCCCTTGTCCTCGAAAGAAATAAGGTGCTGTGTGTGTGTGTGTGTGTGTGTGTGTGTGTAATCACTTGTGTGGCTGGCCATCTTCATGGTGAATGTTGGTGGTTTCTTGGCTTGGTGGTCACTGGTAAAGAACAAAGTGTGGTTGTGAGGTCAGCTGTATTACACTGATATGGTGTGGCAGTCATTATTGGGGCTGTGGGATGTTGTCTGACAATCTGTGTTCTTCTGGGATTGTGTTTTCCTGTGACATTCCCTTCTTGACCGGCTCTCGGGGTATCCTCAGGGGTGTTGTGGATTGCAGTTATGCCTCTGATGACTGACTGACTGAGGACCTCTGTTGATGTTGTGGACCTCCATGAATTCCTTTCCTAAATTACCCATTTTGACAACTGGAGAAATTGTTTACCTCTTGATTGGCTCTTACTCTGAATGGTGTGTGTCTCTGTTATTCTTACATGTTGATTGGCTATAAGGGCATTGCCAGGGACATTGTTTGCTCTGGCACTGTGTAAACTGACATGGCCTGGCACTTGCCTAGACCCAGCTTTAGGTATAGTTTTGATAAAGCTCATATTGATAAGTTTCTTAATGATAAGGCCTCCTTGGGTGACAAATATCTATTTATTTTACTTTTTTGGATTTTATTATTGCTGTTGTCATCTGTGTTGCTGCCGCTGTCGATGTTGTTGCTGTTGTCGTTGCTGTTGTTGTGTTCCGTAATCGTTTCATTGTATTTTACTTTCCTCAGCTCTTTGTTTTTAATGTACTGGAAAGAAATGTGTAAAAAAATATTATTCCTTATATTATTTTTGTCATCAATGTCATTGCCAAGTGAGGTGCATTCGACAAGGTGTTTTATCCTTTTCATACTTGAGGATTTTCTTTCTTCCTTGTTGCTCTCTTTAACTTGTTTCTATCTGAGGGCATTGTGACTCTCAGCCTTCTGTTGACAAGAAATGAGTTTGGTGATATTGAAGATCATTTATCAGTGTCAATAATGTTATTATTCTTTCCTTTTTTTATTATCATTATTTTTACTATTATACATAATCTCTACCATCATCCTTAAAAGTTATTATCATTATTGATATTTGTTTTGTCAAAGGATCAGTCACTTACCAAACAGAAGAAAAGATAAAGCTCATCCAGTTAATGCTCTTTGTGCACAGTGACATATGTGCACCCATTGTGTGGGTGAGGGGGGCAGAGTGGCTCACAGTAAAGAGTGACAGTGAATGGCAGGGTGTGTGAGGAGGAGCAGGTCTTGCTGCTCAGGCCAGTACCTGAACACTGCTTTCTAGTCTTTCCTCTGAACTACACCAATGTAGAAATATCATTACTTGCAAAACCAAAACTTTTTCTTGAAATTTATTTTTTTGTGCAAATATTTTCTTCTATATTTGGTTATTGACATAGTGTGTGCCATTATAGTGGTAAGAAAATACAATTTCCCTTAAACTAAACCAACCTCATTTTATATTCTGTATTATCCTTTGGAGCACGATCCCATAAATATAGTGCAAAATAATAATAATGATAATAATAATAGTAATAATAATAATGATAATAATAATAATAATAATAATGATAATAATAATAATTCTAACAGTAATGATAAAAAATAGTGCCATCTTTAAGCAGGGGGAGGGATAAAATCTGCTAAACCCTGTCTCAGCTGCAGGGTCCATGGCACATGCTTGTTGTGCCACTGTACTTTTTCTGTTGACTGGTTGACAGGCCATGTAACAATTGCAAAATAGTGTTGTAGCACTTGAAATGAGGGCATAATGGCTGTGCAGCTAAAATAGCAATCTCATATGACCATGAAAAGCATATCATTCAACAGCATCTGAGTTAGGGACTATGTGTAAAATAGTACCAATATTCTCTTGATAAAAAGTATGATTGAATGACAGAAGTGTACTGATATGAAATGCTATGTGAGCATCATTCACTTTCCAATTTTTATCAAACACAATGTGATAGGTAAAGTTGGAAGAGTATTCCATACTAGATACTACAAGTATAAAATTCTGTCTTCCCGAAACAATTAACACAGAATTGTAGAATGTATACGTTTGGTGTGTATGCAAATTAGTCAATCTTTTGTGAGTTCCACCTCTGCATCATAAAGACCTAGTATACATGTAATATTTTGAATAAAAATCTATTTGAATATTGAAACAAAAACTCTTCATGTGTGCATTGAAAGGGCACAGAGATTTTGTGAGTTTTACATCTATCATTGAAGAGCACCACACCTGAGAGGAAAGTGTGCAAACAATTACTTTATTAGTTGGTGAAAATTTTTGGAGGCACTCCTACACAGTAACCTAAATAGCAGTGAATCCATGCCTGTTTGGATCTGTAATTTTTTCAGACCACTGAATGACACCCCAAATCACCATAATGGACATGTATACACAATTTCATTAAGTAGGCCTGAGATGTTGGCTGCACCGAGAACATGGTGATGTTACCTCTTGGCCCCCAGACAACCTGTGTTTACAGTGGCATTGCATAGTGTTTCACTTAAAGGTCTTGTGGTGTCTGGTGACTTTTTGTTGTACCATAGAAAAGTTTTCGTAGGCAAAAGAGATCTCTTGTAGAAAAGAATAATGTTGACTTAAGATTTACATTTGAAAAAATGATTGGTTTTCTTATGGTGGCTTAGCTGTGGAAGTATATCATGAAGGGGGGGGAGGATAGCTTTTTTGTGTTGGGTGAGGTAAAATAGCTCACAGTACACCTAGATTCACAAACCGCTGCCTCTGTTCACTGCTGTGGTGTGTAGTAAGTCTGCTGTAGCTTGTAGGGCTGCTGTGATGCTGCGACCATCACTTGTGGCATAGGCATAGTGGTGCTGCTCTGTTGTCTAGAACTGCCTCTTTGAAGTGGACTGGTGCTACTGTGTGGTGGAGCATTCCTGGTGTGCTGCTGGATGTAAAGTGTTGTTGCTGTACCTTTACTGTGGTGCTACCCTGCCACCTCCATCCTTGACTGTATACATCTGTGTGTGACTCTTAACACAACCACTTCATATCTCCAATACCATCATGACAAAACCTTCAGAACACCTCAAAACACCAAAACTACTACACACCCCAGTTTCCCCTATCTCCATCACACACCCCTCCTATACTAGCACTTACCCCCTCCTCTCCAGAATATTAGCCTCTTAGTGCTGAAACATCACACTTTTCACCAGGTTTACGAATCCCTTCAGCTTACTTGGTGCCCTCGACTGCACACTTTGACCCTGTGAATCCTTCACATGACATCTAGACTCCTTAGTTTCACCATTACCTTGCCCTGCACTTCTACCTCATTACTCTCTTCACCTTTGTACCCAGCACCTATAGCGCTGAACCCATACCTCACCATTTATTCAATATAGAGTCATACTCATGAAGCTCTATACTACATCCTTTCCCCGTGCCCAGACCTAACCCTTGAAGCTCATTTCTCACACTGTGTTCCTTGTTCCTAAGCCTTGACTCTCCAGCTGCGTGCTTAATCCCTTACACCCTCCCACACCAGCGCTGTGCCAGAGCCCCAATACATGTAACACTGTAGCTCTGTGGCCAGGTAACAGCAAAAACATCAGCACCTCCTGGCACCACCCTAGAGGCTTTCCAAGCTACCAGTGCCTCAGTGCTACCTATCTCCCTGTCCCAGTAGCCGGCACTCCCCTGCTTGTTGTGTGTTGTTCCAGGCAGCAGCAGCAGCAGTAGTGGCGGCGGCAGCGGTGGGGGTAGCTCCCGCACCCGGGCGAGCAAACAGGTCATGTTCAGCGACGGGATAAGACCCGGAGGTGACCTGAGTGAGCCCGTCCTCTCCCCCCCCGTCCCCTACTGTAGGACAGGGCGGTCTGCCAGGAGGGTGGAACGCCCCACCTGCGGTTAGTTTGTCCTCCTGCCTTTCCTTCCTCCTACCTGTATTACTGCTTCCTCCTTCTCCTCCTCCTCCTCCTCCTCCTCCTCCTCCTTTTTCTCCTCCTTCTCCTCCTCCTCCTCCTCCTCCTCCTTCTCCACCTTCTCCTCTATGTTTCATTTCTCATCAAGTATGGTTTGTCCTATGCTCATCTTTGTGGGCTTGTGTATGTTTATTCTATTTAATTAACCAATTTATTTGTTTGTTTATTATTTTCTCAAGTGTTTTACTACTGCTATACTTTCATTACATATCCACGCCTCCATCACCAGTTTCCTCCTTCCATGTTTATCCTTTCTCCCCACAGTATTCCCCTCATCCTCCACACACTGTCATCCGTATTAATAAATGCCCATTGCTTCACCACCTATCCCTCCACCCCATACCTTGCCTCATCACCTCTCTATTCCCATCACATTATACCCCCTTTCTTCCCATCACATCCCCATCACTCATTTTTCCCCTCCCTCCCTTATCATCCCCTGCCCCCTTGCACTTCCTCACTTGCACATAGCACTAGGTTGGGACTGTCAAGGGGCTGTTTTTTGAGAGGGGTGTAAGAAGGAAAAATTGTAGTATAAATCTAAGAATTTATATAGGTTGTAGTAGGGTGTTGGTCGGTGTTTTAGTATGATAATTTTCTTTATTTTGGTTACCTAACTGGTCAATTTTTTGTGTTTGTGTGTGTGTGCATGTGTGTGTGTGTGAGAGAGAGAGAGAGAGAGAATCTGTTTTCCAAATTTTTACAGTATATTTATTCTTTTGCCTTTCAATATAACCCTTAGCGTCTTTCCTTCCCAACCCTCTGCATGCCACCTTCACCACCAGATACTACCTTCCCTTTCTAGTAGTCTTACCCCCCATGCTGTACCACCACCTTATTCCCACACTTGCCCCGTCCTGCCCTGCTCTCCCATGCAGGACTAGAAGCTGACTCACTCCTGTCGCATGTGCCGAACGTTGTGTTGTGTTTTTTGTGTCACAGGCACGTGTGCAGTGTAAAATGTAAACTTCTTCCAAATTACTGTATTACTTTACTGTTGCATATTTTTCCACTCACTTCTTTTGTAAGCTTCCTCCTAACTTTTTCATTATCTTACCAATGGTGGCCGTTAAAAGTTGACTTCTCTCTTCTTTAATTCATATGTTGGAATCAAGCAGTTATTTTGCTGACGTGAATGGTGAAGGGTAACAACTAGAATAGGGTATATTCATCCTTACCAGGTGTCACCAGCAACTAAGGCCTTGTGCCCACAAAGCTTGAACTGTTTTATCAATTATCATAAATTATCTGTTTCTTTAGGACTTGTAACAGTTACACTCCAATACAATTAATGATACTATTGTTGATAAAAATGTAGTTGATTATTCTCATTGCTTTATTTATTGGTAAGCAAGAGAAAATAAGACCAATGCAAGGTTATCTCATTAAAAATCTTTCTTGCATGAAAGCAATGCAAAATCAAGCAGAATTGGACTTTAAAAAATTCCATTGATATTAAAATATTTGCTGAGTATCTGCTTTTGGGTGTATCAGTCTCACCTTCAATGAAATTTATCAAAAACATTAGGGCGTCACGCAAGTTGACAGCAAGTGTAGCATCTATTGTTTGGTCTCCCTGGTCAACATTGGCTTCGGCTTCCAGTGTTATGCTCCGCCCTCAACTCTTGGCCTTAAACACCATCACCTTTGACCTGCCCTCCCTCTTACTTGCGGCAGGCATCCACTCAAGATCTTGGTCGACCCCACACAACAAGCAGCAGTCACTTGAAGGCAGAGTGTAATATTCTGTAAGTGGAACCAGGCACCTGGCCTTCCTTGTGTGGGTTGTCAAGTTGCTTAACGCCCTTTTGTTTTTGATAAATTTTGTTGAAGGCGAGACTAATACGCCATTAGCAGATACTCAGAAAATATTGTAATATAAATATAATTTTTTTAAAAAGTCGAATTCTACTCAATTTTGCAGGACATGCAAGAAAGATTTTTAATGAGGAGAAGCTTCCCATGATCATTTATTTTCTCTTGTTTACAAATAAAAAAACAATGGGAATGACCAACTACATTTTTATCAACATTAGTATCACTTATTGTAATGAAGTGTTAGTGTTTCCAGTCCCAGAGAAACAAAAAAATATGATGAATGAAAGAATAGTTTAAGCTTCATGGGCACAAGGACTTAGTTGCTGGTGACACCCACTGGCTGGCAACTCTGAATATACCCCATTTTGCAGTCTATTTCTAATATCGTAATGTACTTTGTTTGTAGATAATTTAGTGAGTAATACTGTCATAGCAAATTACTTTTTTTTTTCATGGGGGAATATATCCATAAATGTATCATTGCATATGGAGGTGGCATGTTTCCTGCAGTATTAGGTAGAAAAATGCATAGATTATAATGCAAGTGACCCCTATAAAATATTCCATAATGTTGTCACCTAAGAAGTTTGTGTGCTTTGAACCAGATATGATTCACACTCAGCACCTGGTTTTGTAAGATTGTTGTAATGAGTGGTTGTGATTCAGCTGGGGTGAGGGTGAGGGTGAGTAGATGACAGATGAAGGATGACTGGGTGTAGCCATAGTGTCCGACCACCAGTGTGGGGTCATGAGATTGTAGGGTTGATGTAACAACAAGAAAGGAGTGAACAAGTTGGTATGAAAGTGGATGGGTTAAAAAAGAAAGTAACAGAAAACATTAGTTGATTTATCACCTGAAATATTACAAGAAAAGCAAATATGTAAGAGCTAGCCAGCAAAAAGTAGGGTGCAATAAACAGATAAGAGGCTGCAGTTATGATATTCAGAACATACATTGAATTCTATCAGGCTTCAACTCCACACCCTCCTCCCCTAAATATAACTCTTCCACAAACAAGCCCGGGGTAAATCAATATTCCCACCAAAAATTACAGCAAATTTCTTGCTTGAAATGTCCTCCCATAAGAGCTCCCGTAAAAACTAATTTCTCCAACATTTTTTAGAATATCCCATGATGAGGCAACACTGGCCAAGCAGTGCATCCACATACTTCATGCAAGAATTGATCACATAAAGGAGTTACAGTTGGAGATATTTTTACCTACTCCAAAAGTAGCAGACTCCTTGCCTCCTGGCCCAGACTCCAACTCCACAGCCCTGATAACAATTGTACTACATAAATTCAGCCTTGCCTTTCCTTCTCACATCACACCCTCTTATGTTAAAGCAAATACGGAAGGCCTTAATCCATACTTTAAAACAAGGGCCAGTGGTAAATAAAAGCTCTTCACCACCTTCTTGAACTTACCTCTGCTTAGTAGCCCCAGGCAGCATCTGTCAGTGATTTGCAAGGCATTTGGAGACATGTAAAAAATGGCAAAGAGTAGTTTGAGGGAAGATTGGAAGTAAGGGTACATTATGTGTAGATTTTCTTTCCATATTCAAAAGTTTAGGTGAATTGCTTACATGAAAAAGAATACATGGCAATTCTGAAAAGAAAAAAAAGTTGATTAAATATGTGCAGAGTATAATATTTGACTGTGGATGGAGAACTGTGCAGCACAATAGACAGTTTCCATAGAAGTGGTGCTAGAGTCTATCCATGTCAACCGCTCCCTCACACCTCTCCTCACCTGGCTGTAAATGGAGCTGTTTCTAGATTTGCCCAAGGTTGTACCCATTCTTGTTTAACTTATTTTTCACATCCTTTTCACCCTTTTCATGTTTGTCATCCTTTTGTTGATTTCATTTTCCTCATCGATTCATTTTCTCTGCTGCTTTCAAATATGTCTCCCATGTCCATATTTAATCTACATGCTATGTCTGTTCTCATTACTTTATTTCACTTTATTTTTTCTCTGTCTTTAAGCCATACTTTGTTTTATTCTTTGGTTTGCTTCTGTTTCTGGATGCTTGATATCCTCTTTTTTTATCCTCATCCATATTGTCAATATTTCAGATATCTTAAATATATGCTTGATTCATATAGATAAGCTTCATTCAACTATATTGCCATTATTATTTTGCTAGATCAATGTAATGATATACATCATAAGTATATAGTTCTTTTCCCAATACCTTATCCATGATGATTATTTTGTACAGCATAATATTGATGTACTATCAAGTCATTAATTATAATTACATTCATGTATTTTTTCTGCCATACAGTATTATTAGTTATGTGCTTTGGTTTGAACCCAAAGTAATTGTTGTCTTGGTAATAGTTTATCTTTTCAAGGGTTTACCAAAGTTTTGGCTAGAAATGAGTGAGCTGAGTAATCATATTAGGATTAGGAATTGATAGACTTGGAGTGAACGAGTAAGTGGGTGCTTTAGGGGAAGGGATCCGTCTTGCACAAACTCACTCACTTTTCCTTGATTATTTACACTAAAGTTGTTTTCACTTAGTGACATTCAAACCAAAAACTGCTTACACCCACACCCACAATGCAATGCTACACACCACAACACAACACAGTTCAGTGCAACACCACACAACACAACACCAATCAAGTAGCAATAGTAACTAGGGCTGTGTTGCAGGTGGTGGTGGTGGTGGAGGTGGAGGAGGTGGAGTTGGAGGAGGGGGGAGTGGAGGAGGTGGTAGTGTTGGTAGTAGTGGAGGGGGAGGGGGGGCCCTTCTCCGTTCCCTCCCCCCTGACCGCTGCCTCATCCCGCCTGGTACCGGCCTACCCCCCATTGTGGTTCAGACTCCCTCGACAGGAGGTTGGTGACCCCCCCTCCCTTAACCCCTTAGCCCTACCTACCATGCTTGCTCACTGTGTATCCCTTACCTACCTAAGACCCACCTGACACCTTTATGTTCACCTTGTGTGCCCACCTGCCTGCCCACATGTTTGCTCTCCTGCCTACTAATAAACCCATACTCCTTGTCTCCTCATGCTTTCCTTTATTTTTGTTTCCTTCCTACTTCATTTTCATTTTTCTGTCTTATAATTGCCTGATAATATTGCTTTCTTCAGTGATATATCTGTCTTTTAACATTTCTTCTTTCCATCCCTTCCTTTTATCCTTCCTTCTTTCTTGTCTTCCTTCTGTCCTTTCTTCCTTCTCTTCATCCTTCATGCTGCTTGGTGCACCTTTATTAACAGAAACAAAAGTAATATTATTTAAAAATCATAAAAAATAGATAAGTTTCTTTATCTGCTTTCATAAGTTTTAGAATTCACAAGTGTTCTTTTCATATTTACTTACATGTTACATTAAAAAAAGGAACTTGTTTTGTTTTTGTTATCATTATTATTATTATTATTGCATTCATTGATATAATTATGTTTTAATGTTCTACACTTCATAATAAGATGGAGTGAAAGGTCAAGCAATAAACATGAGTAAACTTTTGTCTCATTCAGGGGTGAAGATACTTGCATCATGATTTTTTGTGTTGTGTTATGTTGCACTTTCCTGAGTGTTCTTTGCATGTTACCATTGTTTCCCAGGTGGAGGTATACCTTTTAATGAACGTCTTTTGCTTGTTATTGTTCTTTCCCAAATGATCATAGTACTTGTTTTGCCTTTTATTTTTAGTTGCAGTATTTCTTGCTTGTCACAACAACAGGTAAATTTCCCTCTTCCTTATTTATGTGTTGCTTGTTCCTCATATTTCCCAAGTTCCTCCCATCCCATCCTGAGTGTTAATAGTCAACTTTTTGTCCCCTGTGCAACCCTTCCTATCAGTCCTACCAGTCTCATCCTTCCCTCCTTCCTTCTCTTCCATAAAGGAAAAAAAAGGCTTCAGAGGACAAAATTTAGCTCCTCTCCTTTACTACTTGTGGTTTTGTCCCTTTCCAGTCCCTCATCAATATGTCCTTATACCCTACTTCCCTTCCCCCACCCATCCAGTTATCCCTCCTGACCTCCCTCTGGTCATCCATCCATTCCTTTCTCCCTCCCTCAATCCATGCATCTCTCCCTCCCTCCCTCCAGTCCACATGAAAGTCACTGTTCTTAAATCTACAGAAATCTAACAGCCTGGGAAGGACTAAATATGATGAATGATAGTGTTTGTTGTGGTGTTGTAGTGTCTTTTTGTTATCACCAAATAAACAGACAAAGAAATATAAAGCACCTTGGCCTCCACATTGACAAAGCAAGAATGTGCAGATAATCATCATTTGGCAGCATTCCCATTATTGTGATTCATTTCTTTACCATTGTAATCATAATGGCAGACATTAGTTTTGCAGTATTTTTTTTCTAATTTATATTCATGTATTTATTTGATAATGACCTCATTATTTATATAATAATGATTAATTGCTTTGTTCTAAGGGTGCTTTACCTTTTGTTGCTATTGTTGTTGAGTTTATGCATTTTGGTGTTGAAAGGTGATGTGCATGCATCAAGTGTGTGTGTAGGTTAAGGATCCCGGAGTGGGTGTAGCTCGGCCCACTTCCTCTTAATGAAGCAGGAGACTTTCTAGGCAGGTGAAATACAGTAAAAGTCTGCTGATCCAAATCCCCTGTCCAAAAATACCAGTAGTCCAAATTTCAAAAGCAGAAAATTATTAAAAAAATCTACACCAAATTTTTGAAGGCAGAAAATCATGATATGAGGATATTACCAAGGAATAGCAGCCTTACATTTTCTTTGCTGTATTTGGTTCTATATATTATACAGTAGCCATTTACTGCTGGGTGGACAAGGGCACGAGTGTAAGGAGACTTCCCTTCCATCTCCACTCTTCCTGAAAATCAAACCCAAGATTTCATGGTTGTGAACTGAGCGTGCTAACCTTTGCGCTACAGAGTACTGCATCACACACACACACCAAGGAGTCATTCACTGATGGGTGGACATAGGCACAGATAAAAACAGACAGCTCATCTGTCTCCACTCAGCCTGGGAATCAGACTCGGAACCTCTTAGTTTTGAACAGGGTGCCCTGTGTGTGTGTGTGTGTGTGTGCTTGCATGCATGCTCACTCATTTTGAGTATGTGTGTGTGCATGTTAATGATTTCTGTGTATTTATATAGTTGTGATATACAAGAAGTGACCTACACTCACGAGATCGTGTCTCCAATCAGTTTATCGAGCTTAGTTTAAAATTCATGAATACTTTTGACTTGACCTGTCTCCTTTTCAAGGTCATGCTAGGTGTGTGTGTGTGGGTGCATATGTGTTTTTGTGTGTGTTTGCATGCAAGAGTTAGAAATGAAGTGTATATTGTGACCTTTAGCATCACCTGACCCTGTCTCCTTGACACCCTTCCTTGCTGTGTTGTGGTGCCCCTCACAGTGGACAGCTATCATTATCCCTACCCAGTTGCATTTAACAAGAGAGTTTCTTTGCTCTATATAGCTTTTCTTGGTTGTGTCTTTTCCCAGATGTTAAGATCTCTTGTCAAATATGTTCTTAACCATGTGATTTCCTCTTCCATTATATTGTTGACTTACTCTTTGATATTGCCCTCTTCACTCATATTGTTTCCTGCTTCTTACTGCAGTTGCTGTCCACCAGATCTGTCTTCTAACTATCACAGCTCCTGCCGTATATCATATCACCTTCCCTCCTTATCCTTGACTTCTAATTCTTCTGACTGTTGCCAATACATGCTGTGACATCAGCCTTGTGCTTTTACTGTTGGTTCTTGTCACTCTCACTGTCTGTTGTCCTCTGTTATTTGCTTTTATTTCCTTTTCCTGTTCTTAATGCTGATCCTTAGTATCTCTGCTGGCCTTATTCATGCTGGTAATTGCACCTAATGAGTTCTTTCTTGTTCCCTGCTGCTTCTGGTCCTCTCTCACCTATTTTGTTGCTTAGGTTTTTTGTTCATTCCAGTATGTTTTGAAAGAGAGTGAGAGCGAGAGAGAGAGAGTAATAACTTTGGATAACCCCAAAAAGAAACGCACACATACACACACACACACAAGTATGGAACTCTGTAGTGCAGGTGTTAGAACATTTGCCTCACAACTGTGAGGTCCCAGGTTCAATTTCTGGGCAGAGTGGAGACTGATTGGCAGTCTCCTTTAATCTATGCCCATGTCCACCCTGCAGTGAATGGGTCAGTTGGTGGTTGTGTCCTACCTCATGGCTGTGTGAGTGTGTTATCAAAGCCCCAGACCATGGTAAATTATACACACACACACACACACACACACACACACACACACACACGGCCCGATAGCTCAGGGGTAGAGCGTCTGGCTCACAACCAGAAGGACCCGGGTTCGATTCCCCGGCCGGGTGAAGATAAGTTGGGTTTATCTTCTTTCACGTGTAACCCCTGTTCACCTAGCAGTGAGTAGGTACGCAACGTCAGGCAAGGAGTTGTGACCTCGTTGTTGCGGTGTGTTGTGTGTGAGTGGTCTCAGTCCTACCCAAAGATCGGTACTACGAGCTCTGTGCTCTCCCGTAGGGGAACGGCTGGCTGTCTTGAGAGAGACCCACAGCAGACCAAGAGGTGAATTACACACACACACACACACACACACTGAAACCCACAAAACACATGGTATCCCCCCTACTGGAAGTACCCACCTGAGCCACACCTTACACCACATCACCCTCTTTTTTCCTCCTGCCTTCCCAAACAGAGTATGTGTTTGAGGACAACCCCGACTCTGCCAAGTTGGAGGAGCAGATGCGTGGCGACGGCCCTCCGGTCATTTTTGCTGTGCATAAGAACCTCACCGTCCTTGTCAAGCTGGTGAAACGTAGGTGTTCCCCCACTGCTGTCATCCTGTTTGTCATCTTGTTCCTTCATCTTTCACTCTGTTTCCTTTTATATTCATTTTCTCTCTACCTCCTGCTCCCTCTCAATTCTATTTTTCTCCCTTAATCTCATTTTTTTGAGTTTGTGTCACATTTTGCTCATTGATGCTTCAGTATAATACTCATTTGTTGTGTTGTTCATCTTGTCACACTTATTTTGCCATTTTTTTCTCCATGTCACATCTGAATCATCTTTATCAGTTGGGTTCAGAAACAATATTTAATCTAATACATTCATAACCTTTCTGAAACTTTTACCATCTTCGTATGTGCTGATAATGCAGCTAGCAGCATCAGTAGGAATCATTGTTCTTTAAGGGGAGGCAACGCCCCCCAACAATCAATTTTTCGAGCCATACCTCAAAATTGGGTTTTCAACAGTTTTGTTATCCCTGAAATATGTGGGTTTTCTGTGAAAACTGCATCCACTTATCTCAATTCTTTCTATTTTAAAATGCGATTTGTTTATTGTCAATTACGGGTTCTTTAAATGTCCTGTGCATGTGGTGGCATGTATGCCGTCACTCTGCATCATTTTGAAGCATTTTTTTATTTATTTATTTATTTATCTATTTTTTTTTTTTTTTTTAGTATTTTACAATTTTGAGCATCATATGGCAACACCGAGTGTTGGTGGTGGTCTCACAGACTGTCATACGGGAAGGTTGTTGTCACCACCCTTGCCAGCGTTACCCTTCCATTGAACGCCTTACTTGACAGTTTTTCTTGGTTGTTTTTGCCTTCACATCAAGATGGGATGACTAAAAAGGCATAAGTGCAATCTGAGAAACCTTATGGCAACTATAAATCAGCGAAGAGGGCTGCCAACCTGCGAAGAGGGTACCTGCGCAGAGCGTGATGGGGTTCACCGATAGTGATGGGAAGGAACGGAATATCACTGAAATTAATGTAAAATTGGTGTATGAAGCCCTCATCAATAACCTTGGAGCACCTGGACTGAACTGCATCATTGCAGCCCTCAGCATGCCTTCCATTTCTCAGGGCAAGTTTGACAGGTACCCAAGATACCTGTACAAGAGGATGGAGAGTCATTATGAAGATATGATAAAGAAGGGAATAGAGGCAGTTTTTCAGCACTACAGGAACACTGGTGTGGAGCCTGCTGCAGCTACGGGATACCTGGATATTGCTGTATCCTGCAATGGCACTTGGCAGAAAAGAGGACACACCTCTCACATGTAGAAGGGGATCAGATGCCTTTTCTGAAAATTATGCTCATAATAAAATGAGAAAAGGAGTCTTTATACCCTTAGTAGCCTTCAAATGCACTATTACAATAATACACACAAATATTTTAATATGTTTATGCGGGAGCAACCATAAGTTTACAGAAAAACAAGCCATATCTCGAAACGTAAGTTTTTGTTATTAAAGCTGAAATTACTCACTTATTAATTAACTGATTGTAAAAGTGAATATACCTATGGACAGCTAAATGCATCCCCTATTTTTTGGCCATAAGAAAAATGTACTTTTCTAAGTTGTGATTTATTTAGAAATATTTTTGTTGATAAAATTCAGTTTTTTATTTCAACTTGTTTCGCATCAAATTACAGAACTATGAAAACACTCAGAAAAAATATTCCATGGCGAAAGTGTAGCAACAGGTATGGTTATTAAAGGGACAAAAATTCAAACTTGTGCGTGACCGTTACAAGCTAGAATTTCCGTTACAACTTTCCTATTTTTCAAGTATAGCATTTTCATTTTTTTTCCGAAAGTATTCATCCAAATCCAATGACATTTAGTTTTTTATATTTTGATAAGACACCATGAGCTGTGTAATGTTTCAAAGAAATGGGCCAAAAAAATTTGCACCTTCACCCTTAAATCTTTACTTAACACAAAACATGAATTATGAAATAGATCATGTAGTGTTCAGTCATCATCATTAAGAGTATCAGTTTAGTATTATCATATCTTTTTATTTTCCCTCGCCCCCAAGTGGAATGCTGTGTTGGTGTGGAGGTGTGGAACCTGGCCACGCGGGGGCTGTGCACAGCGGGCCAGGAGGAGCTGGTGGTGCTGCTGGAGGTGGCCCCCGGGGAGACACACCCACCCAGGGACCTCTTTGCATTCTTTCACACTGTTTATCAACAAGCCAACCAAGGTGTGTTATTATTATCATTTTGTGGGTGTGTTTGTGTCCAACCATATTTCTGTTTTTCAATACATAGATAAAAAAGTTAAGTTTAGTTCCTCTCTGCAGCAGTTTAAAAAGCGCCCAGTAAGACCCTCTGTACAGAATCATAGTGGCTTGTAAAAGGTAAAGTTGGGGGCATGTGGTCAGCTTCACATGGCCTCAGTACTCCATCTCATTGGCCCTTGAGCCTGTGGTGAATAAGAACCCGTTACCCCAGGACACAAGGCCAGTGTGACATACATGTTATCACAGTTTACCTTCCCCAGGTAGCCATTTATCTACCAACCTAAAAGGGAAAATGAACAGTTAGGTGAGCTGAGTGCTGTCTGCCCTGGGCTGGAATCAAATCTAGGCTGACAGATTTGTACTAGACATGCTAACCACTATACCACCGAGATGCTGATCAACTGTTTCCTTCCCAAATAACTGAAGACACTCTAGTAAGAGCTACACTGCCCAATATAGAGTTAGAAAAGCTGCAAGGGCAACTTAGGCAGCATAGATAGATGAATGCATGAGTAATTGGATTAAGAAATCACTAGCAACCTTCCATGCATTCCTCAGACAGACAGATTTCAGCCACACCAACTGTATGCAGTCAGAGAAGCTACTAGGACAAAAAGTCAGCATAAATAGATTAGCATATGAACAACTGACTTAATCACTAACCACTTCCTCCCTAACTCATTCCTCAGGCAACCTAGTGACGGAGCTTGGTCACACTATCTTCACGGAATCTGAGGGGCTGCTGGGGTCCCGGGAGCATGGTGGGTTCCTCTATGTCCGCCCTACCTTCCAGTGCCTCCGCAACTTGGTGCTGCCACCCTCACCATACATCTTTGCTGTGCTCATACAAAAGTGGGAGACACCGTGGGCAAAGGCAAGTGAAGGAGGAAAAGGAGGGAGTTGAATATACATTATTTTATGGTTTTATGGACTAATTGGGGGGGATCTTAGTCCGTTGATGCCAAAAGTCTGTTAGTAGAAGTGGAAATTTCAAAAGAACAATGAACCTAATACAGTACCCTCCCGAGTTTCGCGCTTGCTTTGTTCCGAAGGTATAGTGCTAAACTCGAGGATCATGAAACTCAGGGTATTAAAAACAATGTAAAAGCACTTTTGGTTCCGACCCGTGGAGAAACTGACTTTTTTTTTCGACTTTACTTCATTGTTATCTCAAAATATGTAGCTTGGTAAAAGAAAGAAAATAGGAAGTGAGAACGGGACATTTTGAAGCCGCAATTGAAGGCGGCTGCCTTACAATTGGCTGGCAGTTCTGAAAACATGCTTGTGATTCATTGAGTCCAATGATGTCATCGACAGCGGTCACCCAATCAGAAGCCTCGCTGCCTTAAGGCGGTGTCATTCTGACCAATTTCCTCCAAGCGTTGGAGTTATACAGTGCCCAACCGGGAGCAAGTTGTGGGTTGTCCATAAGCTGGTGTCACACTGGGCCTCTTTCCTCCAACCATGTTGGCGGTAGGAGCAACCGGTAACTCCAACTTTTCCGGGTGTGCGTCACACACGGCCGAGGTCGGTTGCCCATAAACAAGACAGTTGCCCCGTAATCCACATGGCGTCGTCTGCTAAAGTAAGGGCTGTCGCGGCTTGTGCTGCCATTACCCATGTTATGGACATGTTGCTGCAGTTAATGGAAGGAAGAAGCGGGTGTGGGCACGATTATGGAAGTCTTCAAAGACGGGAGGACAGGAGTGTTTACCCAAAACTCGTCAGAGAACTGGATAAATTTCCAGAATGTCGTCCGTGGGACACTGTTGGACGAACCTATTTTTTCTGGTAGTTTTCGGTGTGTTATGAAATAGTCAAGTCGCGTATGATGCGAATTTGTAAGGCGTGGTTTCCTATGATGCAGTATGGTTTCAGAATCGTATGTTCAGATCACTTGGGTAAAACCATCTATGGCACGGTTCGTGGTCTCCCCTGGCCAAACAAGCGGAGTTGCCAGGTTAAATTTTATTTTCCGAGGGGAAAAATCTCATGGTGGTGGTTGGGTTGGTTTTTGGGAGGATTTCTCTCTCTCTCTCTCTCTCTCTCTCTCTCTCTCTCTCTCTCTCTCTCTCTCTCTCTCTCCCCCCCCCCCCACACACACACACATGTGTATTCAGTAAGTTACAAATTATCCTCATTATCAGAATGATCATATAGCCAAAATTTATAGATGTAGATGAGAAGAACGTTCGCAGTTGGCTGCCGTGGCCCGCACTCAAATTCCAAGTCACAGTCATGCACTCCCTGACTGCTCCACATCTCTTCCCGTCAATCTTTTTCCCCTTCTTTGCTCCTTTTTTCATGTAAAGTGGACCTGGCCAAACTGTCTATTCTGGCAGGCAAAAAAGAAAGCGATCTGGCTACTCGCCTACTAAAATTTACAGCAGGCTGTTTCTGCACGTCAACCTGCTGGCAAACTGGCTTTTAAAAATATAAATGGTGTTCCCAGAGCCTTTCCTTTCTTTTGTCTTTCCCACTGCCCAGTCCGAAAGGGAAGAAATCAGACAAGGTGTATAAGGAAACTAACGAGAGAGAGAGAGAGAGAGAGAGAGAGAGAGAGAGAGAGAGAGAGAGAGAGAGAGAGAGAGAGAGATCTTTAAAAGTGGTTGGTCTCCACTAATTATTGCATTAATATGCGTGCCATATAATATGGGGAAAGTAAATGATTGGGCGGGTGTTGGGCGGAATGTGGCGGCGGCACGGCGGGTTCCCAGTCCTGATCTGATGAGTATACATGTCTAGTTAATCCCCCGACCTCCGCACGGCAAGGAGTCGGCTCACTTACCATGCACATGCTGCACAATGGCTTGCAAGCCTGTTGGGAAACCCATGGGCAAGATTCGCCCATGTATGTGGCTGCAGGTGGGATAAAATGGTGACTAGCCAGTACCAAATTGCATTATCCCCATACGTACTGAGTGGAAAAGTGGGTGTTGGCGGTGGCCAAGTGGATAAGGTGGTGAGCGTGGGGTCGGACTGAACAATATCAAAAGGCAGATAATGCCTACCAGTGCACTTGGGCTAAAAAAAAAAAATATTTCTATGGTGCGGCCGTTGCTCAGAACCAATTAACCGTGCCATATGCAACTCGACTGTAATCTGCTAACCGTTTCTGTCGCTAATCATTAAATCACTAATATAATGATTGACTTTTCAATGCCTGTTGTACGTGCAACTGCTGCTGCAGCGGCAATATAGCTCGCAGAGACATTCAGTTTGCTTACTGTTTCCATATTTCACTCACCGCTCACAAAGATCATGAGTGGGCAAACTAGAACAGAACCAGGCACACAAATGTTTTCCTGCATTCACACAGTGTGCATACGTGGTGGACAGCAGAATGACTTATTTCAGCGAGGAGATATTTCTCGCAACATCGGCCAGCGTAGTGGATGACCGCTGCCGCCATGTCCTGTCCTGCGCCAGGAACACAACACCGGGAGTCCTTCTACAGTTTTCATAGACTGGAGAAAAAAGTTTTTTGGATTGTGGTTCTACAGCACAAATATCAAATAGTAAACAAAGCAGCTCTGCCAGTCCACTTTACGAGTCTCTTGGTGGGCCATCTTCCACTGCTCCTCACTTCTCAGCCACTGCCGTCGTCTGTTTGTTTACATACAGCCGTGTGACTAGTCTGCTCCCTGCGTCTACCAATCCTCCCATTCCACCTCTTTGCAGTTGAAGTCACCCATTATAATTATTCTCTCACTCTCTCAATATTCCAACCAGGCAACTCACCGTGTCTTTTATCATTTGTTCATATTCTCGCAGCTTCCATGTGCTTGTTCTTGGGGGCACATACCCTACTACATAATGCCTCCTTCTTCCTTCAGCACCCATAATTTTTACTTTCAACACCTCTGCCAAGCCTTCACCCTCAATCAACTCCTCCACCCTAATGCCTTTTTTAACCATCAACATCACACCTCCCTGTGTGTGTGTATGTGTTTCTGTCAGTTGTAGTATGCTTGTGGAAGAGGCTCCATGTTAAAACTTACCGTACTGGTGTGCGGGTGGCTGCCCATCACCGTGGCAACCAAAGGCATGGATCACTGCCATTCTCCCCAACTTTCATAAACATTATAATGCGTTACTCTCAACACTTTACCGACACTCACAAACACTGCTATTTTCCATTATATTTACGTCCTAGAATCATACATAAGACTTTCTTGTGGTGTAAATGAGGTGCTGCGTGCAATATTGGGGTAAGCGCCAACCACGTGGGTTTAGAGTTACGATCATACACTACTATTTTGACCCTTCCTCTTTTATCCGAGCAAGTCGTTTACCCCAAATCAACACTGGAAATAGGGTAAAAAGTCTCGGGGAGAACATATCTCGCTCAAACATATGGTCCACGCAAGGTAGGGTGTGCATGCTGGCGTGGGGTAATGGTGTAAGTCCCCAGCGGGCTCTGGGAGGAAATGACGCAGTTGCCATGTCTAGCTGATCTAATTAATTTTTCGTACAATTTTTAACTTTGTTTGATATTCAATAGCTGACTTTATGTACTTTTGTTTGTTGTACTTTTTATAACTGACTAGTGACAATTTTTAACTAGTTCTTTCTGAGTGAACATGACTAGCTACATTAATTACAACAATTTGCATTATCTTCCGACTTCCGACTGCTCTAAATCCCAGTAAATCACAATATGAGTAAAAAAAATACTTTTGGTGGATTTTCTTCTCTTTTCAAAACCCTTTTTTTTTTTTTTTTTTTCACTTTGTACATAACACGGGCAGTTTTGTCTTTACATAAGCTTCATTTTGGTATCAAAATGATGATTCTAGTTTTAAAACCAACAAAAAAATTGCAATTTGAAGTTGCAAAAACTTCAACTGCGATTTCTGAGGTTTTTAAAAACTGGCGCTTTCCCCAATATTGCACGCAGCGCCTCAGATATGTTCTTTATTTCAGTGGGAACCACAAGGAAGAAAATATTTCATTAGGTGGGCTAAAAAAGACATACCAAATGTGCTTGAGACAAAAAGCACCAGAGCTTGTACATTCTTACCAATATTGGCAACGAAAGGTTGGACTTTATAAAGTAACCAAAGGATGGGAGGTCAGATAAAGGGAGGAGGGCAAGATGGCTAGAAGATGCTATTGCAGTTACCAGGCATGGCCGGTTCAAAAACTATTCTCGGTCAGTTCCCATGGATTTCTAACCCTCTGACCTTGTCCATTAAATCCAAAATCCATTTAAAGTAGGTCTGTTGAACCGAGGGCTCACTGTATTTAAAAAGTGAAAGGAATGTGTCTGGATCAGGAGCTAGAATAAAAAGGTAATAGAAAATTGGGTGTGTTTGGATAGGGAAAGCAGAGAGAAGTAAGTGTTTGAATTATAGGGAAGAAAAGGTAGGAAAAACTCAAGAATGGGTTTGGGTAGAAAAAAGATGATGTGTATTAGTTAGGAGGGAGAAGAGGTTAGTGAAGAAGTAGAATGAGTGTTGTGTGTGTTTGCATAAAGATAGAAGGGAGGAGTGATTTTTATTTATTTATTTATTTTTTATTTTATTTTTTTATTTAGGAAGGGAGGAGGTTATGTCTATGTCAAAGAAAACAATGTAGATTGGTTACTTCCTTCAAGGGATTGCAAAGCTAAAGAAAAAAAGTGTTTTACATATTTAGGAAAAATAACAGTAATGATAGAATTGACCTCCCTTGTGGCCTCTCTACATTCTTTTACGGACGCAGTGATACATATTTTTTTTCTTTTTTTCTTGAGCTGTTTCCTTTACTGTATGCCACACCTTTCCCTGACATTGATTGCATCTCACAGGTGTTCCCCCTCCGGCTGATGCTGCGTATGGGAGCTGAGTTCCGCTACTACCCCTGCCCCCTGGTGTCCACTAGAAACCGCAAACCAGTCTTCTGTGAGATTGGACACACCATCATGAACCTGCTGGTGGTAGGTTGTTTTTCCTTTCACTCACAAAACACATGACTTGCCTCTAGTCAGTGACAACCTTGCCTCATTTGTGGTGTTTTAACCAGACTTGGCTGGACCTAATCTGATAATCTAATGAAAAATACTAGATATAAGGAAAAAGATAAACTGTGCTCTCAATTTTTTGGTTTATTTATTCTCTTTGGGGTGGAGGAATGGGGAATGTTTGGGTTGTGTGCATTTCATGGCTTCACCTTTATTCTTCCCTGCAGGACTTCCGTAACTATGCCTACACCGTCCCAGCCATCGAAGGCTTTGTCATCCACATGGAGGACAAGAAGACCAGCCTCTTGTTCCCCAAGAATAGATATGAACAGGTAAGTGGATAGCAGACTTAGTCATCTGTGAATCTGTATGGAACAAACTTAAACCCTCTGATCCTTGTCATGCTTGACATTAAAAGTACATACAGTCAAACCTCGGTTTACGAGTTTAATTCGTTCCGGAATTTTGCTCGCACACCAAAACACTTGTAAACCAAACTGAATTTCCCCATTGAAATTAATGTAAATCCCATTAATGTGTCCCATATCAAAAATAAATAAATAAATAAATAAAAAAAAATAAAAAAAAATATATATATTATATATATATATATATATATATATATATATATATATATATATATATATATATATATATATATATATATATATATATATATATATATAAAAATTTATATATAAACCATTTTACATATTAATTTTTACAAAATTAAAATAATTTTAGTAACAAATAGCAATGATAAATAATATGTAACACAAATCAATGTGTTATGGTTGTTACAGAGATTCCCACAACCGCTAACTACACTCGAGGTGTAGGCTTCGCCATACCTGGGCGTTATCACGATAAGTTATCACGATACTTTATCGCTGATAACAAAATCAGGTTATCGGCCATCCGCTACTTATTTAAATATATATCGGTATCTTCATTACTTTTGTAACCAAACTAGCGATAATCGCTACTTTTTTCCGCCTCTCATGCGCATGCGTGGCCCGGGCGCCCGGTGTTGTATGCAAAAACTTTGGGGTATGAAATTATCTTCAGTGAAGAGATTTCATACTTTGATCATCAACATTGAAATACTAGGCTATTTTTTTATGTTAGACTCAAAAATCAATATATCCAAGAGAAAAATCATTTACCTTTGCCCAAAAAATTATTATTCACTACCTCTAATTTGATATTCCATATTCATTTGTGACTATGCCATGGTATTGAAGGCACCCGGTGTTGTGTTATTTGGTGTCCCATCGTCAAAAGCTGGCACTTTTGTTTACAAACACTGGTCTCTCGTGAACTACGCATGTTCAGACCAGTAAGCGTAGCCCTGTACAGTCTCACAAAGCTTTTTAACACATTAAGAGTAGTTGCTGGAAGGCTGAATCAGACATACAGCACCACCATCCTCGCTGTTTCTAGAATGACACTCTGTACATATAAATACAACTCGTACAGAGTGTCGTTCTAGAAACAGCGGGGATGGTGGTAGTGGTACTGTATGTCTGATTCAGCCTTCCAGCAACTCTTAATTACAGTTAAAAAGCTTTGTGAGTGTACAGTTCTACGCTTGCTGGTCTGAGTATGCGCAGTTCACGAGAGACCAGTGTTTGTAAACAAAAGCATTGACGGTGGGGACGCCAAATAACACAACACCGCTTCAGGCTTTTCTAGTATTACCGTGGAGCACATCTTGACCCACTCTCCCTTCGCTGAAATCTCCATCCTAGGAAATTTCAATGTTCACCACCAGCTTTGGCTTTCATCCTCTTTCACTGACCAGCCTGGTGAACAAGCCTACAACTTTGCTATCCTCAATGACCTAGAGCAGTTGGTCCAGCACCCTACACGTATTCCCGACCGTCTTGGAGACCGGCCCAACATTCTAGACCTCTTCCTTACCTCAAACCCTTCTGCTTATTCTGTCAAACTGTTCTCTCCGTTGGGCTCCTCCGATCACAATCTTATTTCTGCATCCTGTCCTATCGCTCCTGTACACCCTCTGGACCCACCGAAGAGGCGATGCTTCTGGCATTTTGCTTCAGCTCGGTGGGACGACCTGAGGATGTACTTTTCCGATTTCCCGTGGAATGATTATTGCTTCCAGGATAGAGACCCCTCTGTGTGTGCTCAGCGCATCACAGAGGTGATTGTCTCTGGAATGGAGGCATACATTCCTCGTTCTTTCTTTTCTCCTCACGCTAAAAAGCCTTGGTTTAATCACGCTTGTTCTCGTGCTGTCAATGATAGAGAGGTAGCTCACAAAAGGTACCAGAGCCTTCAAACTAATGCTAATTATGAACTTTACATTTCTGCCCAAAATCGTGCCAAATCTATTCTCCGACTAACCAAAAATTCTTTCATTAATAGAAAATGCCAAAACCTTGCTTTCTCTAACTCTTCCTGTGACTTCTGGCATCTAGCCAAAAACATCTCCAACTTCACTTCTTCATCTTTCCCTCCACTCTTCAGTCCTGACGGCAACACTGCCGTCTCATCTATCTCTAAGGCTGAACTCTTCTCTCAAACTTTTTCTAAAAACTCCACTCTGGACGATTCTGGGCATATTCCTCCTACTCATCCCCCCTCTGACTCCTTTATGCCTGTTATAAAGATTCTTCAAAATGATGTTTTCTATGCCCTCTCTGGCCTCAATCCTCAGAAGGCTTATGGACCTGATGGAGTGCCTCCTATTGTCCTTAAAAACTGTGCCTCCGTGCTGTCACCCTGCCTGGTCAAACTCTTTCACCTCTGCCTGTCAACATCTACCTTTCCTTCTTGCTAGAAGTATGCCTTCATACAGCCTGTGCCTAAGAAGGGTGACCGCTCCAATCCCTCAAACTACCGTCCTATAGCTTTACTTTCTTGTCTATCTAAAGCTTTTGAATCAATCCTTAACCGGAAGATTCAGAAGCACCTTTCCACTTCTGACCTTCTATCTGATCGCCAGTATGGGTTCCATGAGGCGTTCTACTGGTGATCTCCTAGCCTTCTTAACTGACTCTTGGTCATCCTCTCTTAGCCGTTTCGGTGAAACTTTTGCTATTGCGCTGGACATATCAAAAGCTTTTGATAGGGTCTGGCACAAATCTTTGCTTTCCAAACTACCCTCCTACGGTTTCTATCCTTCTCTCTGTACCTTTATCTCCAGTTTCCTTTCTGACCGTTCTATTTCTGCCGTGGTAGACGGTCACTGTTCTTCCCTTAAATCTATTAACAGTGGTGTCCCACAGGGTTCTGTCCTATCTCCCACTCTTTTTCTGTTGTTCATTGATGATCTTCTTTCCAAAACGAACTGTCCTTTCCATTCCTACGCCGATGATTCCACTCTGCATTACTCAACTTCTTTTAATAGAAGACCCACCCTACAGGAACTTAACAACTCAAGGCTGGAGGCTGCAGAACGCTTAGCCTCAGACCTTACTATTATTTCCGATTGGGGCAAGAAGAACCTGGTGTCCTTCAATGCCTCAAAAACACAGTTTCTCCACCCATCCACTCGACACAATCTTCCAAACAACTATCCCCTATTCTTTGACAACACCCAGCTATCACCTTCCTCAACGCTAAACATCCTCGGTCTATCCTTAACTCTAAATCTCAACTGGAAACTTCATATCTCATCTCTTACTAAATCAGCTTCCTCGAGGCTGGGCGTTCTGTACTGTCTCCGCCAGTTCTTCTCCCCTGCACAGTTGCTGTCCATATACAGGGGCCTTGTCCGCCCTCGTATGGAGTATGCATCTCATGTGTGGGGGGGCTCCACTCACACAGCTCTTCTGGACAGAGTGGAACCTAAGGCTCTTCGTCTCATCAGCTCTCCTCCTCATACTGATAGTCTTCTACCTCTTAAATTTCGCCGCAATGTTGCCTCTCTTTCTATCTTCTATCGATATTTCCACGCTGACTGCTCTTCTGAACTTGCTAACTGCATGCCTCCCCCCCTCCCGCGGCCCCGCTGCACTCGACTTTCTACTCATGCTCATCCCTATACTGTCCAAACCCCTTATGCAAGAGTTAACCAGCATCTTCACTCTTTCATCCCTCACACTGGTAAACTCTGGAACAATCTTCCTTCATCTGTATTTCCTCCTGCTTACGACTTGAACTCTTTCAAGAGGAGGGTATCAGGACATCTCTCCTCCCGTATTTGATCTTGCTTTTGGCCACCTCTTTTGTTTCTTTTTTAGGAGCAGCGAGTAGCAGGCTTTTTTTTTATTATTGTTTTCTTTTTTTGTGTGCCCTTGAGCTGCCTCCTTTGTTGTAAAAAAAAAAAAAATATGTACGTGTCAACGTGTGGTTCTCAGGTTTTGTAAGTTTTCTAAAATACAGATAATGAAAATTTGAACGCATCTATGTTTTTAATTTGAAATATCAATATAGTATCGTTTTTGCATATCGGATTTATCGCTTGCTAGTATCGGAATTATGGAATAATATCGGGTATCGGTTATTGCTTATATTTGTGTATCCAGTTAATGAATATCGGTTATCACCGATAAGGTTTTCCATTATCAGTTATCGGTTACCGGGAATAAGGTTTTATGTTATCGTGCCCAGCTATGGGCTTCGCCCCAGGGCTTAGCAGCCACAGTTTCCCTATTCTCGAGGCACCAGAACTACGTTCGACAACCAACATGAAGCCAACCCGATGTATCATCAGAGATGGAAGGTGAACGGGTGTCAGTCACGTCCAGGAGGGCATACAAGCTGCCAAGGGTTGACCCTGACAGCCTCCATATAGCCTGTGTCCCCACCCGAGGGGTGGTGACGAATAAAAAAATAAAAAAATGGAACAGGAAGCTTGTATACCAAGTCATCGCTCGTAAACCAAGACATTTTTTGTGGGATTTTATTGCTCGTAAACCAAAACACTCATAAACTAAGGCACTCGTAAACTGAGGTTTGACTTTATATTTTGTGTACAGATGCATTGCTCATTTCTGGTATTCACTATAGTATTAATGATTTTAAAAGTCATCTTTTCTATTCAAATCTTTACTTAGAAGTAAATCCATTAACCCTCTCAAGCACAATGACGCATTTTGCATCATCAAGGGTAAAAGGTCCTGGTATTCACTATAGTATTAATGATTTTAAAAGTCATCTTTTCTACTCAAATCTTTACTTAGAAGTAAATCCATTAACCCTCTCAAGCACAATGACGCATTTTGCATCATCAAGGGTAAAAGGTCCTGGTGCATAAAAGTTTTAAAAATTGATTAAAAATTAAGTTTTCGATGAAAGTGCGACAGATTTGGAGCGTCATATGTTGGGATAAGTTTCTTAATAGTAATGTATGGCAACCTTTCTAAGGAGCGTAGATGAGGAGCGTGGAGCAATTTTTAATTGTTAGCCTACTCTGTCGGGAGAGGAAAAAAATATATAGTTTTCTTGGTGTACCTCCGGAACTAAAAGGCATATGAGGATTTTAAGGATACCATAAGAATCCTCACTAAATTCCACTTCGAAACATATATTCGGCTAAAAAAGTTGGTCCACAAAATTTTCAGCTAGCGAGTGGGGAAGAGTTGGTACTTAGAATTTATTGTCTGCAATACTCTATACGGAGACTTGAAATGAGTTTCTATTGTTTATATATATATATTTTCCTCTATTTTTATTTGCGCATGTTCTAGTACAAGTCTTTATGAAGCCATTGATACCAAATTTATTGGGGTACGATATATCTGTGAGGGTAAAATACGTCCAGGAATGTAGGGTATCGCGGCGGGAAAAAAAGGGCCGGTCGGGCCTGAGAAATGCATGGTGAGTGGAAGAGAAATTTATTGGAAACTTACGGTACACGAGAGAGTTAAAGAATCAATATTTTATGCCCTAAATCCTTATAGTATTTATAATGGTCAGAGATTTGTTGTTTCCCCCATTTTTTTATTATCATTATCAAATTATATCATCTCCAGTATCTCATTTCTCACATAAGGAAAACATTGTGTGTGTGATGGTAAACACACCTTATAAGACACAGCATAACAGATATCACAGGAAGAAAGATCACTGTAAAGAAGGCAAAACTGTTCGCACTCATAAATAACTGACATAGTGATTTTCATTATATATGAAACTCTTTAAATCAGGAAACAGTAAGCAGTAGGTCTGACATTTTGAATGTTGACAGGTAACCAAGGCCCTGAGCAACAGCAACGACCACGTGCTGGCCCTGGGCGCCAACTTCAGCCCCCAGGCTGATTCCCACCTGGTCACCATAGAGAATGATGATGGCCACTACTCCACCCAAGCCATCAACATACACAGTCGGCCACGCAGAGGTGAGACACACCAATCTGACCACCATGTGCTTATGCATATACACCAACTCAACAAATGACAGACTTTTATTTATATATTATATATGTTTAATGCAGTTTACTTTGTGAACTTCTCTGATGTCATAGCACAGCTGTTATGCTCCTAGCCTGTGCTTTCCCCTGATCCTGTTCCTTCTCTTCATGCAGTGACCGGGGCAAGCTTCATTGTTTTTAATGGGGCTCTGAAAACCACCTCGGGGCTGTCAGCCAAGTCCTCCATCGTAGAAGACGGCCTCATGGTGCAGGTGTGTGTGGGCGTGAATGTATATGTATGCTTGAGGAAGAGGATGTAGGCATGGGTGTATTTATTGTTTTGCTTGTCAATTTCCCCTCATTGGCATCTGCAACTCATTTTTCAACACTATATACAATAGACACTATAAACTGCTATAAACACATATACTATATGCAAAAGCACACAGCTCCGGTAGCTCAGTCGGCTAGAGCTCCATGCTGCAAGGCTTCACGGCCAAACAGGCGGTGGTTCGAGCCCTGCTCAGGCCGGATTCTTTCCGTTGACTCGGAGTGGTTACTGTCCCCCCTTGAGCAAGGGGGATGGGTGTGTGGTGTGTGAGGTCCTGACAGTACCCAGAGATCAAAGATAATGAGCATGTACTTGCTCGTGTTGGGAGGGTACCTGCTGGCGAGAGCGAGTCCAACCTGTGATCAGGCCGTGGTGAATAACACACTAGCTGGCAGTTGAGAGTCTAGCACATGATCAGACTGTGGTGAATGACACACACACACACATTAAAAGTTCAAGAAGAGAGAGATCTGGGAGTGACAATACAAGATAATCAACAGTCTGAGAGTCATGTAAATAGGATATTCAGAGATACGTATAGAATGGTAAGAAATATGGGAATAGCATTCCACTACATGGATAAAGATATGATGAAAAAGATGATTACCACTATGATTAGACCAAGGTTGGAATATACAGAAACTGCGTGGTCTCCCCATAAGAAGAAACACGTGCAAAACTAGAAAGTATACAAAGGATGGCAACGAAGATGGTTCCAGAACTGGAGGGATTGTCAAATGAAGAAAGGTTAAAGGAAATGGACCTGCCAACATTGGAACAAAGAAGAGAAAGGGGAGACCTAATACTAATTTACAAATTGTGGAGTAAAATGGAAGAAGTAGATAATGAGGAGTTGCTACTAAGAGAAGTAAGAAACACCAGCAACACATGAGGACAGTAAAAAAATTGAGAAAAGGAAGATGCTTGAAAGACATAAAAAATATAGCTTCCTGCAAAGAAACATAGAGGTTTGGAGTAGACTAAGTGAGGAAGTAGTATCGGCGAAGAGTGTGCACAACTTTAAGGAAAAACTACACAAGTACAGATATGGAGATGGGACCACACGAGTGTTAGCCCAGGCCCTGTAAAATTACAACTAGGTAAATACACACACACACACAAACTAATTTTCAATGCTATGCCCACAGATTCCTGCAGACATGATGGCCAAGCTTCGGGAGGCTCTGCAGAACATGCGAGACTTTGACATCCCCTGTGGCCCCACTTCAGCCCCACAACCAGATGAAATGGTGGTGATACGATGGACCAACGATGACAAAAACTTCAATGTGGGGTGAGTCAGGCTGTAGGGTGTGTAGGGAGAGGTGTAAAGTTCTCAAGAGGTGAGTGTGCAAATGGGAGAGGGAGGAAAATTAATATGAAGAAACTCACAGCTCTCCTGTGATGCTTGTCTCCAGTTCACTGCATATTTATTTGATTGCATTCATTTTCTTTTTCTTTTCTACTTTCTGAGTTAACTGCTACACCACACTGCAAACTGGAGGCTTTTTTTTAATTATTATTATTATTATTATTATTATTATTATTTCTTAGGTTTTGTCTCAGACAGCACTGGGGAGGTAAGTTAGAATAGCAGCTTAACCCGTTCCTGGTCAACCACGTCATGTGACGTTTTCTTATGTTTACTCCTTCAGGTTGCTGATTATGGACTCCACCAGAACCACTTGATCTTTGAAACTAAAGTGAATGAATATTGATAAAATTCATAAAGTGGGAGTGGCTTATTTTTACTAGTCAGATATGGAATAGAATTGTTTGGGTTGTATGCTCTGCTCTGACAATTTTAAAATTCTTTAATAAATAAGCAGATATTTTGTATGTTGTCAGTATACTAAGTGGTTCACTAACCCTGGATTTGGGATATGGTGGGCATCAGGATGTTGCTTGGTCACCACTTTAAGCACTTGTTACGTGGTTGTTGCAGCATCAAGAGTCCAGTGGATGAGAAGCAAATGGACGGCATTCCATCAGTGAAGATCCACTCGGGCACAGACTACATCAGCAACTCTCACCTCATACGCTGGACTGAGGTGTTCATTTTACAGGTAAGGGAGGAAGAGAGTGAGTTTTTACTTTATTTTTTCCCCCACATAGAGACTTGGGTTGAATATGCTGCTGTAGAAACCATTGTACAAGTGTTGTGCAATATTCCACTGCAACAATGAATTTATTTTTTAGGGAGGGTTTTAGAGCTTACAAGTCAGATGCCCAAGCAATATTGTATCACTCTTACTTTGTAGAATTTCAATCATATAAAAAATGAAAACTGCTTTGAGAGTAAGAAAGAATACAGGTACTGGTTGACATTTAGGTGTGACTGAAGTGGTGTGGGTGGTTTCAGAGAAAAGTGTAGGCTATTCTGAAGGCCTACATATTTTGTTAAAATACAGTAAAGGAAGCAACTCCCGGGGCAACAAAAAGAAAGTGTAGAAAGAAGCCCGCAATATGATATATAAAACTTAAAGAAAAGCATAATGGTAAGACTTTAGATGCCTATGAATTTTTATTGTAGGTATTGGTGTAGTGGTTTTGAGTGTTTGAAATAAAGCTCCTCTAAGATTTGTTTTGTTAAGCCACACATTACTACAAAATTCATGTGGGATCAGGTTTAGTTAAATGGTGAATTATGGGGAACTTGACTCTGCTGAGAAAGTCATAGTGTGATGAGATACAGATGCCAGGATGGCAGATATGTGTATGGAAGATTTGATTGCCACAATAGGAAGCAGTCCATCACATTTTCACTTAAACATACTGCCCCACTTTTCTCATTACTGTTTTGTGTCCCAGGGTGAGACCAACAACACTGCCGACATCAATCTGAGTCGTCTATCTGAGCTTCTGGCACGGTCATTTTGCGTGGCTCTCACCCCACACCTGTCCGAGCTGTACACCACTGGTCACACCCATCTGGGCCTGCGCACCACCCTGCACCAGGACAATGTGAGTCAGGCTGCACATTCCGGCCGCATCCAGTATTGAAATGTGGTTTTGTGTGGTTTCATTGTCTTAAAATTTGTGTTGTTTCTAGTCTTTTGCACACTTTTTGTTTATTTATTGGCATTTGTAAAAAGTAAGAAAATGCAACTGCAAAGTTTGTAGCTATTCAAGCATTGACACAACAGTTCCTGCATCCCAAAGACTGCAAGTCTGCTTGAACATAGTCTCTGTACTGTTCTCCTTCACGTTATGAACTCACTTTGTCTCAGTCTCAGCTTTATTTTAGGTAAGAAAGCTAAGTAGCAATTCAAGCTGTTTGCCTCCTATTCCTGCTCCATCTCATCATAAAAATTTGAGTGCACCATAGCTAATGATTTTTTTTTTTATTTATTTTTTTTTTTTTTTACCAATTAAAAAAAATTGGGGAGGGGGGCATCTTTTAGTTTTGAGAACTATTGTAAGCATACAGTGTGATAGAGAGTAATGAGGGTGGTGTCCTCAGGTGGGGTACGAGGCAGGAAGTGGTGGAGCAAGGCTTGCACCCGCGTGCATGAATGATCTGGACAACGAGTTGGTGCCCGTGATCCACCGTGCAGCTGCCAGCATCACCCAACAGCCCATCATCCTGGAGCTGGTTTTCCACATCATGGAGCAGTGAGGAGCAGCACTGGTGTCCAGGAGGTGGGACCATGAGGTGTGCCTGCCTGACAGCACCGCTGGTTGGTCGACTCATGATCTGTTATCAGTAACACTTGGACCCTCATAGTCTTAAGATACCTCTTTATTGTAATAATGGTCTCTCCTTCACCACAACTTACAAAAATTGTAGATTTGAATTTAGTACTTTTGATAATTTATGCCTGTTCGAGTTTATCTTACGAACTTGGGAAGTAAGGCATATTCTTTTCAAACAAAATATGTAGTACAACTCAAGAGTTATGATACAAATATCACAGTATGAAGTGTTAATTGTTGATTATCTGATTATTTCCACCTTGTCCTGAAAAGAATCAACCAAAAATAACAATTTTCCCCTTGCTACATGATTCTACGTATTTCAGTATTTTGCCGTTAATCATTGGCGACTATGAATGCCATTTTTATTACCTGCACCAGTAAATCTTGTGTTCCTGCATGGACCTACCTGGTGCTGAACTATGCCATGCAACAAGTGCAAGGGTACATGGTGGCTCTTGAGCTGAAGGTCTCTATTTGCTCCAATTTTCGTCTGTTATTGAGTTGTGAGGGAAGGAAGGGAGGGGGGATGGGGGGGGAGAAGGGGAAAGTACTATGTAGGCCTAAGGCACCCTGTAGTCAGTACTCTAAGACTTTGAGGGAACTTTGGAAAGTCATGTAAATCTTCAAGCCTTAAAAAGAGCTAATATGTAAGGACTGAGGCCAGGACTGAATGCCTGATAGAGTATTTTCATCTTATAGGCTGGTCGCCTGGCCTCTGTGAGGGTGTTGTAGTCTTTGGTTGTAAGGGGGGAGGGCAGGATGGGTGGTGGGAAATATGATTCCTGAATAAAAATCTAATTCTTTAATGTTACATATGTTACATACTAATAATGACCATATTCATTGTAAATATATTTTTTTCTTTGAGAAATTATGTGTGCATACTTAAGTTAAAAGGGAGATTATCAGAATGCATTTGAAGGTGAAAATAATGGCATCAAGGTGATTTTTTTTTTCATAAGCTTCACCCGTTAGGAAGCTTCAATAGGTGAAGCTATATTATCATTTCAATACCAGATAAAACTTTTAAAGAAAATACACATTACAGGGTTTTAAAGCTGTCACTTTCTATGGTGTTTTATCAAGCTTAAAGTTACCCCACCATATTTTTGCTTAATTTTAAGCACCACAAAGCCTGTCTTGGATCAAAAGTATTCTAGATTAGATTTAATCAGTACCTTTTTATCAGTCTGGAAAAAAATCAGATACTCTTCTTTCTTTAGGATGGCAGTATAGTCAACATGCTTCAAGGCCTTTTAGTTGCCATTTCAGCCAGATCAACCTGTTACTCAGCACCATTCAAGAGTTGGTGTTCTGTATATAACAGTTTTTTGGTCTGGATTTGCTAACATTATGATTCACCAAAACAAATTCTCAAAAACATCTTGGCTGTGATTCATTGAAACTTGCTTTTTGTTTACTGAATATTTCTCTAAGATTATTAGTAGGGATCACAGGCTCAGGCTATCATCATACCTTGTCTACAGCAAGAGTGAGTGAATGAGTGAGAGGTACAGTAGTGTGTTAGAATAGATAAAAATATAGTTACTTGTACTACAAGTATGATTCTTTAATTTAAATCTCCTTGGTTATACATAAACCCATGCTCAGCGAACACTTACTATTGTTATATCCTTGGAAACTATCTTTGGTACCCAGTGTTTAATGATTTCCCGTCCCCTGCCAGCCACACTCCCTGCCGGGTCTAGGGCTCTGGGCAGCAGTTCCTTGGTTGTATGTTAAGTTACCTCTGCCGATCAAGTATACCGGTTGTTGTACAATTATTCTCAACTCGAACATCTTTTAGTAGTTTGTCATTGGTTCTAAAGAATATATTTATGTAAGTAACTTTAAAAGAGAAATTTAATGTGTGTGTGTTTGTAAATGGATTTGGGTGAAATATTTTTTTAGTATAAACAAACTAATTACTTTTCTTGAGAGTGATTATGAGGTAAAAAGTCATTATCTAAAAGCACTGGAAAACTTGCTAATTAGTGTATAAATAAGTGTTTACAAATCATCTAATCCATTATTCTAATTTCTTGTAGATATCATATACATAGATTTGTGATTATAAAAAAAAAATATGTATGCTGTACATGGTGTACAGCTGTGTGTTTGTGTGTACTGGGAAGGGAGAGTAAAACACAACAGGAAATACATTGATCCACAAATAAAATAATGGAAGGAAACATTTGTCTCTGCTACTGTTATGATATCTATTAAACATATTTACTTATATTTCAGTGTTCCTGGCACCAAGGTTACGTCAGAGGAAGGAAGAGTTGCTTATTTGACAAAATAGGGCATGTTCAGAAAGTTGATGGCTTTGTGAAATCACCTGCAGTGCATCCATTAATTGGGCAATAGATGTGGTAGAAGAGTTACAGATTACCTAACACCCCTTTGACCCAGGAGCAAACACAAGTGAACGGCCAAGATTGGGTGAAGGGCAGGTGCATAGGCGATAATTAGTAAAGAAGCACCATACCTGCTTATCTCACGACGATATATAAGAAAGCTAGGGTTGCACCGATTAATCGGTAAGTAATCGGTAATCGGCCTAATCGGCCACTTTGCCGATTAATCGGTAATCGGTCTTTTGACCGATTAATCGGGGCCGATTATTATTTTTTCTCTCTTTTATAGTACAGTGTACATAACACAATACTAATAATGTTAATGTAAGGATGGTGATGTTACCAAAACTCTAATACCTTTCCACAGCATTTATTTCCAACGTCCCTATGCAAATGTATATTATGTAATTCAAATTGATATATAAAATTATGATATGAACTGAAGCACTGGTATTTGCTTCAACTTTGAAACTAGAAAAAAAAATCAACATATTACTTTATATTACAACCAAGAAATATTATATGCCTATTTCAACTTGCTTAGTACAGTAACTGAGTAATGTCCTTCACCAAGCCTGCCGTGCATATGGAAGTAAGTTATTGTAATATATCATGAAAAGTATGGAACTAGACAAGTGATTTTACTCAGCACTTGACGTTAAACACTCTTAAATTGTAATGTAAAAACATTAATTGGGTAACATCCTTCACCATGCCTGCCGTGCATAAGACAGTAAATTAGTAGAAAACTTGAGAGATTGATAAACTTTCTGTACACTACCATTTCTAGTAGCATCTAGGATCACCACAAGAACGAGAAAACTGGCAAATTCAAACATATTAAAATCAGGATGTTTCCACAAAGCAAGGCTAAATTATATGTAACAAATTACTAGACGTATTTGTTCTCCATGCAGATGGCAGTTGGGCAGTAAACAAAGTTGTAAACATGTGGGTTACGGTATGTCTTTAACTTTGTGGTACCAATGTCCAGTAATTAGTGAAGATCAATCACATTTACAATCTATAAATAATCGGCCGATTATTGGTTACCGATTAATCGGTAATCGGCCAAATTGCTTATCGGTGCAACCCTAAAGAAAGCACACTTATCACATATGTGGTGATGGTTAGACATAAAAGTTGATTGTTATAAAGTCCAGTAAGGATTGTTAAGTAGTTGAAATATCAATTATTATTAATAGTAGTGCATGGTTCAAATCAGCCTCAGCCGAGTCTGTGACGTCATTGTTGTCCATCCTCCCCTCGCAATGCCTCACTAAATTTCCTACCTCACTCCTCATTATATGAACATTCACCTGTCCCCTGTTATTCACAGGGGTTAGGGGACACCCATCCCCCCCCCCACCCCCCCCCAAAAAAAAAGCTTCTAGACCAACAAAAAATTACTGAAAATTATTTTACACACATGCATTACCTAGTAAAGCATTTTTGTTAGCTGAAAACAGCCTAAAATATCATATCATATTCATCAGTTATACGTTACCATAAACTGTACTGTAATTTACATAACTTCTGACAAATACGTAGTCATCAAAATCTCACTCAACTGTTGGGTACTCAGTGGCACTATGTCTTTGCCATTCTCTACTTCAATGTGGCGCTGCCTGTATAGCCAATATGGTCTATTTAAGCATATCATAACATGTAAATTGTTTACTAATGAATGCTTCTTTCTAGTATAAAAATCAGGTAATAAAAATATGAAACGAAAAATAAGAACTGGATCATAGCTGCAAGAAGCTGTTCAGATAATAAACAAAACAAACAGGGATGTTGACAGTAAGGCTGGGCAGGTACTGCCAGTGCAGTATTCAGTATTCTTCATACTTCCAGGTCATCATACACACATATGATAACCCATAGAATACTGAATACCGTACTGATGGTGCCAGCACCTACCAAGAATGCATTTCGCGTTATTCACAAAATGTTGTCTGGAAACACCCAAGACGCTTAAAGCATCACTGGCTTCGGCTGAACAAAAAATATTTAAAACATGGGGAAATAATGCTTTCTGCATCATTTTTGGGCAAGTTGTGAGGGAGATGATCAATTTTAAAAGTAGGTTTAGCAACGTTCAATGACAGTTATTTACACAACACAGCCGTTAGATTTGCTAGTTACTTCCTTCAACCTTACCCGCTCCCTGTCATCATAATGAATGAATAAAATAAACTCTGGGTCTGAGGGGGTTAATAATTTGAAACTCAAAATCTTTATAATTGACAGTATTCGTCATTGTTCCCTGCCTGTTAATAATAATGACATCTACATCCTATGCCTAAGCTATCATAGATGCCTCTTCAGATTTGAGCACCACGACCATAGTGGGGGGGACACCTACTACTGGTTCAGTGTGAACAATTGTGCTCACCTTAACCCCTTCGCGCTGGATGTTCAAAAAGCCCGCCTGGCTGATATACGGCGTGCACGGCTGCGCGCGGGAAACCTGAGCCGGCATGTATCTGCTTGTCACCTCCGTATATTATGCTGCTGAAAGCCCTCATTGCATGTATCCCGTATTTGCAAAGCAGCATACACGACGAGTCAACATATACCTGCTATGCATAATATAAATTGCGTCCATGCGAAATAAAAAATAAAAAAGCGAAATAAAGAAAGGGGAGAGGGGGAAAGAAATAGAGAAAGCAGATGATTGTGTAAAGGAGGAAGAATGTCGAGAAATTATCAGCAAATACAACTCTGTTATTATCAGTCAGAGAGTTGCCAGATACTGCTTTGTCATCACAGACAATGTATGTGTGTACATGTGTGTGTGTGTGTGTGTGTGTGTGTGTGAGAGAGAGAGAGATAGGCAAGGAGTGGTGGTGTTGGCACCTTGGTGTCTGAGAGAGAGAGAGAGAGGTGGGCGAGACGCACCGTTGCCAGATTATTGTACTACTCAGAGCCTCGTATTTACCTATTTCTGAGCCATAGAAGTTGCCAAAAGACACCAATAATTAATTATTTTACCGATATCTATTTATATAGGCAGTTATTGGGGTCGAGGAGGCAGTTTTTGGGTCGGAAATTGGCAAAAATAGGAGGCTGAATACGGCAATCTGGCAATGTTGGCGAGACGTGATGGTGTCGGCGCCTCGGTGTCAGAGAGAGAGAGAGAGAGAGAATGAGACTTCCTAATTTTAAACACAAGGCGGTGTATACTGTAGCTCATTTTTTGTGATTGGTGGGAACAAGGATGGTGGGAGGAGCAATAGGATTTCAAAGACAGCATACGGCGTCTTTACTTAGTAACCAACACAAAGTACGGGAGAACTCAATAGAAGAAGAAACAATAGAAATATGACGCCTACGTAGGCGTCATCGTATATGCTACTGAGGCTTCATGACGCCTACGTAAGCGTCATCGTATTGAAAGGGTTAAGGGGGTAGCTATAGGTATCTCCAGCTAACGGCAGCCATTTGTAGCTGAGGTTACTCCAGTTGATGAGCATATAATGCAAGTGAGGCTGATGCACACACTGGGCTTCATGTCTCTTGTTGCAGTGTACGCTCCTACTGAGATGAGTGAAACTGAAGACAAGGGGGTGTTCTATGCCAAACTCAACTCCGTATTAGACCAGTGCCCTCCTCGGGAAACACTCATTGTCTTGGGCAACTTCAATGCTACTACTGGCACTGACGGTTGGCTACAAGTTATGTATTGGTCCCCAAGGTTCTGGTCCTAGGAACATCAACAGCTCTTTCCTAAATTTTGCAAGATCCAGGAGGTTGAGAATTGCAGGGTTTTGGTATCAGAGACCAGAGCTGCACCATTGAATTTGGTATAGCAATGTCAGAATATGAAAGGATGCTGTAGATGAATCTGAGAGGGTGTGTAAGAGGAGGAATCAATGAATCAATCAACTGAGTTATATGTCAGGGGGTTCCTTGTCTTACCACCCTATAATGTCATCCCCTGGGGGTTCCAACAAGCAACTTTCCATGCAGGCACCTTGTCCTCCATTCAGGGTTATCTCTTACAGTAACAACCTGGTGAACAGGGTTGACTAATGGATAGCATGCCACATGTCCATATAGCCAGAATTGGTGTTCAGACTATGCAGGCCTTGATTCAGTCATGGGGTATTTTCTGCTCTGACACAATGTCATTCCACCAGAACCCCATGATTCTGCAAAGACACTTATTACCAAAGCACTGACTTGCCTCTTCAAGTCACTGCTCAATGTCCATGTCTCACACCCACAGAGTAAGATGGAGCAAATACAACTTGAATATCAGGATCTTTGTCCTTCTGCACAGGTATTGACAATTCTAAGTGAGTCCATAACACTATGGGCCAAGCCAATCCAAAATTCCACTGCAGTTCAGATGTACCTCATTATTCTTTATGAGACAAACAAGTGTGGTAGGCAGTGGTTGAATGCTAGAACTCCAAACAATTATAGATGTGTCTGATGTGTTAAAAATGCTTGCTTACCTTGCTGATCCACAAATGCACTGCAGTGTCACCTGGAGCTAGTAATTCTTTCCTGTAAAGGGCACCATGTTGGAACACATGTGAAGGGCAACATGCTGGAATACATGCTAAAATTATACAATTTACATTACATATATAAATCTGTACTTTATTGACATCCTTAATATATTTCCTGCACAATGCTATATTACAACTTGCTAATCTAATAAGTTCACACACTGCACCATTAAAAAATATAATCTTTATATATATAATTTTTCTAAAATTACTCTGAGGACTATATTTACTACACAAAGTATATGTTGAGCCTTGGACCACTATAATAATGAGAATGACAAGTAATGAAAACAGTAGTTGCAGATATTACTAAAAAATGGTGGTAGAGACAGTGCTGTAAGGAAAGAAGGAGGAAGTGAATTTTGAGTAATGAAGAATATATAAATTCTAAATAAAAAGAAAGACATATGATATTCATATACAAACACCCACAACTACAGACACATGCACACTCACACAAACATGATACACCAACCAGCTTCGTACTACAAATACAATTTAAAAAGAAATCATATATTACTAGTCTAGGAGTAAACGATAACAGGTACTTCCATAGCATACTGCATCAACTTAATCTATCTCTCTAGCACACCACCTGGCTATGCACATCACAAAAGGATATTCCTGACACTATGCCAGAAGCTACAGCAATCACAAACTTTTCACACAACTGTTTTTAATGTGAAGTTGTGACAGCTTCTTCCAATACTCCTCGAGGTCATCAGTAAAACTTAGTCAGTGCATGCATCATGTATTAACATGTCTTATTGCACTGAGATACAGACACAAGTAATACAACATTTAAAATATTTGATACCCCAGAAATCTTTATACAAAATCATGAATAAAATTATAATTTTTAACAAAATTAAATAAGCTACACATACCATTCGGTTTGGTATCTGAATTTTGGCAATTGATGTGATAGACAGGAAGTCCTCTACAGACAAACATTCATACATAAAAAACTATGACAAGCATTCATACAAGAAACAACGATGAAAAGTGTTCATGTATGAGAAAAGTGAGTAAAGAAAATATCAAATGGTTCCACCAAACTTCTTGCAATAATGAGCAACTGTGATTCTGCAGAAAATAAAAGAGCATCCAAGGCAATGGTATGGGGGAAGAAGAGTGATGGCATGCAACAATCAATTTACAACTGAATGCATGCCACTGCCAGGCTTTGGTAAATATTTTACCTCTATTAAGTTGATAAAGCAAAGGCATGCTAACAATGTTAGAATTTCACAACTTTGCACACAAACATGTTTCTGGTCTTAATTCTGCTCACCCTAATCTGAATCTAGATCAAGATTCCAATCACATTTAGCTTGCCTCCTTGGTAAATAAAATGTCTATTTTGGATTTCCAGCCATGGAAAAAACACTCACTTGTATTAGTAACCCATTATGGCACCTTGTGAACATGCCTAACAACACAATGATAAAAAATAATACTGGTCCCCAGCATCTCATTTAATTTGAAGAAGTTTTGTTGTTCACCACACCTTTCATAATTAACATCAATCATTCAAGTCGCAACATTACTCTATGGCAGCTGCCTGTGGCAGCAATGCCAGAATAATCTTATTTTTTTCTATTATGCATATTTTTAGATAAAACTGTTCAACTATCTGTGTATTCATTTCAAGTAAGATTTTTGCATAACTCAAAGTTACATGCATCCCTGTATGTAGTCAAAGCCATTGTCTCTTTTACACTTTTAGCTGAGTAGGAGGCAGATTTCCACTTCCTCAGCCTTTCCCTTGAAGTTTGCTCTGAGCCTGTCACCATGACCCCACCCCATCCCACCCTTCCCTTCCTACACACAGCTCAACATCCCAGGAGACAATAGGAGGAGTGTGGATTAAGAAGGGGAGGCTTGAGAGAGAGAGAGAGAGAGAGAGAGAGAGAGAGAGAGAGAAACAGTGACGAAAAAACATGACACGAACAAGGGGAAATATGAGAAAGAGAGTTGGAGAAAGATGACAGAAAGGCAGAGTAGAAGAGTAGACAAAGAATGGATGAGGAAGAAGACAAGGAGGAGGAGGAGGAGGAGAAAAGCACACACACACACACACACTCTCTTTATATCTTACAGTTCATTTATCTTTTTTTTAATATCATTAATTCTTTACTTTTTGCACTCTATTTTAGAGGTATATTTTTATTTAATCATTTGCCCTTTTCACTTTTTTCTATGATTTTATCTTCTTCCTATTTTCTGATTAATATTTCTCTCTCTCTCTCTCTCTCTCTCTCTCTCTCTCTCTCTCTCTCTCTCTCTCTCTCTCTCTCTCTCTCTCTCTCTTTTTCTTTTAATGCAAACACACACACACACACACACAGCCACTGATTTTGCAAGAGAGAGAGAGAGAGAGGAAGAAGGAAAGGATTGTTGTAAGGAAATAAAAGAGAAAGACATGGGAAAGTTGGAAAGTTTCGTTTAGTCGGCGCAACATCTGTGGTCATATGCCGGAGAGAGACAGAAGGGGGAAGGAATTATAGGAGAAGGGAACAAATCCATGGAGACAGGACACAACCCCCGATTAATACCTGGTACCCATTCACTGCTGGGTGGACAGGGGCGTAGGGTATCAGAAAAGCCGCCCAAATTTTTCCACTCCACCCGGGAATCGAACCCAGGCTCTCTCGGTTGTGAGCCGAGTGTGCTAACCACTGCACCACAAAACCCCAGAGAGGGACAGGGGATATTATGGTAAAATGGTAATTCTGTAAGAACTGAAACAAATTACATTTTACGTGTCATGAGGTGGAGGTGGAGCAGTGGAGGAGAAGTGGGCGGAGGTGCGAACCCTCATAAGGTGGATGGTAGGGAGGGAAAAAATGGGAGGAAACCATGGAGGTATAAGGGTTGGAGTCGACATCAGCCCCTGACCAATGAAGCGGCTGAATTGTCATCAACCCTTTCACGCACCATGACGTGATTCAAGTCAAAACGGAATTGTCTACATCAGCTTTTGACTCGAATCGCGTCAATTTTTTTTAAAAAATCGCCAAAAATAAATTATCTTTCAGAATCGCGTCAAAAGTTTTTGCGTCAAAGATCCAAGCTAGACCTATAAAATGAACTAATCGTCAACTCTCTTGTGCCGTTGGATTTGAAGTGATAATTGCTCGTGGTTTAGGTGCCTCCCAGCAGGCAGCCTGTGAGCGCGACTGTTGTCCCTTTAAAAAAAAAATTCAGAGTCGGTAAACTTCGTTAATTATTTGCATTTCTTGATAATTTTTCTCTTTCATAGGGCAGAATAATCTCTTCCAAAACCAACTATATATAACAATGCCAGGAAAAAAGAATACTTGTGGGTGAAATTGATAACATGATAAAATGTTTCGCCGCACGGTCAGGCCATTCCTCGAGGTCCCCTTGGGAGCCCCAGATGGATGTCGCAGTGGAAAGAGAAACTTATTAAACTTTTGGTGCGTGAAAGGGTTAACTGTCATTTTTAGGGCCGCAAGGTGGCAGACACCTGTCAGGTGTCAGGTATTTATGAAATAGATCTATCACATCAATAAATGTATGATAATCAAAAACACCAACATCATAATGAATGAGATGGGATCTGGAGGTACCAACTAAGGTAGTGGGCGTGAGCTCTCACCCGGGTATCCCTCATCTTGCAGCCCTAAAAATGACAGTTCGGCAGCTTCGCTTCAATGAATGGGATTAGCGGCCCATGTCAAGTCCATCAATTCTATCTCCATGGAGGAAACAGAGGAAGAAGACAGGCAAGAAAGGAAATAAAATTGAAGTAAAAAGTGTGTGTGTGTGTGTGTGTGTGACAAAGATGGAAAATGCAAGAGATAGAGAGGGAGAGAGAGAGAGAGTTAGTCACCTGTCCTCAGGGGCTGACCTCACTCTCTCATCAGAAGAAATTTTGGGGCTGTTAAGATGGGGGGGGTGAGGAGGGGCAGGGAAGGCAGGTAGGGGGAGATTGAGGTGGCTATGGACGATGAATTGGTAAAAAAATTGAAAATATTAGAAAACAGAGAGCCCAGTTCAGGTGTAAAAGCGACAATGGCTTTGACTGTTACTATCACACCCCAAAATTAATAAGCTGTGGGAAAGGCATGCTATGCATAAGGTGACCAGATCTGCTGAAGCTAAAAGCGGGACATTTTCTCTCTCTCTCTCACACACACACACACACACACATACACAGAGTGCACCTCATGCCAGCAATGCAAATCTAATACTAATGTGAGTAGAGTTGGAGGCACAATATCTCATAGGAACTCCGTACCTGTATCAAGGTAAAGATAGCTACGCGTAGCAATCTTCACCCTGACCTGTATGGAGTATGGACGGTACAAGAATGACTTGTGTAAAGTTACCAGTTAGTGAAACATAAAAGACTGTAAAAATGTATAATTATTAGTAGTTCATGAAAAAAGTGGGACATTTCAATACCAAATAAATAAATGCGGGACAGATGTAAATAAACCAGGACATTTTAGGGACACTTCAAAAAGCAGGACAAACGTAAATAAAGCGGGACTCTGGTCACCTTAGCTATGCAGCCATTTTCTCTTTCCACAATTATGTACTTCAATTTGTTATAAGAAAAAACAGTAAACATAAAAGCAATTTAGTTTCATCAATAAAGCTTGTAGCTTATAGCAGTGAGGCTCATCTGCTATATGTATATTTATGTTCTTACATGCAAGGCCTGTGGCAAAATGTAGAATGGGAAAAAAAGAGTGGCTGGTGAAGTGCATGAAGACCATATTGATGCTGGCACATTCCAGTCAGTTAACTAACTACTAACAACAAAGAGGGAGCATATGCCAGGGGGTATGTTGCTTCACTCGCCCGGCACTCCACCCCCAACAGTTCCCTGGGCAAGCCACCACACAGCTGCCCTTCCCATCCCAAGCCCCTCCATGAATCAATCAGCTTGCCTCAGCCGTAAGTTACTTGGGCATCCCCTGGTCTCCTCCGCTCAGGGCTATCTTCTACAAAAACAATCCTGTAGGCAGGATTGACGCCCATGACACATGCCACGTGCCAATATAACTGACGTTGGCATTCACGAACTAAGCTAGTAACAGGCCTTGATTCAGTTTTATTGCGTAGTCGCTGGTTCAACACGCAGTCATCCCAACAATATTCCACAATCCTACAAAGGCACTTGGTACCAAAGGCACTGACATGCCTCTCCAAGTCACTATTCAGTATCCATGTCTCACAGTCATACACTAAGACAGGGAGCCCAAGTGACTTAAAGATTCAAATCTTTGTCTGCCTGCAAAAATATCAACAACACCTTATACTCATATTGAGTGAGTCCACAACACCGAAGGCCAGGCCAATCTGTTGAGTGACTTCCTGGCAAGACCCACCATCAACACTGCAGAAAAAAAAGGTATATACACCAACAAAGTTGTTACAAATTGGTATGAATGCTGGTAATGTAATAAAGGAGGCATATGCTACAGATGAGCATGGCCTCGGTTCTCATCTGTCACATTGGCCATTGAGTCTGTGGCGGGAAGTACTGGTAACTCATTATTCTGGGACAGGACCAGCATGACATCCAGGTTACCACATTTACCTTCCCTAGGTTTCCCCAGACACCCTGGAGGACATGATAGTTGCTGTGTAGCTGTGAAGAGCAAATCTCAAGAATGTAGTTACAACTGCATTGTCAATGTTGTGATGTGGCAGATTCTGGTGCCACTCAGCATATGATGAGTACAAAATATGACGAAGCCTGAAGATAATGTGGAATTTACTGAAAAGCTGAGGATTGGCCAACCTGATCGTTCATGCCAAGAGTCGTATTCAGACTGAACTTCATTTTAAATAATTTTGCAGCACTATGCTATTATGCTATTCTGTAGTCATATATATTTCAATCCACCTCCATTACTATTTTTTTGCAGATATTCTTTGAGTCAAAATATTTTTCAACTATATCATGTCTTCCTGCAACCTGTAGGCTTACTCTTTCCCCTCTCAATCCCAGCACCATTCCTCTTGTCTCTTACAACATACCCATATACAGCTCAATACTGCTCATGCTACCTGCTGCTAAGAAGTTCTGATTCAGTTTTACTATTTACATAACATGCCAGATATGGTGATACAAAAGTGGATGATGATGAAACCTATGATGAAGAATTAAAGTGACCAGAGAAGGCTCTAAGTGAAGATAGTCAATGGATGTCACTTGTGGAAAGTTACTGTATATATTTGGTGTCATTTGGACCTTAAGACCCTACATAAACATGTACTATTTACAAGGAAAATAGGGAATTTGCATGACCACTGTGGTTCAAACACAGCAGAATGGGATGCACTTTTCTCAGTACATTTCATAGGAAGCACAGGTAAAACTTAAAGCTGCAAGGTCAGGAGGGCAATGATCATCAGTCCTTCCCTTGCATGACAGTTAGCTGTCTCTTGTACAGTATAATCCCAGTTCTGACACACACACACAAACACACAAACACACACACTCATCTGAAGGGAGCAGGGGCAGATTACCACACAAAACTTTCACTCATCACTGTTTCCCCCGTACCCACACAACGTATATGGCACGGCACCACTTGCTACTCCATCAATATTCTGTTCCACTCAGATGATGTGACTGAAGCTGTCTTCTGGGCATACAAAATGTGTTGCAATTATAGTAAACTTGAAGTTTCTACAAAATGTATGTGTGGGCCCAAAGGATCTCTACATAGGTGACCTTGTGTGGAAAGCTGCAACTTTTGCACCCTCTTCCTTACACCCTAAATGCAGCTACCTAAGAAATAAACAGCAAAAACAGCTTGGGCTCTGCCTTGGTGTGGACAAAATTATCTTCCTACAGAGGAATAGTGAAAGCTGACCAAGATCAAGGATGCAGAGTGGAATGTAAAGTAAGTGTGTGTGTGTGTGTGTGTCCATGCATGTGCATGCTTGCAAAGATCAAAGAGATAGCTCATTTTCAAGACAACTCTACACACTTACCTACAAAGATAAAAAGATTTTTTAGATGGGAAGGTGACATCAGTGTAACATGCTAAGCAACAATGGGCAACAGTCTTACGCTGACACATGCACACACCTTTACACATTACACAATTTCCTGTAATTTATATTAAATCTCTATCAAATTATTGTCTTCATTTGACGTCTTCTCTACTTTCCTGTGAGACCATCAGAGTTGCCAAATGTTTGGAATAGTAAGGCCCCTTCAATGGTAGTTTTGGTGTTCAAGCTCTTTTTACTTCACATTTTAAGTACTGATGCCCAAAAGACCTAGGCATGATTATAGAAAAACAGGCTTGACATTTTGGTGTCAGGAAGAGGACAGAATGAATGGCACTGCCTATCAGTGCAATCTTGTGAAAATAGATGTCTATTTTTATCACGGAACAATTTTTCACGAGCAACTGTTAATAACTAAATGAGGGAAGGCATTTAACAATGTACAACAGCACCACAGCTACAAACATAAACATTTAATATTAATGAAGATCAATTTTTAATAAAAAATGATTTTCAACAATATTAAATTATATAAAGAAATCAGAACACTGGAGTAAATATTCTCTAACCTTAAGAGTTTAAAAGAAGAAAAATTACTATTATCATCATGCCTTTAAAAATAACTGATTAGTTATGTTCCTTGTTTTGAATAACCATATATGAGGTAGATGAAAATGTTATTTCACCAACAGAAAAAGATAAGATATAAAGAAATAGTCTACCAATGTTATGAAAGAACAAGAAATGAACGGGATGAGATATTAACAATATGCTGCAATTAATTAATGCAAAATAATGGTTATCTACACATTTTTCAAAGCGTGGTCAACCTAGTTTACGTGGGAAATGGAGAACAATTTTTTTTCTTGAAATTGCTCGTCACACTGATTACCAAAATGACAACTGACTGACAAACCAAGGCTTCAACGCAGGGCAACAAAGCTCATTAGCATAACTATGTTCTGGCTACTTTGATACTGACATCTAGAACCTAAATGCATACCACATCCTTCATTTTCATTTGCAATAAAATAGCTCTTCTTTATTGCTATGAACAAGTCTACAATTATCCAAATAATTTGAAAGCAACAGAAATATTGAAGTCATCGTGTCAGTGAGTTTCGTCATAATGACCTTGGAATGCTTTGCAAACCTGATGGCCCCACAGACTGTTAAAGACACACATGTTTCAGGCAAGGCAGACATGACTGACCTGTTTGTTGCATCTCAGTAAACTTGCCATCCACAGAACAGCCTCTAGGATGAACAAGGAAGGATCTCTATCCCTAAATGACCTTAGTGCCACATGGCACAGACTGTCTAGCACTGGCATCCTTACCATCACTTGTTAATTTCCCCAACTAAAAATTTATGTAATACTGAGCTTGATCAATATGTTAGATAATAAAAACATCCCCCTAATGCTACATGTTACTTAATTGTTATGGCATTTCCCATTAAATATAACTATATTTTCTGGCATAGGATATACCTCTTAATTACCATTGAAAAAAATTAACGTTGAAATTTGCCAATGAGAGTAGCAATGGCAAGAGTAGTCATTATCAGACACAACCACAGAAAGAAAATGCATTGCTATGAATACCATACCTCTGTGTATTGTGATACTGGTGGAAGGTGTCAGATGTAGAGGCACTGGACATCTACAAAATCTTTTAGTGTTAGGTGTTGCATGAAACAGGAACTGGTGAATTAATATAATCATGGTGACAACTTTATAAATATGCAGTCCCTGAGGAAGGCTGACAGACCACCTGGGTAAGCCAGCACACTGACTGCTGCCTCAAGACACCTGCTGTCTAGATTGTAACCATAGAATATATTGAAATCCTTTACAAACAAAGCTTGTCGACGCTCGAAACAAGACATGTAAAACTATTCTTATTACACAGCACTGACAAAAAGACCATTGCATGTTGAGGCTCTACACTGCTGCATCTGAAGACATATATACAGGTGCTATACTATGTGAATCAGTGCATCTTCCCTTTATGCCAGAAAATAAAGTATTGATAAAAAAAACCTGCTCCTGTGCACTGCTGAGACACTGTACACTACCATACCTTGCCTGGAGAAGCAGGGAATGAGGAGGAGGAGGAAATCTTCATATGCCAAGTTGAGAGGAGGGAAGGCACTTGATTAGTTTGCATGACACTTGCAAGATTCCTCAATGAGAATTCTGATCAGGGATTAAAGAGGGAATGGTATGGACAGGAAATGGGAGAGGAGGGTGGGAGAAAGGAGGAGGTATCCATGCTGAGGTGGGGAAAGATGCCTGCATATTCCCACACACTCAGAAAGAGGAAGCAAAGGAGGAGAAATGGAATAGGGTAAGGAGGGAATCAAAACTTGTTATCTGTTCTGGTTGGGCACCTCCTCCAGCTTCTTCCAAACCACCTGTAAGAGAAAAAGGTGCCACGTAATCACTTGTAAGAACACACACACATGGACACACAGATGCATGGCATTGGTAATTACCTCATGAAGGAGATAATTCAAGCCAAAAACTTTCATGAACCTATAGATCTACACTTAACCCTCTCGCGCACGATGATGTGTTTAGCGTCATCAAAGGGTAAAAGGTCCTGGCGCACGATGACGCGAAATGCATCATAAAAGTAAAAAAAAATTATTAAAAATTAAGTTTTCGGTGAAAGTGCGTCAAATTTGGGAGCGTCATTTGTTGGGATAAGTTTCTTAATGGTAACATATGGCAACCTTTCTAAGGAGCATAGATGAGGAGCTTTGAGCGATTTTCAGTTGTTAGCCTACTCTGACGGGAGAGGAAAAGAATAGTTTTCTTGGTGTAACTCGGCAACTAATAGGCATATGAGGATTTTGAGGATACCATAAGAATCCTCACTAAATTCCGCTCCGAAACATATATTCGGCTAAAAAAAGTTGGCCCACAAAATTTCGAGCTAGCGAGTGGGGAAGAGTTGGTATTTAGGATTTATTGTCTACAATACTCAATATGGAGACTTGAAACAAGTTTGTATTGTTTATATACATATTTTCCTCTATTTTTATTTGCACGTGTTCTAGTACAAGTCTTTATGAAGCCATTGATACCAAATTTATTGGAGCATGATATATCAGTGAGGGTAAAATACGTCCGGGAATGTAGAGTATCGCGGCGGCAAAAAAAGGCCGGTCGGGCCTGAGTAATGCATGGTGAGTGGAACAGAAACTTATTGGAAATTTACGGTGTGCGAGAGGGTTAATAACATGATTTTTGGAGACAGGACTTTATAGGTGCAGTTCACCTGTTTATCACAATTAGGTAAAAACACACCAACACACATACTCACATTACACATCTGCCTCAGGAGGGCTTTCTCCCCGTCAGCAAGGGCAGCATCATGAGGTGAGGGTGCAGGCTGCTGGGTGGGGGGAGGGGGGCCCTGTGAGGGGGGAGGACCTGAGGATGGATGGGGGGCCATTACACCTTCCAGCTGCTCCTGCACCTCCAGCACCCTCATGGCAGCTGCAACAGAAGTGGGACGGGACACTAGCGGGGGCGGCCCTTCAGGGAGCAGGTCCTCCTCACTGTCACCTGACCCTGTAAGAAAGTGGAAAATTACTAACTGATTAATGCATTTAACCCTTTCCTTGCGCGCGGTGTGGACGCGACTATCCCCTCAGGCGAAGTCGGGCAGCCCAATGGGGGGTCTCTTTTAACCTCTGTATCTCAAAAACTATTCATCACAGCTAAAATCCAAAAACACCATTGGAAAGAGGAGGTCCAAATCTATGGGAGTCAGTTACGTATGCCTCTCTTGCGAATATACATGCACGTTCAGGGAGTGTTGAATGTTAACACTTACGTCAGTGCGTGCGGGATGATCAACCATATTGAGGGAACTGCGGACATCTTTTCTTCAAATTCTGGCAAGGGAGCATTGCCAACTGCAATATTTACAACTATTTGGTCAAAGAATCAGTCAGGTGATAGGTGAAGCTATGCAAAAATGCCGCTATATTGGGCAAGAACATCCACCAGTTACTCGTCCGTACATTTGCCGCGCTGGGCTGATATGATTTTCCACCAAATTTAGTGAAGAATTCACTCAATTGGCAATCCTGTGTTGTGAGAATTAGTGTTGGAACACTCTCATACGTGGGAGATTTGAGTGCGGGTGAAGGTTGCAGCGAGCGTTGAGCACCACTAGCAAATACGCCTTACACTTTCTGCGAGCGTTTAGCAATGAAAGGGTTAAAAGATAACATCATGCCACCCCAACACTTAAGTCATTTGGCACGTACTACAAAACATGTAGTAAAACAAAAGTTACAGCATACCATAACATTATTTTGGGAAAAGAAAGATGAAAACAACAGCTATGAACAAAGAGAATAATTAGAGACAAAAATTCATAGTGATACGGCATCGAGCCCTTTAACATTTCTTAACACTCCACGAAAGATATATATATATATATATATATACACACAGTACCCTCTCGAGTTTCACGCTTGCTTCATTCTAAAGGTAAAGCGGTAAACTCGAGGTATTGAAATACATGAAAAAGCGCTTATTGGTTCCGGCCCGTGGAAAAGAATTACTTTCTTTTTTTACTTGACTCCCTTGTTATCACAATTTTTTTCGACTTTACTCTCTTGTTATCTCAAAATACGTACCTTGGTAATAGGCAGAAAATGGGAAGTGAGAAGAGGTCGTTCTGAAGCCGCAGTTGAAGGCAGATGCCTTACAATTGGCTGGCAGTTCTGAATACACGCTTGTGATCCACGTGGTGTCGTCTGCTAATGTAAGGGTGGTTGCAAGCGGTCACCCGTGGTACAGTTGGACAAACCTACAGCTTGTGGTAGTTTTCTGTGTGTTATGGTATAATCTGCTAACTCTTTCTGTTATATATCATCAAATCACTAACATCATGATTGACTTTTCAATGCCTATTGAACGTAAACTGCCGCCGCAATTGCAAAATAGCTCGCAGAGGTTCAACTTGCTTACTGCTTCCATATTTCCCTCACCGCTCACAAAGACCAAAAGCAGACAAAAAAGAACAAATCCAGGCAAATTAACACTTTTAATGCTGTGTACAGGTAACTCTCGATTTACGCGAGTTTGGTTTATGCGTTTTTGAAATAACGCGGGGTCCTAAATCCAAATAAATGTTTAATTTACACGTTTTTTCACTTATACGCGATATTTTATGGAGTGGCCACCAGACGTCTCACACAACTGGAATCACACGGCTCGGCGGGCACACAGCTGAGCTCAGTTCTTCCCGCACGCCACTTGAACAACAATACAGTACCCACGCTGCCACATTACTCAACAATAGGGGTGGGCTGGTACTGGTACCAGCTATACGGTACAGTACCAGTACCAGACTGCTTGGTACCGGTACCAATACTAGCCAGTTGCTCCCACGGCCACACAGCTGAGCTCAGTTCTTCCCGCGCAACACTTGAACAACAATACAGTACCCACGCTGCCATGCTACTCAACAATAGGGGTACCGGTATCAGTACCAGTACTAACGGTACCAGCTATACGGTACGGAACTGGTACCAGACTGCTCGGTACCGGTACCAATACCAGCCAGTCACTCATGGTGTCCCTCATTTCTTCCTCACACGAGTGAGGCTGAGACTGAGTGCCTGAGTGGATATCTTGGTGATATGGATATTCTCTCTCTCTCTCTCTCTCTCTCTCTCTCTCTCTCTCTCTCTCTCTCTCTCCACTGAATGAGGTGAATATTTATTTTTCGAAAGGAACCTACCTCTTGTTTGATTTAAATTGTTTTTGATTTATGTGACCTCTTCAAGGACACAATACTCGCGTAAATCGCGTAAATCTTTTGACCTATAATACTTTGTATCACTTCTTAGGTCCTCCTTCTCCACATTTATATACTTCACAACATGCACTTAGGGCTGCTTTCACAGTCATTTTGTTTGTATTGATCGTTACCAATGGCGGCGATTGCCGCTCTAGTATTTCCACGTGAACCCGGCCGATGGGTAGTGATGTGATGTGATGGTGTCGGAGGTATTGCCTTTACAACAGCACCTCGTGGCGGCTGCGGGGTTAGCCTCGCCCCGCACCTTACCACACACTCTCAACACCTGTCACTTTCTCTGCAGCCACCACTACCCCATCGGCCAATTTCGTGTGGAAAACTATAGCGTCGATTGCCACCGTTGGTAACGATCAAAACAAACAGTGACTGTGAAAGCGGCCTTTATTTACTTCACAGTGCGCACTTATACACTTCACCCTGAGCTTAGGTGTTTTTCTGTTCTTTTCTTTCCCTAATTTTGGTTTTCTATGCCCTTTTGCTATTTTAAACTGTTATTTTTCACCGTCGCTGCCATGCATTACAGGTCAAAAGAAGAAGAGGAAAACATCACTGGGAGATCTACAATTTTCAAAGACTCGAGAAAAATGTTTTTTGGACTGTGGTTCCCCAGCACGGGGTGTTCTCTTATCTTGTTAATCAAGTAGTAAGCAAAGCAGCTCTGCCAGTCCATTTTATGAGTCTCTTGGTGGGCCATCTTCCACTGCTCTTCACTCCTCAGCCACTGCCGTCGTCTGTTTGTTTACATACAGCCGTGAGGTACCCACGTACCCACGCTCGTACTCACAACCGTTTTCCATTCATACTGACAACTAACAACTCGCTCCTGGTTGGGCATCCGGGCAACCACGGTTGCCCAAAGCCCCAATGGTTGGACACCGCCTTTTAACCCATTCGTGGTTACCTATGTTACAATGTGTGTACTCCACCTGGTCACGAAAAATGGAAAACAAAATTTTTGACCTAATGAACCCAAAAATATCTCCTTTTTTTAAATGCCCCGCCGGCACTTAACTGGCATCTGTGGCGTGGCGCTGCCAGATGTAATCTCACCACTGAGATATTATTTTCAACTCTTCCTCTAACAATTGTTTTTCTTTTGCACAACATTACATTCTTGTGATATTGTATCACTATAAGAACATAACTAGTCTTAAAGTAGTAATTATGAACGGGAAACATAAAAAAGAAATGTGGCATAACAACTGTTTCCTTTTGTACAACACTACATTTTTGTGATAGTGTATGACTAGGCTATAAGAACACAATTTGTCTCAAAATAGGCTAGTAATTCTGAACAGGAAACATAAAAAGGAAATGTGGCATAACACGTGACCTACAGGATCGGTGGGAAGGCGTCTGTCTGGCTGGAGTGAGTGAGACCATGGGCAGGTGGGGGAGTCACTCTTGGACGAGACGCATTGCTTTCATCTTCGCTTGATGAACTCCGACGTCTTGCCATCTTCATTCTGCCACCATGTGGTGGATATAAACACCTAGAGGTGGAAGGAGGTGGAGAAGATAGTTGAGTAGGTGATGGTCCAGAGCATATGTTTGAGGAGTAGTCAGCTGCTGCTGTGTCTGCTGGATAATATTCAGATCCACTTGCTGATTGGCTTTCTTCACTTTCTTGAAAAACAATCTTTATCTTTATCACTATCATCTATTGTAGATTCACTGTCAGTATCACCCTCCTCTTCTTTGAAATGAAGCTGAATTTGCTCATCAGTGAAAGCGCCGAGTCATCATCTACGTGCCATACCGTATAAGCATGCTCTGAACCAATAAAACTACCGCGCATAAAGTCATCGTGTAGTGCGGCAACGGCCTGATGAACGAGCCTCCCATAACCCACTTAGCCAGTGGGGTACCTCTTTGGCCGACTCGGTAAAGAGTGGCTCTCCCGTCACGCTGGTCGCGGGTTCAATCCCAGGCAGCCGGCAAATACCCTGGTCTTGATTAATTTCTCGTGTTATTTCGATACACGCAGAGGCCGTGTTGGGAAATAGGAAGGATGAAAAATAAGCTCGTCGGGGCATTACAGTGGTGGCACAGCGGTGGGCATCCTCTCCTGCAGTTCTGTTGAGTTTCCCCGAAGGGGTAACAGGTAGGATGGCCCATGCTCCGAGGTTGATAGAAAATGGGAATGTTGGAGGTATGTCTAAAAAGGACATTGTGGAGTTATGTCTCAAAGGGACATTGTCAACACACAGAAATTAATCTACATAGGGGGGAAAGCCGTGTAGTGCGGCAACGGCCTGATGAACGAGCCTCCTATAACCCACTTAGCCAGTGGGGTACCTCTTTGGCCGACTCGGTAAGGAGTGGCTCTCCCGTCACACTGGTCGCGGGTTCAATCCCAGGCAGCCGGGGAATACCCTCACTCTTGATTAATTTCTCGTGTTATTTCGATACACGCAGAGGCCGTGTTGAGAAATAGGAAGGATGGAAAATAAGCTCGTCGGGGCATTACAATCACTTGAGAAAAGATGCCTGACACTTCAATAAATGTAATCATAAACCGCTAGATGCATTTCATTCACTTGGAAAAAAAAAAAAAAAAAAAACATCATATGACGTGGTTGACCAGAGGGAGTAACAACATTAATACGTCAGGTGACGTGGTTGACCACGAACGGGTTAAGGCAGCACGCATGACACCGATGGTAGGTAGACGTGACCTGAACATGTCAAAGGAGCGCGAAACTTGTGGAGGTAATGCGCGAAAGTCATGATGGTAAGAATTTAGGACTAAGCCCTAAACTCGAGGATCGCAAAACTCTGATAGCGTGAAACTTGAGAGGGTAATATATATATATATATATATATATATATATATATATATATATATATATATATATATATATATATATATATATATATATATATATACAGTCACCCATCAGCGTTTCGTATTCATGTCAACTAATTGTGACCCCCGCTTATCTGACCCCAGTTCAGCGTATCTGTGGATGCATTGACGCTAAATAGGAAGGCAGAGAGGGAGGAGGCAGAGGAGGGGGAGGAGGAAGGAGAGAGGAGGAGGGAGGAGGCAGAGAGGAGGGAGGGAGGAGGCAGAGAGGAGGGAGGGAGGAGAGGAGGAGGGAGGCGGGGCAATGGACGTTAAGGCGGTGTCACACTAGCACTTTTTCCGTCGATTAATGCCATTTCCGTCGATTTTTCATCGTTCTGCATGAACTTATCGCATGAATTTGTCAGACGATCAGGATCGTTTCCGCCTGCAAATTTCTGCCTTTGTTTACATTTCCAAGACCAAGACCGAGACTTTCCGCGTGGCTTCAACCTGTCTCAAATGCTCTCCTGCAGTGACAGCCTTCCTCATCCTGGTGTCACTTCTGGCAATAAGAGGTGTCACTAACTCCAGAAGTCTGTGGTACTGGCTCTTGTCCAACCTGATCCAATTCTTCAGAGTCTCATGATCCTCTAAACTCAGCTCTTTTAACAGCCTGTGGTACACACTTTCTCTTTCCCGACGAGCCAACCATGAGCGCATCCATGCACGCTTTTTGGCTTGTTTAGCTCGTCTAAGTCTCACAATACACAGTATTAGGTTCAGAGCAGCGCATCTTTGCCGCAGCGTGGACTCCATGTTTGTTTACATTCCCATGGTCTGTGCTGACGGAAAGTTTCAGACGAAACACTGTTTGTGTGTGACAGGCCGCAGCCAAGATATCGACGATTTTCAGAAAAACGACGGAAAAAGTTGACGGAAAAAAGCTAGTGTGACACCGCCTTTAGGTTGCTCCTGAGTGACGTCACGGTTAGACTGTGACGTCATGCTTTCCTATTGGCCAGCAGCTCACTCAGGGACGACTGCTATTGGTCGAGATTTTCTCATAGCAACATTATCCTAAAAAAAAAAAATTCACGCGCCGCCACACTGCAGTGTTGCCAGATTGGGCTACTTATCGCAAGTTGGGCTACTTTTGGGAACGAAAAAAACATGTTTTATATGACGTGTCAGAGGTGACTTCCCCAAATGCATATTTTCCCATAGGGTTATAGTCCCGCCGTTCGCGGTTTCGCGCATCGCGCCGAAGTCCGGGAACGAAATACCCGCGAACGGCGGGGGATGACTGTATACAGTAAAACCCCGATTATCCGAAATGGAAGGGGGGAAGCCTCTTTCGGATAAGAAGATTTTTCGGATAATCCGGATTTATGGCCGCCATTTTGATTTTTGAAAGAAGTGAGGTCGAAGCACAGGTAGAACGCGATGCGACTGTCCAGTGTGAAGTGTGTGACGCGACTGCCGCCGACTGACGATGTAAACAATGAAACCAAACAAACACACGCTACGCTAAACAAAGTAGTACGCTTAAAACATGTGATGTAAATGTTTTATTGTATGTTTGTCTGTGTGTCTCCTTGTCTGGACCAGTGTATGTTGATACTTGTGAGCGTTGCAGATCTGAATTGTGAATGTTGCAGAGTGCGATTGTGAATGGTTGTGCAAGCTTGCAAGTGTGACCTTGATGCATCGTGCAGGTGGAGACACAGTATGATGACTCATATTATCGTGCAACTCGTATGTTGGAAGGGGAATGTGGCATGGAGTGGAGAGGGGAGTCGTGTTTGTGTCGTTGTCTTGAGAGTACGGTGTGAGAGTAGTCGTGCAGTAGTTTGTTAGTTCACGCACCTACGTCCTTGCTGGGGCGAAGGTGCTGACGTGGTGTTGGTGAGAGTTTGTTTAATGTTTTTTGTCTAATACATTGATCTATTCGTTACAAGCTATTTCGGCAATATGTATTAGAAAGCATATTCATTTTAACTGTTCTTATCAATTTTAAATGTGTTAATATAATACATATGTAGTTACTTTTATTTATTTTTGATGTTTTATAACGTTTTAGTATAGAAAAAAAATTTAATTGCATTATCAGATCAATTTAGGATAATCCGGTTTATATATATATATATATATATATATATATATATATATATATATATATATATATATATATATATATATATATATATATATATATATATATATATATATATATATATATATATATATATATATATATATATATATATATATATATATATATATATATATATATATATATATATATATATATATATATATATATATATATATATATATATATATATATATATATATATATATATATATATATATATATATATATATATATATATATATATATATATATATATATATATATATATATATATATATATATATATATATATATATATATATATATATATATATATATATATATATATATATATATATATATATATATATATATATAACTGCTGTCCATGTAGTCTCAAAATACGAACTTTGGAAAAAAAAAGAAAATGGGAAGAGAGAACGGGTCGTTTTGAAGCCGCAGTCGAAGGTGGCTGCCTTACCATTGGCTGATGGTTCTGAAAACACACTTGTAATTCGCTGGAAGTCTGATGACGTCATTGCTGGTGCTCACCCTATCAGCAGGATCACTGCCTTAACCCTTCAATGCAAACAATATTTTTTGTGACGCGTCTGCAAACAATGGGTGAATTTAACCCAATATTAAGAAAATTATAAAAAAAATAGTTAATCTCACTATTTATCATATCCAATATCAAAGTATGAAAATACAACTTTCACTTCATTTACAAGCAAAATATAAACACCGTACAAAGAAAATGTTATTTTTATTTTGTTTTGAAAGTAAAAACAAAAATTAACATTATTTAGCAATGATTAAACCTTAAATTCCCTAACACGATAAATATTGGCTCGAAGGACAATAGCTACAACAGCGATTGCTGTTGGTCCTTAGAGATTCACGCTGGTTACCTCACTACCCTTATGATGAATTTCGCCTAATATTTGCAATTGTCACCTTCCCCTCGATTGAGTGCAAACATTGGGTGAAAATGACAGCAATCATAAATATATAACACTCAAAATATGGGAGAAAGAAAATGCCCACTTCCTCTCACAGCAAGAGGCTACAGGGAACTGAGAATACATGGAAGGGCAGCTGCGTACCCTTCCTTATCACTTGTAAACATAGGGGAGACAAAAAGCTGTGGTGAATTTCACCCAATGTTTGCATTCCAGGGTTAAGGCGGTGTCACACTGGCCGTTTTCCTCCAACCATTGGAACTACGGGCAACGCTCTTATGCCCAACCGGGAACAAATTGTCGGTAAGTTGGTGTCACACTGGGCCTTTTTCCTCCCACCGCTTTGGCAGCAGCTAGGGTAACCAGCAACTCCAACTTTTCCGGGTGTGCGTCACACACGGCCAAGGTCGGTTGCCCGTATCCACATCCAAAACGTAAACAAAGCACTTGCCTGTATCGACATGGCGTCGTCTGCTAAAGTAAGGGTTGTTGCGGCTTGTACTGCCATTACCCAAGTTATGGACTTGTTGCTGCAGTTAAATGGAAGGAAGAAGCGGTTGTGGGTGTGGAGTGCCTGTGCTTTCTTCGTGCCAGAAGTTCTCATTGTCATCAGTCACCACTGCATGTGCGCGGCCAACCCACCCATCTAGACTCCGACCACAAAAACAGGTGGATCGAATAGTAACAAACATATACATACATGCACGCACACACCAGACTCATCATGAATCATGTCAGATGTTTCTGACAAACAGAAACAATTTCAGCATTTCTATGAGTGTGTTAGAACGTATTTGGTGAGTGGCTTACATGAACCAAACCTAACTCTTGGCAAGAAGAGAGCAGTCATCTTTAACACTGCTCTCTTCTTGCCATTGGGTATGTTTGGTTTGTATGAACCACTCAGCAAATAAGTTCTAACACACTCTAGGAAATGGCAGCCATTTCTGTTGTCAGAAACATCTGCCATGGTGCATGATAAGTCTGTTGTGTGCATACATGTGTGTGTTTGTTTGTTGCTACTTGATCCACAGTCTAAATGGTGGAGTTAACGCAATAACAACTTCTAGCACGGAGGAACCACAGGCACACCATGTGTGACACACACCCGGAAAAGTTGGAGTTGCCGGTTGCCCTAGCTGCCGCCAACACGGTGGGAGGAAAAGGCCCAGTGTGACACAAACTTACCGACAACTCACTCACGGTTGGGCGTAACAGCGTTGCCCGTAGCCCCAACGACTGGAGGAAAATGGCCAGTGTAAAACTGCCTTAAGGTAGTGATCCCACTGATTGGGTGAATGGCAGCGATGACGTCATCGGACTCCCAGTGAATCACAAAAGTGTTTTCAGAACTGTCAGCCAATGGTAAAGCAGCCGCCTTCAACTGCAGCTTCAATACGACCCGTTCTCTCTTCGCATTTTCTTCCTTTTTCCAAGGTACGTATTTTGAGATAACAAGGGAGTAATGGGGAGAAAAAAGTCAGATTCTCAACGGGTCGGAACAAATAACCACTTTTTCAGTGTTTTCAATACCCCGAGTTTCACGATCCTCGAGTTTAGCGCTATACTCAGAACAAAGCAAGTGCGAAACTCGGGAGGGTACTGTATGTATGTATGTATGTAAGTATATATATATATATATATATATATATATATATATATATATATATATATATATATATATATATATAAATATATATAGATATATATATATATATATATATATATATATATATATATATATATATATATATATATATATATATATATATATATATATATATATATATATATATATATATATATATATATATATATATATATATATATATATATATATATATATATATATATATATATATATATATATATATATATATATATATATATATATATATATATATATATATATATATATATATATATATATATATATATATATATATATATATATATATATATATATATATATATATATACAAGCATACACAAACTACTTGTCTAGTCTTTGATGGGTTCTGTGTAGGAATGGACCTTCCGCCACCACCACCACGCCCACCAGTACTCACCAGGTCCGAGGGGTGCTCTGTGAGTGAGCCCGAGCCCCACTGCCCTCAAGTGATGGGAGAGGGAATAAGGTGGTGGCTGAAGAGGACGGGAGTGTGGAGGAGGAGGTGCAGGGGGAGGCAGTTCCCCACTCTCTCCACCTGCCCCCTCTGGGTGGAAGCGGCTGGGCTTTACAAGTTCAGCCAGTTGTTGTTTCTCCGCCTCCAACATCAACACTCGGCTCTCTAGGGACTTGATGTAGCTCAGGACTTGCTCTACAGGGAGGATGGGGTAAGGGTCAAGCTGGGGTCAATGTTGGATAAAATGCCAACCAAACAGTACATGTAAGAATTAAATAAGATTTATATGTATATGATTGAATTTAATACGGGTCGATGTCAAATGATTAATAAGGTAATGGTATTTAACAAAGCACCAGTATAAGAAGGAACAAAGTAAAGTGTGAATGAATATAAAAGGACGAGTACATAAATATGGAGGGAGAGAATGACCTGATCAACAAGGACTCAAAATAACTAACCCAATGGACACACTTCATCTATTACATAGCTGATGGGAGTTACAGTCTTGGGAAACCTTAATCTTTAAACACACACAGAGAAGGTTCTTCCAAGCATTTAGACCACAGGAGCTTCACATGTTCCCCTTAACCCAGTAGTAGCGATGGGCCAAATTTGTAGCTTTACGGTGTACCAGTGATGGGCCAAATTTTTGCAATGATATAAACCCCCAAAAAATAGATGATGCATAAACTGATCACAAATGCGTTGATATATATTATGAAATGGTTTGCGTGAGTGATGATTTTTTCTCTTTTTTCTTGCTTAGAGGGGCCTTTAAGAAACATAATCCCCACAGTTAACGGGTTAACCCCATATTCCCACAGCAGATTCCACATAGAAAGGCAGACATATCCACAGATATCAATAAGAATATCAAAGATACCTATAAGATGTTGACAAACATAAGAGGGACACTTTGTAGTGTTGAGACAAGCCTGATGGGTGAGCCTCCAATAACTCACTCTGCGAGCGGGATACCTCTTTGGCTGACTGGTTAAGGAGTGGCTTTCCCATCTCACTGGCCGCAGGTTTGATCCCCAACACCAGAAAAAACTTTCCTTGTCTGCATTAATTTCTCGTGTGTTCCATTACACGCTGTGGCCGTGTGGGAGTATAGTAAAGAGAAAATTCTGGTGTTTCAATTTCACTACATGAATGAAGAGATAGAGAAATTGCTAGTGGCCCTAATCATTCCCAAGTAGAAATATTTGTTAGTAGTGTTGTTCCAATATAAAACAGATATACCGTAATCAAGATTGAGAGAATACAAAGAGCAGCAACCAAGATGAGATGGTCCCCAGTCTGATGGATTTATCTTGCAAGAAAAGACTGAAAGAATTTGGGCTGCCATCCTGAGAAGAAAGAAAAAGAGGTAAGATGATTGCAATGTTCAAAGCAATGATGGGAATAGAGAGAACTGAAAGAGATCTTTCTGTATAAGATAGGGGAGTAACAATGAAAAAGACAAGGTGCTTGAAGGTTATCAAGAAACATAGTTTCCTATAAATACACAGATACACTAAACTGTGGCACAACCTGGACAATGAAATCATCCAGTCCAAAAACTTAGAGGACTTTAAAGCTAAATTTGGCTGAGCGTGACTCAGAGATGGACCCCATTTAATTTCCTATACCACAACTACACACACACACACACATACACACGCATGCATGTACGCATGCTCTCAAGGACACACACACACACACACACGCATGCATGTACGCATGCTCTCAAGGACACACACACACACACACACACACACACACACACACAGGGCCTGAGGTAGGCTTGGATAGGAGACAGGACCATCCGAGCCTAGCTCAGGCCCTGTATGCTACAATAGGTAAATACACCCACCCACACACACCCACACACACAGATGAGGACAGTACTAAAGGACAGAATGTCTGGATGGAAGGAAGTAACAAATATAGTACCACAGGGTTCGTTGCTGCCACCCATATTGCTCCTGATTTACGTATATCATATGGTAGATAGAACAGTTATAAGAGCCTGCCTGAAGATGATGCAATAATCCCAAGGAAAATAGCAATTGAGAAGGATTGCAAAATGCTACGAGAAGATCTAGACAGGATTCATGAATGAAGCCCGGTGTGGGAAATTGAGTTATATGCAAATTACTGAAGAGGAGTAAAAATACTAAGAGGACAACAACAGAAACTGAACAAATCACAAATATAATAGAGAAGGACCTCGGAGTGTAACTCCAGGATAATTTGTTGACAAACACAAGAGTGGTACATATCTTGTCCCTCCCTGGTTGGAATATGCATTTTGGAATATGTATGGTCCCATCATAAAATGAATGATAGAATATCTAAACTTGAGAGAATAATAAGAGCAGAAACCAAGATGATACCCAGCATGGCAGATTTAACTTATAATGCAAGACTGAATAAGTTGGTGGTGCCATCCATGGAAGAGAGAAGTGAGGTAACATAATTGTGGTGTTCAGGGTATTGAAGGGAATAGAGAATCGATAGAAATCTGTCTTTGTGGAACAGGGGATCAAGAATGGGACATGGGGAAAAAAAAAAAAAAAAAAAAAAAAAAAAAGCTAGAAGAATGAAGAATATAAAGAAATACAGATTTCCACATATATACAGTAAACTGTGGAACAGCCTAGACAATCAGATTGTCCAGTACAAATAATTAAATGTATTCAGATAAATTTAAATGATTGAGACTGAAATAGAACCTCAAGAGCATAGCTCATTTTCTTTATATCACAACTAGTTAAATAAAAATAAAAACTCGTCCATCCCCATATACACACTCAGCTAATAACTGAGAGATCCAGGGTTCAATTCCTGGGCGTGGAGACGGATGGGTAGCCTCCTAGGTGGTATAGCAGTGCCAGAAGTGAGTAACGAGTGAAAACCTAAGGCCTTCAGACCTATGACACATGAGCTTGTAACTCAGCCCAAGAAGATACAAATAGGTGAGTTACGCACACATGCACAAGTACACACACACACACACATGCTTACCATTCATGGGCGACCTTTGGCGAATGAGAGTATCCTCCAGCAACCGTTCCCTAGATGAGGAACGGGCAAGAGGGATGTCTGGGGGTGCTGGGGGCTGGGGTGCAGACTGGGGGGGGCCAGAGGGTTCGTCTGCGTTAGTGGATGAGGAGGAGCCGTCGCCGTCGTCCCGGGTGATGAGTGGGTTGCCACAGTGAGTGCAGGTGGCATTGTTGCGCTCCTCATCAAGGTACAGACACAGCTCCTGTACAGCACATGTACACACACTGTTAACTCCATGTTGACCTACTTCTGCACCAAATTCTGACATGCCTGGTCTTCATAACATGCAGGGGTTAGGTATTGGGAAAACCAGGCATAGAACAAAACTTTGATGGAGTGATGTTGTAATACAATTAATATCATTAAATAACCTTAAAACTGGTGAGACAAAAAGAAAAAAACACCTGATCTGGTATATTATATTCCTTAATATTATCCTAACTTTCCTTAAATACACACACATATTTAAAATTCATGAATTCCTAAAGACTAATGAATTTTCAAAGTATAAATGAGATGTACAAAAATAGATTACAATTCATCCCTCCACCACCTAACCTTGAGTTCCAGGTTATCTTTGATAAGGTCGTGTTGTTTTGCCTCAAGGCCGCGCAGCTTGTTCTGGTAAGCAGTGACTTCTTGCCGCATCACTGAGGCTGTGTACCGCCCAAACCGCTGCCACTCACGAGCCAGCTTGCGGCCCTTCTGTCGGTCATCGTCCAGGAAGCAACACAGGTCACGCAACTCCTGTTGTGAAGGTATTGGTGTCATAACTATGGTTACCTTATTCCTACTTTTTATTTTAACTAGATCTGTATTTGATTTTATTAATTTCACTTATTCTTTGGTAGATAAAATGTCTATTATATAATTATCCCTAAATGTATGTATGTATGTATGCATTTCTCTATCTATAAAAGCATATAGAGAAACCCAAGACTTGACACTTTTCCTTATATGAATTACCAGTAACATGACACTATAATGAAAAAGAAACAACCAAGTAATATTGTACAGTAGTATTTAACTAAGGAAATTGGACAAGCTATATGCGTAGAGAAACATTTGATATATACATCTACATACACCCCCAAAACAATGTATAAAACAAAAATATAATCAACTCAACAAAACAGCTTCAGGGAAGAGTCAGATATTTGGTCTGTCCTAACAACAAGGACTTTGCACTTACTACTATATTCATAAAACAGCAATAAGTTCTGCTGTAATGCCTAGAGTGGCTGTATCAGTGAATAAGTGGGAGTGTAGAAGGGTGGGGTGATACCTGTCTGCTTGGGAAAGAGACTCACCTGGTTGTCGTCAGTGAGGCGCTGATGAGCCTCCCTCAGGTGCCGCAGCTCAGCCAGCTGGGCATGCAAGGAGTGCCGCCCTGCCTCATCCTCGACACGCCCATCATGTTTCGGCCCCACATGGTGCCGCTCTGGGTCATCTACCAGGGGACCAGGGTACCTTGGAGGTTCGGGGTAAGCAGGGGGCTGGCGGGGCTCTCCTGGGGGTAGTGGTTCAGGGTGGGGTCGTGGGTGGAGATATTGCCCAGAAGGGCCAGAGGACTTGAGGGGACCAGTTGGACCTCGGCCAGCAGGGTTGAGGTGGCCCGAGGGGACCCGGTGTGGAGGAGGAGGCATAACCTGGGGGCCAGCTGGGGGCAGGCGGCCATAACTGGGGCCTGGGGGCGGGCCAGAGCGTGAGGGAGCGTAAGGATTGGCCATTGGTGGAGGAGGGTGGCTGGGCAGGTACTGGGTGGGGTGGCCGGGGTCCAGGGTGGGCATTAGTGCTGGGCTGGCCGGCCACTACATGGGCCTGACCCACCTGAGGGAGAGGGGACAATACAAGCTTAGCTCAAATCCAGTATACTAAAATAAGGTAAATAAACAGAACAGAAGATCATTCTTGTAAACTCTAGTCTTCAAAATGCTGCCCTTCATTTTGTTTACTCCCCATGCCACAATTAACCCTGTTTACACCCTCCAAAAGCACTTTTATTTCACTGATGCTGAAATGGCAGCTACAATTTTCGACTAACCCAACAGAGCGATTCGAACCTACTCCATATGATCAATAATTATTCAACAATTATTTTTTTTGTAATTAGCCCCTGGGAATGATTAAAATATTCACAATGAAATACTATGAGACCACAAAGTTACCCTACAAAACCCCACTTGCCTTTTCTGAATGTGCCTGCTAAAATTCAAAACTTTTGTTCTCTTTTCAAATGCCATGATTTATGTCTTTATCAATCATTATAAAATTCTTTTGCATATCCACATAGTACTTAAATGATTCCAGAACAATTAACCTCATTGACTTTTGCCAACCTGGTGCAGTAAGGTTCAAAATTGTGTAACATTTTGGTGGATGCACAGGGGCCATTGCTACTACACTCAGGGCTTGGCCCAGAGTTGTGAATAACCACAAGCAATGAAGACAAATTCTAGATAGGTCTGGAGGAAATACAGTACAATCTGAGTTTTGCAAAATTTTAGTTCTTGAAAAGATTTGGAAAAAAAAAAAAAAAAAAAAAAAAAAAAAAAGACAGAGATATAGTCCCAAAGGTACACCCTAACAACAGCCCCAAGATGCACTCTTATGTAAGCTCCTGTTTATTCTGAAACCCATGAGAATTTCATCTAACCCAACATGAGGGAAATAAACTTTTCTGAGGCCAGGAATCAAGCTACTACCAGCCAGATGGGAAGTCAACACGCCAACCATTTGGCCAATAAGGATGCCATATGACCAAGTGAGATTTTAATGGCTTTTCACATCAGACACGTAATTACACAACCTTCCCTTCATGACTAGATATATTTGGGCATTTCAATTCTTACTTAACTTTGACATCATAATTCCGTTTTGGAGAAAGTCAGCAATTCTGTTTCACCATAGGAACAGGATACCATCACTAGCTACCCATCTAATACAAGCGTCTGCTTATTCTTAAAAACGTGAGAAGTTCATTTAAGTCAATGGGGGGAGGAGAGATAATTTTTCTGTAACTAGGAATCAAACTACAACCGGGGAAATTGGAAACCATTCAGCCAATAAGGGTACCCCCACAGCCGAAGTGGGATTTCAATGCCTTTCTGTATTGGGTTGGTCACTACACCAAGAGCTAATGCTATATGAGGCTGCACTATTCAATATATATAACTTATGGATTTTGCAGATTCATTTGCTTGTGCACCACTGTTGCTCATTGAATTTCGTTCATTTTGGTCAACAGCTTGCTCTACTGTACATGGTATTCCATTGCATGGCCAATCTCAGACCTACTTTGTGTAAAGCTACACCATGGCATGTTCAGGCATGTATCAAGACCAGTGGTGGGCATGGTTCCGCTAATCCGCTAACTGTTAATTAGTGAAGCCAACTTTTTCGTTAGCTGATTAGTATTTTCGCCAACTTTGGAAACAGTTAGCGGACCAATTAGCTTCCGCTAAATGTAGTTTCTCCTCTGCTAACTTTAAGTCCACTAAAAAATTCATACAGGTTTGTTCTTGTCCGTTGTGGGCAGACACAGCACCAGTTGAGCCATATGGCTGGGATTTTTCAGCCACCGCCGAGTGGCTTAAAACTACCCACATGCTGTCCAGAAGACCACCTATCAACCCGGACTCTAGATTCTAGGATCAAAAATGAGCTCTGGGAGGGCAGCATGAGCCAATGCAAGATGGCGCCACAATAAACACTCGCCTGCGCCAGAACGGGCTGGGCCGACCATCAGGACCCACCGGAATGAAGCCTTGGACCGACCATCAGGATCCACCGGGAAGAAGCCTACCGGCGCAATAGGCAGCAATGTAAAAAAAAAAAAAAAAAAAAAAAAAAAATCCAGGGCTTCCACTTTTGGGTATCGTATTTCCCGCCATATAAGACGCACCTATAATTTGGCAAGATATATTAAGAAAAATCTTTAAAAACTCCACATTTTCCCTGAACTTAAAGTATATGCAGTATTACATTTGGCCACCTTACTTACAATTATGACTATGATACTGTATGTTGCTTTGAAGAGTTACAGAGCTCTTACCCCGAGCAGCTGTGACTTTGAAATGGTAAACAAAAGGGTTGGTTGGTAGAGTCGCTCACTGCGCAGTGTGCAGGCGGTAACATTCGCCGAGCTAATGAGGGAACTAATCCACGGAGATGCAACGTTCGATGGGTAATCTTGGTCTTGATCTTGGCTTTCAGGGACCATATACCCACTTTCAATTAGAAATAGATGTTGATTAATTTCTGTCAATCATATGTTTTAATACAGTTATTTTTACATTGAGAAACAAAAATGTTTTTACAATAAACACTTTGGTCATTCACAGATATCCATCTTTCGAACATGTATCACAGGAAATGTCAGCTGACTGGGCCACAGCACAGCAGAAATAGCTCTAGACTAATCCACCCAATTCTGCCCCACAGTCGCCGAGCAGAGTCACGTCAGGCAGCAGCCTGCTTCTCCAAAACTGTTCCAGTGTAATAGCCGCTTTAAGGGGAAAGTCTGCCATGGATTAAAATTGCATCTACGGTCATCAATAATTTATATGTTGTATATATTAGTACCTTTGTTATCATATGAAAATTTCAAGCTGATCAGATGAAATGAAAAATTAAGAAAATTATTTGTTTTTTTATGAAAATTTGGAAATCATTTTTCTCCGCCATGTTTTTACTGACTTTCCTGTGACACGCACATCTGATAGTTCATTGTTATTCTAACAATTTGTCAAGATGTTTTTTGAAAACTGTTTTTGTTAATCTGTAAAAAAAAAAAAGAAATTTATTTTGGAAAAGTTTTCCATGTATCAAAACTATGCCTTTAAAAAAAAAAAAAAAAAAAAAAAAAAAAAAACATCTTGTACAATTTTAGTGCGATACATGATCTTGCATGTCCTTAAGTTTCATGAAAATCGTGCAGAAAATAAAAGCACAAAATAAGTTTAAGTTTATGTTGTACTAGTTTTGAGAAAAACGCGATTAAAGTTTTGTTTAAGTTCTTAGGCTCAATGAAGGTACTATGTTGTCAATGCCACTTTCATATGAATTTTATGGGATCAGTAATCACATATCACGTATTTTCACGGCGGACTCTCCCCTTAACCATCACCGCTAAGGTACCTGGCACACTGGTGACTGGCGCGCAGCGGCGGCGTTGTGTTTTGTTTCGTGTTCACGCAGCGCCACGCCACATGTCTTCTTCTTGTGACCTGTGCAGCTTTATCGCTTCACATGTCCTCCTCCTCTCTTCTACTTATTCACACTTTCCTTTTCTATTGCATCATACTATTCGTTATTTAAATCAATCAAAATATGTATCTTCGGTGTAAACTGTGCAGGGATAACTTAATTTTTGGCATTTTCTGAGTGAAAAAGTGTGTGTTTTACACCACAAACTACGGTATATTTCATTCTGGGGACATCTTGGAACTACTGTGTAAAATGGAAGTGTTTTTGGTGTTGGTTTCGCACCAGTAACAATAACCCCTAGACCTACCAAAACCATACCATCGGGGTATAAGACGCAGGGTGATTTTTTTCTTTAAAGTGCGTCTTATATGGCGGGAAATGCGGTAAATTATGCCTTAAAGTAGGATAATTGGACATTATTACGGAAACTTTTTGGTATTTTAGATTAATGTAAGTGTATCAATGTAAGTGTATTAATATAAGTGTCCAAGTGAATCAAGAATGAGTTCTGGGGGGCAGCATGAGCCAAGAATAAACGGCGCCACTATAAAAACTGCCTGCGCTAGGACAGGCTTGGGTTGACCACCAGGCCCCTAAAGAAAGCCTACCAGCGCTATAGGCAAACACGTAAAAAATAATAATAAGAAGAAAAAAATAATAATTTGTTTGAGTAGACCAATGGTTCTCAACCTTCTGGACTCCATTTCCCCCTTCATGAATTTTCAACATCCTTGTGGGTCCCCTTCATCTTTTTCCCAAACCCCACCCCGCCCAAAAAAGGTAAAAAAAATGTATACGAAGAGAACACCTTTGCTATATTACAAAACTAACAATCATAATTATCTAATATTTTCATAAATTTTTGTGATATACTTACATCACTAGACTACAAAAGACTAGTGGACACTAGCCTCACAGCAAATTCCTAACATTATTTAGAAATGTATAATTTTTAACAGTTTGCCATGGCCTCCAGGTTGAGAACCACTGGAGTAGACCTTTATCATCATCTGATTTTGGCATGCTATACCTTTCTGAAAAGCTCTATGTCTAAGCAACAACATATTGAAATTTCAAGTCCTTCGGTTTCTCTTTAAGGGTTTTAGAGCCAAAATCCTAAACCGAAGCTAAATCCATGTAAAAAAAGGTAGCGGTTAGCGTAAGCTTCCACTAATTTCTTTATAACTTTAGTGTGAGCGAAGCTAACTTTTTAATTTGTGGATTACCAGTTAGTAAAGCTAACTTTTCGGTTACTGGTGCCCACCACTGATCAAGACTCACTCACTCACTTTCTGGCAAAGGTAATACCTTTAATATAAAAGTACATAAAAAAAATTAAAAAAACAGGGGTTTACTATAACTTAACTAATTATCTCTCCAGCAAGTGTGCCTTCCTCTACCCTCCCCAGTCAGTAATGGCTCTCTAATATATCAGCTACAACTAATAAAATATAGTCTACCCAAACCTAATCCATCTAACCTAATGGACTTTATACATCATAATGTGACCAAATGAATACAAGAAAAAAGGAATCGTTTCCACTGAGATATATGGAATGATTTGACTGAAGAAACTGTTTCATCCAAGAATATATAAATCCTTTTAAAAAAAAGACTGAATAAATTGTGGGAGGGGTGGCAAGTGCTGCATGACGACTCCACTGCCAATTTCTGTGACACCATAAGCATGCCAGGAGTTTACAGTCCAGTAGAGAAGAAACTTTATGGGATACTGGAGAGGCAGTCATCTATAAGTTAGTAAATTTTGGATGTTCTGTTAAGCATTTACTCCTACAATCACAAAAATTGAGGCTAAATGTCAAACTCCTTTCACACTAGGTCATATTTCAGCTCACCAGTGTAATGAAAGCCTAGAAATGGCAAGACACTGGTCAGAGATGATACAAGAATAAAATCAAAGATTATGAAAAAACAGACACCAACAAGCAGGGCAAAGGATCATCCCAGCCAAGTGACTTTTCTGCAGGCCATTCCTTCAGAGTTATGACTTTACATGAAGGCTAGATGTGCATACGACACAAAATAGGATTAACTTCTGCTAACAGTGTGTGGCACAACAGCACCAGAACAACTTTCACTTTGACTTTTGGTCATGTGCTGGTGAAAGAGATTAAGTGCCGCTTTCACTGTCGTTTTGTTTGTTTTGATCGTTACCAATGACGACGATCGCTGCTTTAGAATTTCCACTTAAAACTGGCCGATGGGGTAGTGGCGGCTGCAGGGTTAGCCTAGCCCCGCACCTTACCACACACTTTCAACACCTCTCGCTTCCTCTGCAGCCGCTACTACCCCATAAGCCAGTTTCACATGGAAAACTATAGCGTCAATTGGCCCCATTGGTAATGATCAAAACGACTGTGAAAGGGGCCCTAAGTGGGCGAGAGCCCCTCATGAGTGCTACAACTAACTTTGATTATCACAACAAAATAATGGTACCGTGAGGACGATAAAGAATATAAAAGAACTGAATGCCTACTTCCTGAAGAGTGTACAATCTTGGTCTTGCCATCAAAATTTTAAGACAATAGGTTACTAACTGTTAGATTCTAGTGGGGCTCTGTTGGTTTGTTAAGTATTAACTACGGTAATTCAAATAGTTATAAGTTAATACCAGTTTTACCAAGCTGCTTTATAACTAGCCTCATTATAAATCAAAAGTCAACACCATAATGTTGAATAAATTGAATGTAGCCAAAGGTAGTTATGTCTTTAGTGTGAGGATAATTTAAGTTGATGAGGGAGGATATAAGGTCTCTAAAATGGACACTACAAAATAAGGTTATGTGATAAGGAAGTTGAGTGACAGTCACCACACCTACTGCTGTCACCCTTGGTTCATGACCTCCCTGCCGGTAAAACACTCAGATCAGGTCCAGTCAGGTCACTAACAACACCAATACAGGCGTGTAGAGCAGGGGTCCCGTCCCGAGGCCACACGCCACACGGACACGGCTGACAGGCGCCATGCCCAGGAAGTGGTTAATGGCATGCAAACTATGTGGTCAATGCTACATGGAGGGAACCCACAACTTGTCACGAAGCGGGTGCTGCGTTACCACGCCCCCACACCTGCCCTGCACCTCCTGCGTCACTTCCCTCCTGCAGGAACACGCATAAAAAGGAAGGAAGGGTAATTCGCCGATAATAATACATCCACATCCTGTTTTGACAAGCGGGCACTCCACCTCCTTCTCTCAGGCTGTTTTCCTCTTTTCCCTTTTCACCTCCAGTCACAAACCAGCACATCAGCAACAACAGGACACGAATGGTCGGGCGAAATAACAAAGGGAGTACACGAGTGGCTGTAAAAAAGAGAATTACGACCTCCACATCCTGCACTGACAAGCGGGCACCCCACCTCCCTCTCACAAGCTCTTTTCCACTCTACCTCATTTTCAGTCACCACCCAGCACTCGAGAGCAACACAGAACAAAAGTGGCGAGGCAGAATAACAGAAGGGACACACGAATCCTGTAAAAAAACGATAATTTTCACTTGACACACATAAGGCAGGGACGGACGGGCCCCATTTTCACTCCCTAATTAGACCAGATCGAGAGCCGAAGCTTCACCTAGGCTTGTTCTGGTCCCATTGCGTGAAGAGTTCCCTTAAACAGTCACATTAGCCTCACTTTCGGCGCCAGGACCGTCAAAACCGTCGATTTTCTAATATTTTTCACCTGAGATCCAATATGGCGCGAAATCTTAGCTGCCGAGTACTGCCAGACAAGAAACTTTTTATTATTTCTTCAATCTTTTTCGCATGATGCTTTTTACACTTTTCGTGGGTCATTTGTATATTATTCAGTATGACCTACCTCTACATCAAGTTTTGTAAACAATACTGATACCTATTATTTTACAATGTATTTGTGCACACCACACATTTTCCTTTTATAAAAACACTGCTACTAACTAAACCATTCTTTGTAGTTTATTTATTTTCCTGAATATAAAAGTAGCCTTATGAAAAAAAGTAAACAACACATTGAAGGTAGGTATGCTTGATGTGGCATTCCTGTGCACAGATATATTCTTCATTACATGTTTTCATTAACCAGGCTGTCTCACTCCTCTTTAGGTTATCATGAAATATTTGAGCTGAACATTCAGTCTTCTCTATCATTACTCCGCGTTACTGTTAAATGAAAATGTCAGCCAGAGTGGCTCAAGGCTGTCAAAGGAATGCGGGTTCACAACAAACGAATTTCATAAATTTAGTTACCGTTGTTTCTCTAAAAAACTACACCGGTTACGATGATATTATTCAAGTAAGAAAGTCTTGACTGAGGATTTTATTATGATAAGCTTAACTGGATCATGTATTGCTAATAAAAACGGCAATTTAATATAATTATCGTACATCGTAGCTGCAGGAATTTCATTCAGTGAAACTTTTGTAGTAAATTATCGACTTAACATGATGTGCATGACCTTTTCACTACTTTCATTAATACAATGAAATTCATGTACATCTCCCTCCGCTTGATTTTGAAAACAATCACGAATGGAATGCCACGTGCACGGTGCAGCACCTATAGCAAGGCGAGTAATTTACGATGCAGGCGTGGCAGCCAGCCTTGTTTAGGCATGCATATGATGACACTTGGACATGATGACATAGGTACCAGATGTTTGAAATGTCAACTGATGAAGGGGACGCATAGAAAAGACAGCATAGTATAAATAACAAGTTTATTACGAGGCTCACGTGTGTACCCTGCGACACTCGTGCTTGAGGAGGCGCCAAGGCCGCGACCCCGGGCACCGCTAGGCCAGCAGGAAGGCCCCGGGGCCCCGCGCCCTGCACCACCAAGTGGCCCGGGCGGGGCAGACATTCGGGAAGTCACTTCGAAATTCGAATAGAAGATCAGGCAGTCATTCCTGGAGTCTTAAGAATCAATCTCACATAACATGTGTTCAGGCGGACTTGTGTAGCCTAATAATGTTATCCGCCAGTCGGTGCCTGCAGCGGCCGACAAAGTTAAATCATTCTAATTTGGTAGTACGTGTTTAAATAAATATTCAAGTAAATAATGACATTTTAATGCCACACGTCACCGTGTTTTTTTCCCTGTGATAAATAAAATCAACAAATTAGGAAATTTGCCAAAACTATACACGTATCAAAGTTCCTGGAGACAAAGGATCACTTGCAACCCCACAGTTCAAATCACCAAGGAGCAGTAAGTCTGCGGCACAAAGAATATTTGTGCTTGGGAGGAGGCACAAAGAACCCATTGCATCACTGAGTTTTCTGGAGTGGATGGAATGGGGAGAGGAAGAGGAGCGTAACAGTGGTGATGAAAGGAGGATAAGGCCTTGGGTTTGGCTTCACCACAATGGCTGGTGCAAAATTAAATAAAAATGAATCATAGGCTAATTCCCTACATGGTTAGTTATTATCATTATCATTATCATTGTTCCCAGCAGGGCAGCAGCAGGACGGTACTAACACACACGCACATATCCACACATACACACACATTATTATGGTGGTGTTGCTGCATCCTTTTCAAAGGAGAAAATCTACAAATTGTAACATCGGTAGTGTCAGTAAATATATGGAGGAGAATAAATAAAAGGTGACACCCAAGTGAAGGCTTGTGAGGTGCAGCATTAATTCTCATCTGCAGGGCACCAGGGGCCATGTGCTGCCTAGCCTGGCCAGGACAATCCTAGTGTGTCAGTGGTGGTATTGGCTAAAAGGAGTCCTCCCAATCCTTGGCGCGCATGTCCCTCAGTCTGCACAGCTTCTGTACCACGTCACTCAGCGGGTGTTCTCCATGCACCTTGTTGTCCCTTGTGCGAATGTTTAGGGTGCGTGCCGACGCCTCCCTCTCACCCACTACCAGGATGAAGTTGTATTGCTCCAGCTGGGCATTGCGAATCTTCTTATTGAGGGTGTCGCCAGGGTCAGTATCTGCATCCACTTGTATCCCAGCACTGTGCAGGGCATGGCGGACCTCCATGGCATAGTCATCAAAAGGTGGGGCAACAGGGACCACCATTGCCTGCCTCGGGGACAACCAGAAGGGCCACTTGCCACCGTACGACTCTGTGAGGATGGCAATCATCCTTTCGACAGAGCCCAGGATGGCACGGTGGATGATGACTGGCCGCCGCTTCTCTCCACTCTCCCCCACAAAGGTAAGGTCAAAGCGCTCCGGCAACTGGAAGTCCAGCTGGATTGTGGCACACTGATGGTGGCGGCGCAGTGCGTCTGTCACTGTGATGTCAATCTTGGGGCCATAGAATGCACCGTCTCCGGGATTCAGTTCCCAGGGCCTGCCAAATGCATCCAGGGAGGCACGCAGCTGCTCCTCAGCTTTGTCCCACAGTGCCACTTCTCCAAGATACTTCTCTGGTCTGGTTGACAGCCGCAGCTGAAACTCAAATCCAAAGGTCTCATAGACAGCTGACAGGAACTCTAGGCAGCCTTTCATCTCATTCTGAATGCTCTCTGGGGCACAGAAGATATGTGCATCATCCTGCTGAAAGCGTCGCACACGAGTGAGTCCAGTCAGCGCACCGGAGAGCTCATTGCGGTGAAGCACACCAAAGTCAGCCATGCGCAACGGCAGCTCCCGCCACGACCTGGTGGTGTGGCCAAACATGAGGCAGTGGCCGGGGCAGTTCATAGGCTTGAGGGCAAACTTCTCCTTCTCCACCTCAAAGCTAAACATGTTTTCAGCATAGTGCTGCCAGTGCCCTGAGGTCTGCCACAGCCGGGTGTTGTACACGTTGGGTGTCATCACCTCCTGGAAGCCCCGATTGTTGTACTCCTCCCTGATGTACTGCATCAGGGAGTTGTAAATATAGGCACCCCGGGAGGTGAAGAAACAGCTGCCGGGACTCAGTTCATGGAAGAAGAACAGCTTTTGCTGCACCCCTGGGGAAGGAGGGTAAGGCAAGTTGTTATCAATACAGCAACTTCATTCGACTGGTAAAATGACAGAAAATGATGGGATCCAGATTTTCCATTTTTTGCCAGTTATTACCATTATTATTTCAACTATTTATAACTATCACTAAAATGAGTACTAATTCATGTTACACTACTGTTCAGCCAGTGAACTTATTACAGGGATATTTGACAAGGTTCACCGTACTCTCCCCACTGAAATCAAGCCGTGACACAGCTACTTTAAAAGGCAAACTAAGAAGTGTGTATGTGCCTTTCCCCCATTTCCCTTACATACCAATCTTGCGGTGGTCCCTCTTGGCTGCCTCCTCTTGGAAGTGCTTCCACTCCTTCAGCATCTTAGGGTCGGGGAAGCTGATGCCATACACTCGCTGGAGTGACTCTGCATCACTCTTACCCTCCCAGTATGAGGCTGAGTTCTTGGTTACCTGTGGGTGTAAAAAACATATGCCATGTTGAACAAGCTGTTTTCTTTATTTACTTTTGGTAATTCATTTTGTATTCTGCTTTTAGTTATCTTTTAAACATTGATAACTAACACTGATAACCCTGATTATGTCAGTTCTTGTGCATGTGTATTTTGATAATATAGCTAGCTCTACAGCCGTGTTACCATCTCACCAACACTTGGCAACCCTATCCCTCAGTACCACATGCACACAGAGCACCTGTATCTTTGTTATCTACCTACCATCTTCCTCTTCACCCATTTCCCCCAAGCATCCGAACACCTCTAACTTACAGATAATGCCTTGATCTTGCCGGTGTGTCTGACATGCGGGCCACGGCACAGGTCAATGAGGGGGCCACATCTGTACACTGTTGTAGAGTCGGTCTTCACCTTCTCATTGAGGATGCGCACCTGTGTGAAGAGAAGAAAGGTGATGTGAGAGGGGAAGGCTGCTGCTGTGATATATTTGATGGTGTGTGTGAGAGGGATGATGTTTGAATATTAAGTATTCTAGGGAGTAACTGAAATGTGCAATTCAATCCATTACATAACAAATAACATATTACCTCCATAAACTCAACATATCCATCTAGAAACTCATCCTCTCTGGACATTTTAAAAAGATCCATCTATTAATAACCAGAAAGGCATCAACAAAGCTAAACCTCCTTGGTGATAACACACAAACACCAAAATTAATCATGTATCCCAAAAAACAAAGATACTCACTTTAAACTTATTATACTTGAACATCTCCAGTAGGTCCTCTTTCTTCATCACAAGACGTTCAAAGGGCTGCTTCTCCTTGGTGACCTTCTTCATGACCTCCTCGATGCCAGGGAAGTCCAGTGCCGAGACCCCCGGGCCATCAGTGTACATGTCGTAGTAGAAGCCCTCCTCTATGGGCGGCCCGTAGCACAGATGACCCCCATACACACGCTCCATAGCCTCCCCAAGCACGTGGGCGGTTGAGTGCCAGAACACCTGTAGCAAGATAGGGTGTTAGATAGGTGCTGAAGGAGAGGATGTGTTAGGGTAGGAAAAGGAGAAAAAGTGTGAGGGATGGAGGAGTAGGGGAAAAGGTGTTAGGGATGTAAGGAGGAGAAAAGTTGGTGGTCGTTAGGAATGTGTTGAAGGAGCGTGTGTTAGGTTTACAAGGAGAAAAGTTGGAAAGTTTCGTTTAGTCGGCACAACATCTGTGGTCATATGCTGGAGAGAGACAGAAGGGGAAGGAATTATAGAAGGGAAAAGACCCCAGGAGACGGGACACAACCCGATTAATACCTGGTACCCATTCACTGCTGGGTGGACAGGGGCGTAAGGTATCGGAAAAGCCGCCCAAATTTTCCCACCCCGCCCGGGAATCAAACCCGGGCTCTCTCGGTTGTGAGCCGAGTTACAAGGAGAAGAAAAGGTGGTGATGTTAAGAGTATGAGGAGGAGAAAAGGGGGGACAAGAAATGGAGAAAACTCTACTTTAATGTACAATGGCATCCACTTTCCTGATCCTAGCTATTCCTCATCCCTTCCTTATTTTCCCCTCTCCTTCGTCATTCTTCCATCACTCTGCTAGATACATTTTTAACCCACTCCCTTTATTAAACCATGACCCATCCTATATCTTTCCCCTCAACACCAATGCAACTTTCCTCTCTCACCCTCCAGGCTATTTTCCAATCTCCTTGACCTCCCTCACACGCCACTCACCGTCTTCGCATCACTGTGGTCAAACTTGAGCAGCTCGAGTTTGCAGTCTCCTTCTAGTGGGCGGTCCAGGTCCCACACCTCCCCATTCACCTTGGCCACCACAGTGTTCTCGGCCAGCCCTTGCGAGATGCCCTGGGCGATGTTGAAGGGAGTGGTGCGCCATGACTGCCCCTCCTTCACTGCTCCATCAGGAAGGGTGACCTGCAGAACAAAGAGGGTGATGGAGGTTAGTTTTTAATAGAACAGGTTAATTAAAGGTCCTAAATGGAAAACTGTCAGAAAATAAAATAAATAAATAGCATAGTTAAAAAATTCAATAGAAGGATAGGTCAGTATAATCCTAGAAGGGGTGTCTGGTATTGGGTTACTGTATTTGATAGCATATGCGTTGTTCCTTTTTTCCAAGTAAGTCTAAAAAATCAACCTTTATCTTTTATGTTCAATGTCAGGGTCAAGCTTAGGTTTAGGGCTGTCTGAGAGCAATAATTTGGCCATATAGTACCTCACTAAATTGGTTCTCAGATTCCTAAAACTTATTAGTAACTACATTCACCTCCTCACCTGTATGGGCTCGGGCACCTTGGCAGCGAGGGCCTCATCAGACTCCTTCTTGAGGCGATCCCACAGGTCAAGGCGCTCCTGGATGAAGGCTGGCCAGGGGTTGAGCTCCTTTGCACCTCCACCACCACCCTTGTCCTTCTTTGCCTGGTAGGGTAAAGAAATGTTGGGTAAAGAAGATGGGAAGTAAAAGGAGGAAATGTTAATGAGTTTACATGAGACATAAGTATTACAGTTTGACTTTAAGAAGATAATGTGATCAGCCTTGGGTAGGAGGAAAGAATGAGAAGTGTGTGATAAGTGCAGCATACTGAGGAATGGAAGGGAAGAGTGAAGAGAAAGATCATGATGAAAAATAAAATAGATGGTATGGTAATTGGACAAAAGTTGACAATGAGATGACAAGCAAAGTATAGGGGAAATGGATAGTTAGATATATGTTAAGTGAATGTTACAAGAATAGTTATATGAATAAACAGATGAAGTAACATAACCATGGACAGGCAAATGCTAAATGGAAACCTACTAATTGATGCATGATGATGAATATACAAGATTATGAACTGAGAAAGAAATATGTCATGGTAGAGCCAAGGTCGTCTGGGAGATACATAAAAAAAAAAAGAAGGATGAAACATTAAGTGGGGAAGTAAAATAGTAGGGAATAGGAATAAGAACAGATATATGGTGAGACAATCAAATGAATAAATAGAAAATACAGAAAATGAAAAATGGTTAGAATGACTGAAGAACAGTGGTTAGGTATATATTGGTGGGGCAAAGTAATATATGTGAAAATATGAAAAATAGAGAACAAGATAAAGATAAGATACAAGGTACAAGATAAGCAGCAAAGCACTGACATATGCACCTTGATACAGAAAAGAAATACTGAAAACTAACAGGCACATGTATACTAACTAATAAACTGATAGACAGCACACAAACACAGGAAACTCAGGAGTAAAGAAAACTGAAGTAGGCAAGGAAATTATGAGAGAACATACTACTACTTGGAGTGTTGCATACGAATAAACACAACACCTATGAATAATTTCTGGGTCATTCACCTTAGAAAATGTTTACATCAAGAAATCTAAACATGCAAATATGGAGTATAAACTGAGACTAGCTATCTCATAATAAACATCCTGCTTAACTAAACAGCATACTATAAAAAAATATTAGTAATTTTTTGACTCATGGAAAATCAAGCCACAACTGAGAGCAAAAAGACAAGGAATTATTGAAATAAAATATTAAACTTGATAGACAATTATTAAGCAAAATCCTACATAAGAAAAGGAAACAAAATAAGTTCCAGAAATAGACACTTTTCAATCAACAATAGACAATCAGAAAATATGCATGATGCATGCTCTTTATGCATTCTACAATTTCACCATAAAATCTATCTAGAGTGAATGTATGCACCAGCAACAATCACCACAAACAAGGAATAATAAGAAATGGATGGGGTAACCTGGTGGTGGTGGTGGACAACTGACCTTGCTCTTACTACTGTATAAGGAATGTATGGCAGTAATATTGAAAACTGTGTGGTAAGTGGGTTGGTGGCGACTCACTTCAAACAAACTTAATGCACAGGATGAGTGTGCAAACAACCTGAGGTAATATGTGCAAATTCAACATCCTAGGGGGGGGGAAGGTGTTAAAAGTGGCTAGCGTTTTTTAGGCTGAACAGTGATAAATACATAAAAAATGTAGAGGCCCTTTCGCGAGCGGCGCCTCATATGTGCAAATTGCCAAATGTATAAGGTGCATTCACCACCGCCACCACCACAGCTATTAGTGTTGACTAGCATGTAGCAGTAGCAGCAGCAGCCAGTGGGTGAGGTGAGGTGGATCAACACAAGACACTAAGAGGCTGGCAGTGCTAATTCTTCAACTGCATTTCCACAACACAACGCACTTATCACTCGGTCACCCACACTATGCCTGGCCAGGAATCTACATATATTATGCTTGTCACCATACCCAATAAAGGTTTATATAATTATTAAATATATGTTCCTCTTTTAAATGCCCTCCTTCCCTCTCTGATGTTTGTTATGCCTTTATTACATAAGAACATAAGGAGTCTGCAAGAGGCCAGTTGGCCTATACAAGGCAGCTCCTGTAATCTTAACCCCACCTTACCTCACTATCCATGACTTTATCCAAACTCTTCTTGAATGTATCTATGGCATTGGCACCCAAAACATGGCTGCCAAGTCTGTTCCATTCAACCACCACTCTATTGGTAAACCAATTCTTGCCTATGTCTTTGTTGAAACTGAATTTATCTAACTTAAAACCATTGCTACGTGTCCTACTTGGTTAGTTTACAACCAAAACCCTATTGACATCCCCTTTATTGTACACTCAACTTCTCCCTACTTGGTGATGCTTCCTTTACTGCCCTAAGAACATCTGATTGATGAGACACACAATTACTTTCTCAATAGGTATTACAAGGATGCGAATGATCAGTTTTGATAACACATGAAATGTAAAGCAAGAAAAATGAGAACCAAAGCCCATCAGACACAGTACTTCCCTCACACTCTAGCACTGTACATCAACCCTGTTAGCTAACAACCTCTTAACCCTGCAATTTCAATTTCTTTCCATCTCCATAATAGTCAAACCATTTCAAATATGTAGTCCGCTGAGGCGTTTGCATCCACAGGTCCTTTCATCCACTCTGTTCTGCCACACAGTCCCAACACCCATCTCTTCCTCTCATATTTTAGTTATAGGTAACATATGAGAGGAAAAATAGGTGTTGGGACTGTGTGGCAGAGCAGAGTGGAGGAAAGGACCTGAGGAAATGAATGCCTCAACAGACTATTTGAAATGGTTTGACTATATAATCTTGATAGCTTCTTCCTCAACTCAAGGTTCTTTTCACATTCCTTTCTCAATATCTACAACTCCGGACTACCAGCAGCCCAATCCACCCCTGCTTGGTAACCCCTCTCTTTCCCCACCATGGCATCCCCAAAACTCCAATTCCCACCCCTACCTCATAATGTGTACACTATTCCCCTCTGCAAAACCTGGAGGAGCAGGTGTGGGTGACCCAGTGAACAGCACAGCCTGTGCACACATCCCACGCTCACCTCCACATCTTTCTTCTTGTTGCTGGGAGCCTTCTGAGGCTTACTACTCTGGGCTTCACCACTCACTCCCACCCCTGAGGTCACTCCGGCAGCCTGTGCAGAAGACTTGGGGCTATGGAACACCACCTTGAGAGGTGCCGGGGGCAAGTTGTGACTCTCGCCCGAGTAACTGGCCATATGAGTGTACCAGCGGGCCATGTGTGGGTGTACTGCGGCGTTCGGGTGTCCCCCAAGGGCCTGCCACACCTGGGTATCAGCCTGGGTGGGTTGATAACCTCCCACATAACTCTGGTCACTCAACAGAGCATCTAGGGTATTGGGGTCCAGCTCTAGTGATCCCATGGTGATTGGTGCCTTGGCCTAGAGCTTGCTTAGTTATTTTGTGAGCTAAGCCTGTCAGGGAGAGGAGATACTTGAAGTATGTCTTAACTCAGTCATTCATTCTCACTCTTTCCTCTTTCCTAACCACACACTCACATGCCCTTACTCCACATACATGCCTTTTCTGTATACCCATGCCTTGCCCTTCCATAAACTTACAATCTACTCATATGTATATTCCTTTCCCTATCTATCACAACCTAAGGATCTGACCTAAGGGTGTCCTATCAGAAGGAAAAACATATTATTGCTACATGGCAAAAAGTATATATAAGATCAGCTTTGAAATCCATAAGGCTATATGGAAAATCTGCATGAACCACTTCTACATTTCTACCCTATGACATGATTGTAAATTATTTAACTAACTATAAACCTCATTCTCTTGGATTTAAAAATTATAAACCTCAAGTTATAAATAAGTATATTTCCCTGTTGTGGTGACATTCTTATAGGAACCTCTACATATATAAAAACTTCCAGTGAGCAGAATACAAGTTAGGTTGGAAAGAGCAATACTACTAATTTAAATACAGACTAGCCATGATTCAGAAAAAAACAAGTGTGTGGAGTCTGAACCCTGTAAGAAAAAAAATCCATGGCTTTACTCCCAATGCCCCATCTCATCTCCATTACTTATAGCTCACTAGTCTGGCCTTACACTATGATATTTAAAGTACAAAGCCATGATAATAATTATATACTATGAGGATAAGTACTGTTAACTTCCAGAAAGAAATCCATCACTAGAATAAGCTTTCATGATAGATGAAAGGAAATTAGACATGAAGAAAAAGACCAAAGGGAGGGATGGTGCTCAAGAAAATAAAGTGACAGCTCAAAACCATCCCTTATGATTTCTGATATGCAACAGCAGCAGCAGCACACAAAGCAATAAAGAATATGTAAAGATATATCTTCACTATCCTTTTATATGGGGAGGCGGTGGCTGAGTGGTCAGCGTGTGGGCGTGATGAGCCCATGGACCTAGGTTTGAGTCCCACCAAAACACACAGATTTTTCAAACCATCGCCGAGTGGCGGAAGATAACCCACATGCTGCCCAGATCTTCAATCAACCCTAACTTCAACAACTTCATTCAAGTGGAGCACTGGGGGGCAGCATGGGCATAGCAAGAGTCATATACCATGGCAGGCACTATAAATAAAATTTGACTCCGTCACTAACAGGGTTGCGGTCAACTAAGAGGCCCCTCAAGAAAGCCTACAGGCGCTATAGGTATCACAAAAAATAAAATAAAATAAAATAACCAGAGCAAAGGTTATATTAGAGGCAAGTTAATAAAACCAAATCAACCACCCATGAACTGAGCAGTCATGCAGCATTGGCTTGGAGAGTAGCAGTGCACACGGCCACTCCTGGAACTGCCATAGATGACTTGGATGTACACTAAATCTAGTGCAGGCTGTGCATATAGGCATGTTTGAATATGCAACTGTTTAGTGTGAGTGCTGAGGATCAAAATGCACATCCGTTGCCTAACAGTTAAAAAAATATATCATTTTTACTGCAAAAAATTTCCATGTTTATAGTAATCAAAACCATTGTGATGAGATGGTGCTAAGTCTACATGGTTAAGATTCATTTTAGTACCGTGCCAGTATCTCATTACCTACCTTATGAAACATCACTATCTCTTCATATATCTTTTCTACAAACCTTCAACAGTCATGGAAACGCTTTCAAAATCCAATTCAAGGACTTTTTTTTACTCTTGAAAATAGGGGAGAAGGTTTACGAAAGCGTGTCGCCTCCTCTAGTGCTGGCCGCGACGACGGTGCCGCCGCCACAAAATAGCTTGCAGAGGGTTTTGTTAGGTTAGGTAATATTCATGCTCCATGATAGAATTCACGGTATTTGCATAAAAATAACAGGTTTGCTTTGGTGACGGCCGCGGTGGCGGTGCAGCTGGTGTTGCGAGAAATACCTCCTCGCAGAAATAAGTCGCATATACATGTGGGGGGGGGGGTCCAGGGGGGCGCACAGCCCCCCCTGGTTAGAATGGGGGGTCGAGGGAGGCGCAGCCCCCTCCTCTGCGAGCTATTTTGTGGCGGCGGCAGCGGCGGCGGTACAGCGGCCAGCACCAGAGGAGGCGACACGCTTTCGTAAACATTATCCCCTATTTTCAAGAGTAAAAAAAAAAGTCCTTGAATTGGATTTTGAAAGCTTTTCCATGAATGTTGAAGGTTTGTAGAAAAGATATATGAAGAGATACTGATGTTTCATAAAGTAGATAATGAGATACTGGCACTGTACTAAAACGAATCTTTACTGTACTAAAACGAATCTTTACCATCTACACTAACCAAAGCCTTCAGAGACGACTATAATAATACTTTGTGGCGATAAGTTCAGAAACATAGACTTCATACATTTACATGGTGGTAATCATCATAAACACAGACATACATGAGAAAAACATGGTAGGACAACAAAATTCACTACTGGTTGAAAGTATTAAATAACTGAAATGAGAATCCTACAAACAATGGAGATGGGGTTAAGATTCGTTTTAGGTCCGTGCCAGTATCTCATTACCTACCTTATGAAACATCAGTATCTCTTCATATATCTTTTCTACAAACCTTCAACAGTCATGGAAATGCTTCGAAAATCCAATTCAAGGACTTTTTTTTTTACTCTTGAAAATAGGGGATAATGTTTACGAAAGCGCGTCGCCGCCTCTGGCGATGGCCGCGGCGGCACTGCAGCCGGTGTTGCGAGAAATACCTCCTCGCTGAAATAAGTCACACATACATGTTGGGGGGAGGGGGCTCCAGGGGGGGGGCTTAGTAGTTTAAATATGCTCCCCAACCCTAAACCCTCTGCGAGCTATTTTAGGGCTGCGGTGGCTGCAGCGTCGCCGAGGTTGCCGCCAGAGGCGGCGACGCGCTTTCATAAACATTATCCCCTATTTACAAGAGTAAAAAAAAATCCTTGAATTGGATTTTCAAAGCGTTTCCATGACTGTTGAAGGTTTGTAGAATAGATATATGAAGAGATAGTGATGTTTCATAAAGTAGATTATGAGATACTGGCACGGACCTAAAACGAATCTTAACCAGAGATGGTCATTAATCTGATTTAAACGTGATAAACATTACTAGGAGGGTCCAATCCACACCCCGATCATCCTCCCGCCCCCACACCCACACCGCAGCGGTAAGTGGGTGTGGTGTGTGTGCTGACTGGCTGCAAGGCTCGTGACCTCATTAGGGCCACGCATGACCACCGTATGGCGACCTGCACCGACAAACCCACCAGCCTGAGACACCTACGAGCTACAAGTCCACCCTCACCCACTGGCGCCGGGCTCGCAGCGGCCAGGCCCGCCAGGCAACACCACACACCACCTAACATGAGGACACTATCGGTAAGGAACACACGCCATGGCCACCAACCCGCCTGGCATGTCTAGCGGCGGCCAGAGCAACGGGCCGCGTCGAAAAGGTTCTCAGGAGCGTCAACATCTCAGAAACAACGCCAAACCACCTTGTTAGCGGACATTTTCCACGGGCCTGCGTCCGGGGCTGGTACACACACGGCAACACTCGGTCAGTCAACACTCGCCCTGCCTGCCACGCCGTGTTTACGCTGCCTCGCCGGCCGTCCCGCTCTTGTACCTCGCCAAAAGTTGTCGTACGCTTGCACTACCTGTAATACTTCTACACCCTCGGTGAGCTGCCAGGTGTTTGATGATGTCTTCCTGTAGGACGCAACGTGGCGCGCCAGTATCCCTTAAATCAAGCAGGCTTTCCCACAATTCTAACTTCAATGAATATCAAGTACACTACAATAATACGAATCATGAGAAATACTACGTCGGAGGAAACGTTAAAAATAAAGTATGAGACTTTTGGAAAGTGACAAAGTACGAAGGCCACAGCGGCATGGCCTGCACCCACACCTGCGGCTGATGCAACGCCAGGCAATGGTTACCGCGGCCTAGGTACAAAGTGGGAAGGGTACGAGTCTGGCGGGTTACACGGGGATTATGGCAATATAGAGTTGAATTTATGCTTGTTAAAGGAAATATAGATCGTCTTTGAGCGAAACACTGAACAATATCGTATACCTATTAGCTACCTATCGTCCATGAATAGGTATAGTACTTCCATATTTTATTCGCGGTAGAGTGCATGGCATACTTTTATCCTAACACGTTTTTCTTGGCTTTTCAGTGCCTTCAGATCTATCAATGGGCCACGTTTTTTTTATCTCTTTCTTCCAAGATCTTATTTATGTAGGTCACTGGAATTAACGCGCACACACAAGGGATTATTATTATTATTATCATTATTATTATTATTATTATTATTATTATTATTATTATTATTATTATTATTATCATTATCATTATTATTATTATTATTATTGAGATATCCATAAAAGGGGATCAAGGGAAAAATAGTCTCCAGCAGAGTCCCCTCTATGAGAAGACATGGATATGCAAAATAAAAGAGAAAGTGACTGTAGATTAAAAAGAATAAGGGGAGGCCGGGCAGAAAAAAATACTTAGCCAATGAGTTAATGAATGTATGCTGACTTTTTCTTTAAACACATCATTGGGTTGGGTTTTGACTTTATCGCCATGAAGTGACGCCAGACCACACACGAAAAATGAGTTAAACTAACAGAAATTATCTATTTATCATCTCCAATATTTGGTGTATTTCCTTGGACACAAAAGAAGTAAACACATGAGGAAAGACAAAATAATTAGCTTAGAAAAAGGCTTATAAAGAGGCGTCTCGACGGTGAGGCTGAAAGCAGGACAGGGACTATTTTTTTTTATAGTAAAGAATTCTCTCTCTCTCTCTCTCTCTCTCTCTCTCTCTCTCTCTCTCTCTCTCTCTCTCTCTCTCTCTCTCTCTCTCTCTCTCTCTCTGCAGATAAGAGGGCAGGGACGGGCAGCCTTCTAGTCGTCCGACGCTCCCTGTCGTAACGAAATGGATCATAATTATGGCGGATGAAGAATACTGTAATTGAAAAGGAAGTCGAAAAGAAAGAGTGTACTAGCGACACCAAAGACATGCATGACGAGGAACAACATCGCAATAAAATAGATGAACAACTGAACCACCAGAAAGATAAAGTAATAGACAAGAGTATTAAAGAAGAAGCAAAGCCTGAAGGGATGAATGCTATACGAGTACGTCATGCATAATAAAAGAAGAAAAGGTCGCTCCTGCCAGTGAGGGAAAAACAGTAAAAGATATTGTCGTAACGAAACAGGAAGTTATAGAAAAGGTCACGCCTTCCTTAATTAATATAGGAAATCATCGCAGTTCCTAACAAACAAAACAAAAGGTTGAGGAAAAGGCTGCCCCTTCAGTGACAGAGAAGACCGTAACAAAGAAGAATGTTTCAGTTCCTAAAGATGAGCAAAAGATTGAGAAAAAAGGCTGCCCCTTCCGTGACAGAGAGGACCGTGACAGAGAAGATCGTCACAGTTCCTAAGGAGCAGATAAAAATTCATGTTGTGACGCAGTAGGTCACCTAAACAAACGTATCACCAATATTACTAATCACATTAATAAAAAAACTAATCACATTAAAAACATACTACTTATGAAGCTAGTTACCTAAAAATCTAGCCACACAACACACTTCCAGAAACCCACAACGACTCAACAAAGCTTTAGGCGAGTCATATTTGGGAACCGTGGTGCCCAGCCTAACCGAACACTTCTCTAATTCTTTTCACTCTGTTTCTTTCTAATATTTTCCCCTTGTTTTCTTTCTTTCTCAACTTCTTTCTTTCTTTCTTTTAGTGTAAACATCAGCATCATCATATAACCACCACCATCATCAACAGTTGTAGTTTCAGTTCTCTTCTTCTCCAGTGTTTCTCCCCTTGCACCTTGTATGGTCCGCCCTCGTGGGGAGTATGCATCAGTATGCTGGGCTCTCACTCCTACAGCTCTTCTGCTCAGAGTGAGGGCAAGGGCTCTTCGTCTCATCAGCTCTCCCTCTCCCCTCCTGATGATCTTCTACTCTTAAATTCCCCGCCTGTTGCCCTCTCTTTCTGTTCTTCTATCGATCTTAACTTCATTGCTCTTCTCTGAACCCCCCAACTGCCTCCCCCCCCCTCCTCCCCCCCTACTCGACGACTTTCTACTCACTCATCCCCCTAT
>NC_066545.1:4612676-4625176 GCF_024679095.1 Eriocheir sinensis | reverse complement strand
ACATCTAACTTACTGAAGTCCAAACACTGCTATATCAACTATTCCCAAAGACAAAGATCTATATAATGGAGAATTATAAACCTTGTTAATAACCTTCTTAATCTCTCGAAGCAAATTTTATCGTTTAGAGGAAAACACATTACAAAAGTATTAACATGATCATTTATTTATTTATCTACTTGAATTTACTTAGAATCATTATGTCCTAACTTTGATAAAATCTGTAGACGCTATTGAAAACTTGATCATGTAATAAATACCCTTACGAACAGAGAGAGAGAGAGAGAGAGAGAGAGAGAGAGAGAGAGAGAGAGAGAGAGAGAGAGAGAGAGAGAGACCTTCCCCCTCCCCCCCGTCCTCCCCACCTGTAGGCCTCGGGTAGCGTGGAGTCTGCTGATTCCGTGAGCTCCGCCTCCAGGGTCGCCGCCGCCGCCCCCCACCGGAGCCGTGCCTCGCAGTGACGCAGCACCGTGGCCACCAGCTGCCCAACTGTCCACCCGCGGTCACTCACCAACCGTGCCACCGTGTCCAGCTGCGGGGGAAAGGGGGATGGAAGGCCTGAGAGGAGGATAATATGGGCCCATAGTAGTGAAGGGAGACGAGCTTATTTGCCATTGTGGAAGAAGATAATGTATAAAGAGAGGGAAGAAAGAGGATGGGAATGAAGAGGAAAAGTAGGAAAGGGAAGAGGATAGGAATGAAGAGGGAAATTATGGAAGGGAAGAGGGAAGAGAATGGGAATGAAGAGGGAAATTTGGGAAGGGAAGAGAAAAGAGAGGGAAAAGGACGGGAATGAAAAGGGAAATTAGGGAAAGGGAGAGGAAAGAGGATGGGAATGAAGAGGGAAATTAGGGAAGGGAAGAGAGAAGAGGATGGGAATGACGAGAGAAAGTCTTTAGAAGGAGAGGAAAAGGGGAGTGATAGATGGTTTTGAAGATGGAAAGAGGAGGAAGGTCATCTGAAAAGAGTAGGAAAAAGATGGACAAGGAAGGGACGTGGGAGATGGTGAAAAATGGGTTTTCGGGAACTAGCATTTGTAGACCAAGCAGCTTCTTGTATACTCTTCCAATCCTTGTGTATCCTTTAGAGGGAAGGATGTTAGAGGGAGGAAAGTGCAGGAGCATCGACACTGGGAGGAATGAGGCATAAGGAGGAAGTATTACGTGTTGTGTAGGGTAGCGTCTAAAAGGCTGCAATACATACATACATACATATATACATACATACATACATACATACACACACACACACACACACACACACACACACACACACACACACACACACACACACACACACCTTTACGAGTTCGGGCTCCCCGAAGGTGCAATAGACCAGTCGCGGCGCCCCGGCCTGGCTGGCGGCGGCCCACTGGAGCATTGCTATGGAGGAGGAGGAGGAGGAGGAGAAGGAGAGAACGGAGGGAAAGGCAATGTCAGTTCTAATGCCGCTCTGTACCTCACTATGTTCCTATTTCTTTCGCTTGTAATACATATAAATAACACAAAGAATACATGGACATAATACTACACATGAAAATGACAATAATACATAGGACTACATGATGCTATACAAATATAGGATAATGCAATGATACACAGACATACATGTAGATGGTCCACATATATACATGGAAATTGGTATATCACCCATTGAAACCCCCCCCCCCCAACACACACACACACACTTACCTTTCAGTTGGGGGTCGCCCTTGAGGGAGCCGCAGCCCCAGTTGCCCGTGACCACCGGCTTACCGCGACGCACCTGGGGGCGGAGGGAAAGTTTTTGGGCTGACAGAATAAATGGCTGACGGACTTATGGAAGGACTGGATGACTATAATATATAGCTGGCTGACCTAGTGAGTGACTGCCTGACTGACCGAACGTAAATGAGGTGATCGTCATCACATCTTCACCCATTACTAGTCCACTGCAGGACAAAGGCCTTTCCCAACGTTCTCTACCTCCATCCTTCTCCAGCAAATGCTCGAATTTCCTCTCCACCTGATCCTCTCTCTGACATCTGCTACAAATTCTCCTACAATTTCAAGGATTGCCAGTCTGGAGATACTCTTGACCTAACCAAACTATGACCCAAACAATCATAAAATTTGTGTACTCAGTATATTCAAATTTGTTTTCTCAATAATGTGACCATCTATCTAACAAAATGGGCTCCACCTCCATTTTCTTCATTTCTTTCCCTACCTTGGAGTCATGAGGCGCCGGGGGCGGGGTGTGGGCGGCGCTGGCGTGCTGCGGGTGGCGGCCGGAGAGGGAGAGGGAGCGTGGCATCAGCTGCTCCCCGCCCCCCTGGGGACCCGCCCTCAGCGTGCTGCCGTCCAGGCCTAGAGGCACGTCCTTGAAAGACTCGCTGAGGCCTCGCTGGAAAAAAAAATGAGACTGCAACTCAAGGTTCACACCGGGCGGTCTCCTTTAAATCTGAAGTAAGTCATGCAGTCAATGTTCAGCTTATCAGTCATTACGTCAAGCGGACATAAAAAAGTTAAAGGGAGTTGTGATCAAATTCGTTCCACCAAAAAAGAGTTGCGTTACACAGCAAAACACACAGCTGATGATGCCCTCCTCCCTTAGTGCAGGAAGATGTTATGGTTCAAGAGAGGACACACGTTTTAAAAATACCGTCTACTGAAACTGGCTTGTATCCATTTGTATCTGATTTCCCTTCCCACTCCCCTCAATTCCCTTCTTCCACTGTCCTATCCACCGATCCTCTTGTTTCCTACCCCTCCCTAACTTCTTACCCTTCAGTGCCCCTCCCCTTACCTCTTCTTCCTCTGCACTACTCCTCGCCTCCATCTCCCGCCTCATACCCACCTTCAGTATGCCCCTGGCCAGGCGGGTGAGGGCGGCGGCGCGGGGTCCTTGCGGTTCGTTCCCCTCTAGACCCTCAAGGGCGGCGCCTAGCTCCTCGTACACTTCATCCAGCTCTGAGGGAAGTGAGAGGAAAGGGTGAGGCGTGCCGGGAAGGAAGGGTGTGGAGAAGGGGTGGATTATATGGAATGGAGAGATGAGTTGTAAGAGTGATAGGAAGGGAAGGGTCTACAGAGAAGGATAACGTGGAATGGATGGGTGAGGGGACTAGAAGAGTGCAAAGGAATGGGACACTGGGGGGAAATAACTTGAAATAAAAGAGTGAGGTGTGTGTGGAGAGGTTGAATACTGGTACCGTCGGGAGTGGAGGCGGCGAGTGAGTATGCTCCCCATTAGTTAATAGTTTCAATAGGGACTTGTGGTGACTGATAAGTAGTTGCACAATAAATCCAAACACGAAATTGATCCCAAGTGTCATGTAAAATATAATAAGCTGTTTGTTAATCACATGAATACTTGGACACACAGCATCACCTGCACGGTCATGTAATCAACAGGTGATGGTAATATCGGAAAAAAAGAAACATACATTGAATAATTATACAGAGAACCATATTGAAACACTGTGTTGACGTATACTTCCTTGTGTTATCTTCGGTAAACTGTTGATATGTATATGTTTTTGTTTTTTTCAGGAAAGGAGGCAGCTCAGAGGAATAATAAAGAGATAATAGCCTAGAGATTGTATGAACTCATCCTATCCTTAATTTATATATTCTCTCGTCCTCTTTCTCCTCTTATCACTCTCACTTCTATTTTCTCTTTCTCGGCGTCTCGGGTGGATTATAGCGTGTAGGAGAAAGTGACAGTGTGAGGGTAAAATGGAATGAGAGAGCGAGGTGTGAGGGGAAAGGTTGAAGAGAGAGAGGGGGGAGAGAGACGTGGAAGGAAGATGTGTGGGTGTGAGAGGAAGAATAATGTGAGGTGAAGAAATGGTGTAATAAATGAGATGGGACAGAGAAAAAGGGAAATGGAGGGGTTAAGGTTGAGAAGAGTGGAGTGGGAGAGGTGGAAGAAAGATATGTGGGTGCGAGAGGAATAATAATATGAGGTGAAGAAAGGGAAGGATAAATGAGATGGGATAGAGAGAAAAAAAGGGAAATGGAGGGTTAAGGTTCAGGAGAGTGGAGCGGGAGAGGTGGAAGAAAGATATGTGGGTGCGAGAGGAATAATAATATGTGGCAAAGAAAGAGAGACGATAAATGAGATGGGATAGAGAAAAAAAAGGGAAATGGAAGACAAAAGGTTCTAAATAGCGAAAATATTACAAGCGATGGTGTATAGGAAAAGGTGTTTGATATAAAAGAAAGGGGAGAGGTTTAATATTTCGTCTCTTAAAATAACAATAACAATCCAGGGGCGGTATCCTTTTAGACGCTCCCACCTTCCACATTAACTATTACCAAAGACCGAAAAGGAGATTGATCGGGTTCTCATGATTTTTTTTTCACATTCATGGTACGGAGGAAGGGTCACACTACCTCCAGGGTCATTAAACTATCCCTGGAAATGCCCAAATGCCTACGAAAGCCTTGTCAAATATGTGGACTTGAGCCCCGAAATGAGAATAGGAGGAAGAAAGGAAAAAGACAAAGGAAGAAACAGGAGGAGCGAGAGGAATAAATGAAATGAGAGAGAAGGAAAGGAAGAAAGAAAGGCATGGATAAATGGGTGAATTGATAAAGGAGGGAAGGAAGGAAAAGGAAAATACGGGTCCAGTCACCTGAAGTGTAGTCTGAGCTGAAGGAGTACCGCGAGGAGCACGTCTTTTCTTGCTTCTTTCCTCCCCCTTCCTCCTCCTCCTCCTCATCGCCGGAATTCTCAGATTTCTCCTCCTCCTCCTCCTCCTCCTCCTCCTCCTCTTCTTCTTCGTTTTCTTCTTCTTCTTCCTCCTCCTCCTCCTCTTCCTCCTCTTTGCTGAAGGACTGGGGAAGGTTGTGGTCCAGGACAAACCCAGCAGATTCTTGTCGATTCATCCTAAAGAGAAAAAAGAAGAAAGGAACATGTAAAAAAATTGTTCAACTTCATAAGGGAAAATAAGGACGTTAAACGAAGATGAAGAAGAAGAAGAAGAAAAAGAGGAAGAAGAAGAGGAAGAATAAGAAGAAAAGAAGAAAAAGAAGAAGAAAAGAAGAAAAAGAAGAGGAAAAAGAAGAAAAAGAAAAAGAAGAAGACGAAGAAAGAGAAGAAGAAAAAGAAGAAAATAAATAAAGAAAACTAATAATCTTATATATAACACAACAACATATCTTCAGAATAAACAAAAAGCACATACATTAATCTATTAATTCAGTCGCTTATTTCAGGACACTATATTCCTTAAAAGAGGAAAAATGACAGGTCTTCCTTGTATAAAAAATAATACGAAAAATATAAGACTTATTAAACTAAAAGTAATTATCAGTTTATCATCCCGAATATTTGGTGTATTTCCTTGGACACAAAAGAAGTAAACAATTATGAGGAAAGGCAAAATAATCAGCTTGGAAAAAGGCTTATAAAGAGGCGTCTCGACGGTGAGGCTGAAAGCAGGACAGCGACTATTTTTTTATAGCAAAGAATTCTCTCTCTCTCTCTCTCTCTCTCTCTCTCTCTCTCTCTCTCTCTCTCTCTCTCTCTCTCTCTCTCTCTCTCTCTCTCTCTCTCTCTGTACTAAAGATGACCTGAAGGATGAGAAAAAAGCTGCCCCCTCTGTGACAAAGCAGACCGTTACGGAGAGATCGTCACAGTTCCTAAATATTAACTGAAGGATGAGAAAAAGGCTGTCTCCTCTGTGACAGAGAAGACCTTTATAGAGAAGAACGTCACAGTTCCTAAAGATGAGCTGAAGGATGAGAAAAAGGCTGCCCCCTCTGTGACAGAGAAGACCGTTATAAAGAAGCTCGTCACAGATCCAAAAGATGAACTGAAGGATGAGAAAAAGGCTGCCCCCTCTGTGACAGAGAAGACCGTTACAGAGGAGATTGACACAGTTCCTAAAGATGAACAGGAAGATGAGAAAAAGCCTGCCCACGGCCACGTGAGTCTCCATCGAGATATCCTTACCTGGGTCTGAGGGGCGCGTCCTGCTCGGAGTCCTGGCTCGGCTCTCGTGCGATGGCCTCCTTCAGCCTCTCAGCAAATGATGACTTCCGTGCAGATTTCTTGCCCCGCTTCCTGGATGGCCTCCTGGGGGGCGCCGGGGAGGCGGCTGGTGGGAGAAAGGGAGGAGTGGAGGCGTCTGCCGTCCTGTGTTCACCTGCCTCAGTATCACGTTGAGGAGAGATGGATAACTTGGAAAGAAAGCTGTTAATGGATTTAATGAATCTATACCAATGGAATCCTGAGTCTGCAGTGAGCCTGAGAAGACACGCAACCATTAACAACGAAGGAAATCTTGACTCTGAGGAAGTCAAAGAAAACTTCACTAACTTTCTGAACGCAACTGAACTTGAAGTGGTGTGAAAAAGAAAACAAAATCGAAGAAACCATCTCAAGAAGCTAAATTACTCATGCACAAACGCTGAAACACTGAAGTGCTACCAGCCAGAGAAAAAACAAATACTTTTAAACTAACAAAAACTTCAAATAGTAGCAAAAAAAAAAACACATGAACCCGCGAGAAAGGTCAACATGGTGCAAATGAACTAAATACTTATTGCAAGCACTAGTTGAAAAAAAACAATGAAGAGGAGACTTGGTAAAAAAAAATTAAAAAAAAACAGACGTGCCCTGATATGAAACCCAAATAGTGAATGGACATACAAATTACTAAAAGGACAAGATAAGTAAAGAAAGATGGTTAGAAAGAGATAAAAGGCAAGGAGGCGACGGTAGATGGAAAAACAAGATGATTATTGGTAAGACATTCCCATTTCTCAAACGTTTGGGGCTTACACACCAACATTACCTAAGGCTTTCGGATAGGTTTTGGGTATTTCCATGGGTAGTTTTATGAGCCCAGTAACAGCTTGACAAATATTCTGCACCATGAATGTGAAAAAAAAACTCATGAGAACTTGACTAACCTCCTTAATGACCTTTGGAAATAGTTATTGCGAGGGTTGAATGCGTCAAAGAAAATGGGCCAAAGAAAGGAGGAAAAAGGAAAGAAGGAGGAGGGGCAGGAAGGAAGGAGAGTCGTGGAAAGGTGAAGGGGGGTTGAAAAAAGAGGTTTGTGGGTTGTTCACTTACCCCTCTCATCGTCCAGACTCTCGCAAGCACTGTAGTAAGGCTCGTCTACTGAAGCCTGGGGGAGAGCGAGAGGGGAGAGAGGAGGGGAGCGGGGGTACATACGGTTCAGGGGGGACATCGGAGGGGAGCGGGGGTGGGAAACACTAAAGGGGGACACGGGGGTAGAGCGAGGGGAGACAGGGGGAGTGCGGGGTCGTGACCTGTTGAGGGGGGAGAGAGGAGGTGAGCGGGGGTGGGAGGGGCCGAGGGGGGAGATGGTAGGTCGCCCCTTTGGGAGAGTGAGTGGAGATGGCTTGTGTGAGGGAGGGGACGAGGGGGAGGGGCGGGAGGAAGGAGAAGGGCGCGAGGGAGGGGAGGAGGGAGGGAGTTCATCCGAGCAGGAGTAATATTGCGACAGACTCCTTAATCCTTCACTTCCCATAATTTTCTGTCTCCTCTCTCCCACTTCACTTCTTTCTCTTCCTCCCCCTCCTCCTCTTGCTCTCTCATCCCTTCCAGTCCTTTTCCTCCACTCTCCCTCCTCCATGCGGGATCCTCCTCCCCTCCCGCGGATCTCGTGGCGGAGGGGGCGGGGGGTAGGGGGGCGCCGACCCTGTGAAAATAAAAACAATAACAATAACAATACCAACAACAATAATTATAACAGTGATAGCAACAAGAGCAATAAGAACAACAATGAGGGAGAAGCAACACCAAAACGAAAGTGGAGGTTTGGGCCAGGATGGGGGGGAGGGAGGAGTAGGGGATGAGAGGGGGAGAATAAGGTGAGGGGGAGATGAGTGCTAACCTTCGTCCTGGCTAGGGTGCGGGGGTGATCGGGGGAGCGCCGGGCCTCCTCCTCCTTCGCCTCCTCCACCAGCTCGGGTCGCTCCTTCTCCAGGATCTGTATGGCGCGGAGAACTCGATTCAGCAGCCTCGTCGTTTCGTCCTCGTCCTCGTCCTCTTCCTCCTTTGAGTCAGCTAGGCCCCGTGACCCCCTAGAGGCGCCCGTGGGTGATCTGACCTCCCTCTGTGGTGGTGACCTTGGGGAGGTGTCCGGGGGTGACCTGGCCTCACTTTGAGCGGGTGACCTTGGGCTGCCAGGGTCGCAGGAGGAAGGGAAGGCCTCGAGTCGCTTGGTGCGAGTGAGTCGGGGCTTGTGGGAGGAGTGGCGGAGCGTGCTGTTTGCCGTGACGTAGCTGCTGCCTGGTGACTCTTGCTCCCGGAGGACCGGGGCAGGGCTCCTGGTGCTGGACGGCGTGGATGGCTCGGGTGCTGACTTGGCCCCGTCTGATGCCCCCCCGCCTGGCTTGTGTGGCGGCGTTGCTGACTTCGTGTCTCGTAACCCTGCTCGCTGTCGGTTAGATGCTGACGCTGATTTCTCTGGCTCATCTGCTGACCCCTTGTTACGTTTGTCTGAGCCTGACTTTTGCTGTTGAGTCGCGTCCTTGCCCTGTTTATCTGCTGGTTTATGATGTTGATCCGCATCCTGCTGACTCTCCTTTCCTGCTGAGTCCTTCCCCACCGCCGAGCCTTCCTTTCGACCCTTGCTCTTGCCTCGCCTGTACCTGAACGACAGTCCCCTTCTGACCTCACTGTCCCCAGCCTCACTCTTGTCCTTCTCCTTGTCCTTCTTCTCTTTGGCTTTCGCGTCGCCTTTCTTCAGCATGCCCTTGATCCTCTGGGTTATCGAGGTCTTCCTCTTCCGCGCGTTGGCTTGCTCGCTGCGTAACTCAGACTCCGTTGTGTTGTAGCAGCTCTCGTTCCCTCCCCGCCGCCCTTCATCCTTGTCTCCTTGAGTCGCTCCCTCCTTTGATGCGGTTTTGCTGTCCTTCACACTTTCTGTAGTATGCAGAAGACTATCGTTCTCTTTTTCCGTTTTTGTTTCCTTGTCCTCAGATTTTGTCCCTTTTTCGTCTTCTATAATTACCTTTTTATCACATTTTTCCGTGTCATTTGTCTTCGTGCTGTCCACGGCTTGCTGCCCTCGGCGGTCACCTTGGTTACTCGGACGAGAGTCTTGAGTCTTTGACCTGAGGTGAAAAACAACAACAAATGGACCACCTGTCTGAGTAAATTAATTACAACGTCGAAGACTAAACTCCATCACAAAATGTCAAAATTCACCTTGTTTCTTGGATAACGGAATATTTTTTTTGAGTTGGGTGGACATATCAAAGTAGTCTTAGCCGTCGGTGCGTTTTCTCCACCAGAAAATACGGTAAGGAAATAAAGTGTAAATGTTGCTATTTAAGATTTTTGGCAGTTACTAAATATGATTTAATTTCAATCAGACATTGGATTAGTGAACACAGATGCAACGTAATGAATGTAAATCAGATGTTGACACTGAACAATGTCTCGGAAACTTGAAAAAAAATATATATCATAGAATTGACATACATTAAACAAAAGGTTATTAAAAATAAAAGCTGCTCCCCCCCTCCCCCCTCTCTCTCTCTCTCTCTCTCTCTCTCTCTCTCTCTCTCTCTCTCTCTCTGGAAGTAGAATAATCAATAAGGTTAACTCTAAGGTGACATCGTTGCTAATTTCACTAGGTGTGGTCACAAGGCTCTACACACAACCCCACCCCCTCCAACACACACACACACACACACACACACACATACACACACACTAAGACACTAAAAAACTAAAATTCTTCATACTCAAGAAGTAAAACATACAAGTACTGTTTTGTAATTCCTTTTCCCTCCAAAAGTTTCCCCACCAGCCTGACAACAATACCAAAGCGCTTCGTGACGGGTAACATAACAATAAACAATATGCGGGTGACAGCTGACAACATTTGGCACTTGGCAACTCCAGGCCTACTGCCACCGAGAAGCCAAACGGCCGACACCACAACTGCAGTAGGAGCCGTGACCTTGGACTTGAACCAGAAAAGTGAGTCAGTCACTTAGATTGCGGCCTTTTAAATCCGCTGGGATGTGAACCTGGCCTTCAAACTCTGCTGTGATTGCCGTGGCTGTATGGGTGAGTGGTAAAGGCAATGGATACGTGGTTATGGCTAAATTGCTATTTTTTTTAAGGCTAAACGGCCAGATGGCTATGGTTGTGGTTGTGTTTATATTCCACTTGCCTGCTTATGCGAGGCCTTTGTTACTAAATTTTCTTCCGCCACTGTTTATTTTTCCTCAAAGAGAGTTACTGATCCTAGGTAGGAGGGGACAACAATCTCGTGGCTGGCAAAAATATAAATTCTCTCTCTCTCTCTCTCTCTCTCTCTCTCTCTCTCTCTCTCTCTCTCTCTCTCTCTCTCTCTCTCTCTCTCTCTCTCTCTCTCTCACCCTGGGCTGCCGCTTCCCATGGACGCCTGGCGCGACACTGATATAATATCGGACGACCGGGAGGACGAGGAGGCGGCGCCAGGGACTTGGGCTGGAAATTGGGCTGGAGTTTGGGCTGGTTTGGGCGGCGGCGGGAGATCCTGCGAGAACCCGAGCCGTGCCTTGTTCAGCTCCCTCAGAACGTTCACATCCTCGTACTGCAGGATGTCCGAGGCGCGGTAGTCGTCGGCGTCCATCAGTACGTGTGTCAGCCCGCGCCACAGCCCCGCCTGAGGGATAGAAGAGGAAGAGGAGTAGTACATGAATGATAATATGATGATTATTTTTTTGTGGGGAGGAGGTAGTCTTCTTTACAAGAGCACTGCGTTCCGCAAATTTTGATTGTTTTCTTAGTCTGCATTTTTTCTAGCAGTGAATATAAATAACTGAACAATATGGAAAGGATAAATAAATGTATGTATGCATGAATAAGTTGAAAAATAGGTAACTCAAAAGAAGCAAGGAAAGAACGAGCGTTAGAACCTGCGCAGAAAATGAAATGGCATTTTGAGAAATCATTAATGATATAATTATCTCCACGCATGACATTCTCATTCTAATGTGTCTTCACTAGTTTTGTCGAATGCATTCTCTCGTGTGTGAAGACAAGCGAACACATTTCTGCTATATTGTTTTACATAACTGTGGAGAGGTTGCTGTGTGCTTGTTTATGTGATGCGTCATAAGTCATGTTTTATTTGCCGCACGCATTCCGACTTGATCATTGTACAGCCTTAACACAAAACCCAAACCCAGGTTCAGGTTTCCCCCAGAACTGGGTTTGGGTTCGTGCGGGTAAATAATGAAGAGTCAGAATCCCTTTTTTGTTCTAAACAAACACGATGGACAAACACGGAGCATTGTATAGCTCGAACAGCCTCGCTATAAATTATGGTGAGGACGGCTGCCCACTTGTTTGTGTGCAGCTGTATGCGTGAACAAGCACTGAGTGACTCACTCTGAGGCCTGCACACGGTGAGAACGGCTTCCTACGTATTTGTGTGAATTTGTATGCGTGAACAAGCACTGAGTGACCCACTCTGAGGCCTGCACACGGTGAGAACGGCTTCCTACGTGTTTGTGAAACTGTATGCGTGAACACTGAACAAGCACTGAGTACCCTCCCGGAGCCTGAACACTGCTTCGGCTAGTGTTCGAAGCTCTTCATCCTCCTTACTCGCCAACACACCACTCTTAACCTATTTTCCACGGCTTTCAGCACGTGTCTCTGCCCCAGTATTAGCCAACCACCAGCACCTACTGTTTGGGGCCCTCTGAAACCACCAGGGAACTTCAAATATCAGCAAAATACGATAAAAAGCAGAAATAGGTATAAAAATGGTCGCCGCCACAGGGACAGGAACCACCTTCCGCACGCGAGGAGCGACAGACTCAAGGGTCGTCTTCCTCGGAGCTTACTGGCCGACATGAAGCCGTGGAAAGAGGAAAAACGACAGGCGTCCCTTACATGAGCAATGATGCGGAAAATACAAGCGTTAAGATTAGGAAAATTTTAATTTATCATCTCAAAATATATTTTCTGTAGTTTCTTAGAGACACACACAATAAAAGAATCGCACACCTATAAGGAAGGTGCAAATAATTAGCTTGGGAAAAAAATGCTTTAAAACTTGCGTCGCCATAAAAGGTACACTGGTGGAAGGGTGAGGGAATACCTGTGGCGGCGAGGAGGGGGTGGGGGGTGACTCACCTTCCCGTTTGGTGCCGGGGTGAGGGTGCCGGTCACCTGAAGGGCCTCGTTGTCCTCCAGCCTCTCCACCAGCAACGCCGCCACCACCACCTCGGGGCTCTCCTGCAGCACCGACGCCGCCTGGAGGAGGAGAGAGTGATGAAGAAGAAGAAGAAGAAGAAGAAGAAGAAAAGAAGATATGAAGGAAAATGAGGAGGAGAAGGAGGAGGAGAGGGAGGATCAGAGTAAGGAGGGAAAGGTGATGAGATGAAATGTATTACCCACATCCTTTAGTTTCATTTGTCTATAAGTAAAACGAAATGTACAGAATCACACAATAATAGCGCGGAAAGGGAGACCACGATACACGTGACTGAAATCAAACCTAGAACAAAATACAATTGATATATAAT
>NC_066545.1:4490176-4610176 GCF_024679095.1 Eriocheir sinensis | reverse complement strand
GTGTGAAAAGAGAAAGTGATGTAAGGGGAAGTCCGGCAGTAAAGGGGTGGTGGGGGCAGGGAGGGGGGGAGGAGGGGGGGTGATGTGATGGAGGGGGGCGAAAGGTGTATCTGTTTAGGTTAGGGGAAAAGGTGAAGAGTAAGGATACTAGATGAGGTGACGATAATAAAGGGTGAAGAAGGGATAGGATGGAGAGAAGGTAATAGCAGCTAATGGATTATAATGGTGACGACAACAACAACAACAACAACAACAACAACAACAACAACAACAACAACAACAACAACAACAACAACAACAACAATTATAATAACAATAATAATAATAATAATAATAATAATAATAATAATAATAATAATAATAATAATAATAATAATAATAATGGGGAATGGGGAGAAGGTAGTAATTAGTAAAGATGATAGTGATGAACAACAACAACAACAACAACAACAACAACAACAACAACAACAAAGGGTGATGGGATGGAGATAAGGCCACAATAAGGGTGAGAGATGGAGTGGTTACCTGTGCAGCGCGGCGAGGATGAGGGCGAGGGAGGGGTCGCTGAGGGTGGGGTGGGTGAGGGGGCTGCGGCGCGGGAGGGTGCCCAGGAACATGTGGGCCAGCAGCGACGCCGCCAGTCTGCGCGCCACGACCACGTCCCCTCCTGCAGGGAGACAAACAAGCAGGTAAACACGCTGAACAATAGAATGGTAGACAAACACAAGTAAACACGCTGATTCATACGGACAAGTAGACAGACAGACAAGTAAATACTCTGATTAATACACAGAAACACAGATAAACATACTGAACAATGGAAAAGTAGACAAACACAAAAGTAAACACTCAGATCGATAAACAGACAGGTAAACACACTTATTGATACACAAGACAGGTAAAAAAAACACTGAAAGGAAGACAATCACACAAGTTAACTTACAGATAGGTAGACAAACAGGCAGTTTTTTTCTTTCCCAATTCATATTTTTTCCTTTTTTTTGTTGTCTTTTTCTTTTGTTTTCTTCTTTATTCATTTACTTTACTTCAAAATTAGGGGTTAAAGTTGGGGCGCCTCCGTGGCCGTGACTCATAATTCCTGCGAAAGCTGCCACATCTGATTCCCTTTTGCTCAGAAGACAAAAGTAAACACAAAAGAAACGTACCGATGATATGAAAGCAGAAATAGTCTAGATTGACCTCCGCGACACTGAGCCATAGCCAAGTGCAGCTTCTTGAACTCACATGAGAAACATTATGGATATGGATACAGATACAATATAGAACGAAGCTGCATCGTTTCTGTAATTTCCTCTGCACGTAGATGGCCGTCTTTGTCTCATTTCAATACAGTTCTTTATACCCATTCTACACTTGAAATCGTTCCTGTCCATGTTCCAGATAACTTTTGATTGACTGAACGACTGACACATGAAGAATGAAAGATGGGAAGCATAGAGAAGGCAGGAAATCGAATTAGTCTGATGGACAGATCATGAATCTTTTTTTTTTTACAGCAAGAGAGGCAGCTTAGGGCCAAAAAACAAATTCAGCAACAAAAAGCCTATTGGACGCTGCTCCAACAAAAGGGAAAAAAACGAAAGGCCAGAAGAGAGGTGGAGAGGTATTTTGAATCGCTCTTGTGCATACTGTAGATACCGTTTGATTGACTGATGGATGACTGACAGATGAAAGAAGAGGGACGGAGAACATTAAAGGAGATCGAAGTGGCCAAACAGATGGGTAGGTAACAGTTAATTAATCGTGCCCCATGTTACGTTTGAATATGCCGTCCAGTTGACTGAATGACTGACAGATTAAAGTAAGCAGAGAGGAATCGTCGGAAAAATGATGTCAAGTCAAACAGATGAACAAATAATTGAATGCAAGCATGGCTTTCCTTTCCTCTCTTCAACAATCGCCATGTCATAAAAGAAAAAAAAGTTTCAATAATCTCCTTTGCGCACAGCTAAACAGACAAACATTGGAGTCACGTAAATACAGGTATACCATTGCCATACCATCGGTGATTTTTATTCCTGTCAAAAATCTTATTCTGGAGCTTTCCCATTTTTATCCTTTACGGCGCTCTGAGCATCACCTGCTCTGTACAGACCTACCCTGACATCACGACCCTCTCGCCTCTCTCTCACCATGCCTCCAGGGATGACTGCAGAGTTGCGTCATCCGCCACACCGACTTCATTGACGGCCTATAATTTCAGGGCCGCGGTGGGCGCGCACAACGACTTATATTCATCCATGTGACTCAACCAAAACTCTGGGTGGCACGGCTCCTCTGTGGTTCTTGGAGAATAAAGAATCTGCGGAAGTTCTGACACACACTCCAACGCTGTCTTGACTCATCTGTACGACACAGTATTGAGATGTTGGCATGTGACTGGCCTCAGGTCTGACGTGGTACCAGCTGATTGAATCTTCTTGATCAAAACAATGACTTTCAGTGAGACATGATTTTATATCAACTTCAGTTAAGTGCAGATTGTTAGAGCCCAACGAAAATTATATTAAAATTAACAGGACAGGATTACCACGTTGTGTTCTCCGAAAAAAAATGGTTTGAAAATAGAAGTCTCTCAGAAACTTTTGTTGAATTTAGGAACACAGATAATGCTGGGGTAAAATTTTCTACTTTGTTTTAAGCTGAGGCGAGGGAACGGCGATGAGGGATACATCTCTGCCCCTTGACGAGAGCCGGTCGCGCCTCGCCAAACCACCTGTCACCACTCCCGTTCACTAATACATCACTCAATAATAGATCCTCAGACCACTGCCATAGTTCCGGAAAGGTCTTGCAGAAACTATATTTGGACCGAGACTTTTTTGTTCTTCACGGAGTGTCAAAAGCGATCCCTCAACCTTAGTCCCTCACAAAGGTCAGAGACAAAGGTTTAGTCTTAGTGCCAAACTCTGAAATACTTCCGCCGCCGCCCCCTGCACGCAGCCCGCCAAGGTGGCACCACTGACGGCGGAAGGGTTCGGAGAAGGGCCGCCCGACAAAAAGGCTTTTGGTAAACAAGTCTACCGTATAAAGACCACAAATCATATAATCCCTTATTACGTACAAAGCTCCAGTAATAAAAATATAAGGAAATCGAGCAGAAATCCCTTGACAAAAACCTTAGTATATAAAAATCATATAGTACCATGGCCCATAGTTAGATATCGAAGGAATTACGGACAGAAAACTTATGACAAAAGCCGCAGGACAGAAGTCACATAGATATCGGCCCCGGACATGAGGAAGCCGGACAAGAGCTGCATACAAACACCACGAAACAATTGCCAATCGACAAAGTGAGTTATGCCAAAGCTTTTTCTTATAATTTTACCATTTTCTATTTAAGCTCATGGCAGCTGCTTTGCGGTCTTCTCAACGCTGCAAGATTTCTTTATCTTCGTAACTATCCTTTTCGACACGCTGTTTTTGTGTTGCCAGCTGACTGGGTTTAGAGCAGAGCCAATGATTGATGGTGCACCCTTCCACGAAAACATGACAGATGTTGACTGGCCATAGATCAACATGTCACTACTCACCACGCTGCTGTGAGAGGCCAGGCGAATACAACACAGGGCCTTATGAATCGACTTACATAAAAGCAGAAAGAAAAACAAAAACAAAAAAAAAAACGAGAACAAAGAAGAAGAGGAAAAAGAAGAAGAAGAAGAAACAACAACAACAACGACAACAACAACAACAACAACTGTAGCTGTTGAAGTTACAGAAAATATCCCTGAGGCGGTGGCTGAGTGGTCAGCGTGTAGGCGCGAAGTCCTGGAGGACCCGGGTTCAAGTGCCGCCCCCCGCTACAAGCTGAAAATTTTTAGTCATCGTTGAGTAGCCTAAAAACCCAGATAATGCCATGAAGACCACCTATCAACCCAGTCTCTAGATAAAACTCTCTAAAGAGGCTCAAAGGTGAACTCGGGAGGGGGGGGGGAGGTGGTTGCATGAGTCAAGCTAGATGACGTCGCTCTAAAACATTTGCGTGCGTCATGATAGACTGGGGTCTACCAGCAGGCTCCATCAAGAAAGTCTACCGGCGCTATAGACAGAACGTAAAACCAAAAATTCTTAGTACTTGGTAACCAGAAGTAAACATAGGCTGGCCACGTGTGTGTGTGTGTGTGTGTGTGTGTGTGTGTGTGAGAGAGAGAGAGAGAGAGAGAGAGAGAGAGAGAGAGAGAGAGAGAGAGAGAGAGAGAGAGAGAGAGAGAGAGAGAGAGAGAGAGAGGTGGGGGGGTAAAAGACAGTGCGGTAGGCCTGCCAAGACCACGCCAGCGAAGGGTCTTTCCGATGTGACGTCAGCGGGCGATGGCGTCAGCACCATCACGACCAGGCTGACCCAAGGCCGCCCACAAGACCCGGGTCAAGGTCAAGATCATTATATTTACCTCTTGATATTTACCCTGACCTGACCTGAGCGACCTTATCATGCGGCCACGCGACATGGTAATATATACCGAAATAGTGGTGGACTTTTTTTGTAATATACAGAAGCTGAATTAAACTTACACACAACATTTAACGCGATAACTGAAGAAAATCGAAATATGCGCAAAAAGCTGTACAAAGGGCTAATAAACAAACATCACGCACGGCAGGTGAGTGCTTGGCGAGACAGATTACGGACAGACATACGAAGCATAACGAAAAATTAGCAAACTTAATTTTTTTATCCTATGTATAAAAAAGAGAGGTCAGGACCAAGCTTTGCGAGAACAGAACATCTACATCCATGGGTCTAAATCTGACTCGTTTTTTACACCTTCTGAGTTTTTATTGGGGCTGCGTGTTGCGACTTTTTTGTCCTATCTTGTCTAGCCCGTGTCTGCCTTCTACTTCTTATTTTCCTACATCTTTTACTTTTTCTACATCTTTTACTTTTACTACTTTTTTACTTCTACTCTTTTGCTGTTAAGAACATCAGGGATAAGTAATGGGTGACAGCCATGCGGGTGAGGGCGCTGTTCACCTTGCTGCTGGAGCGAGTAGGTGAGGCCGTGAGGGGGCTTGAGGTCCTTGAGTGCCAGGGCCGCCGACACCAGGCTGGGCAGCGCCACCCCCCACACCTCCAGCGCCTCCCCCTCCCGCCGCAGGAAGTCCTCCACCGCCCCCACCACATCCTCCACGCCTCCACCCGCGCCACTCTCGGGAGGCTCAGGGTCCAGGGACACGCTGAAGGGGAGGGGACGGGGAGAAATGGAAAGTTTGGTATAAATAAAGTGTAAAAACGTCATCATGCTGTGTCGTAAGTGTTCTGTACAATAACAGTGATATTTTGAAAATGTTGATGCACTATAAAAATAAAAACAAATGTACCGAAAACAATTTTCAGGTGAGCATTGTGCCTAAAAATGTTTAAATATATTTAAAATAACAATAAATCAATTTTCAAGAAGGTAGTTTTGAAATACAAGAAACTTAAGGAAACTTCAGAAATATTAGTCTAAAAAATAATTAAATGTTTAAATTGAAAAGCAATCTGCTCTCATGTACAATACATAAATGTTATTGTAAAATAATTAATACAGATTCGAATATATGAAAATATAAAACTTGTAGCCAACATAAGGGTAGAGCATGCAATCCTATCAACCAGTCAAAAACGATTAAGTAATGGAAAATGAGCCCAAGATGATAAAAAAAAGCCATAACACAGCAACAAATCTTAATGACCCCCTTCGCCCTTTCCCACCCCACCATTGACCTACTCTGTGAGGGCATGCAGAGCGCGCAGGACGTGGCCGACCTGCCCCGGAGTAGAGGCACCGCTCAAGGAGTGGAGGAGGCGCGTGATGGAGGGCCACGAGGGAAGGTCACACGGCAGCAACACGAATGCCATCTTGAGGCGATCACAGGAGACGCTCTTTCAACCTTTTTCTGACGTCTGGGTGAGATCATTCGGGAAATGGTTAAGGAGATATTGACTATGCAGCTCAGTTTTAGTGTCCTTATTATAAAAAGGAATTAGAAACTTATAATATAGGGAAAGATTGAAGAAACTACTTACAGTCCTTGAAAAAACGTAGACTTTGAAATTTTACTAAAATTTTAAGTATTAGAGGGATAAAGAAGAGAGACTGAGATAAAGCACCTGTGCTGCGAACCTGCTCGGCCAAGCGGCAGTGAGTATGAACTGGATAAATTGAGCTTCAGAAAGATGGGTAAAAACTGGCTCACGAATAGGGCAGTGGATGTAAAGGTAATGTTGGGGACATACGTTGAAGTCGCGCGTGGCTTCGGTGTTCATATCCGTCCCATCGAGCATTGAGCCTGTGGAGTGAGAACTCATCACCACGGGACGCAGGGGATGTACAACATCCAGCTTATCTCAGTTTACCATACCTGGGTTTCCTCATGTACCCATTTACTGACCTCCCCGAAAGGGAGGATGAGCAGCTGGCCAGGATGGGATTCGAACCCAGGCTGGCAGATTCGGTGTTCTAGCCATTACACCACGGAGTACTATACTACTATACTGCTGCTGCTGCCGCCGCCGCCGCTGCTGCTGCTGCTGCTACTACTACTGCTACTACTACTACTACTAGGCTACTACTACTACTACTACTACTACTACTACTACTACTACTACTACTACTACTACTACTACTACTACTACTACTACTACTACCTCTATTACTACTACTACTACTACTACTACTACCTCTACTATACTACTACTACTACTACTACTACTACTACTACTTCTACTACTATTACTACTATTACTACCAAAACTGACTCCCCCGCCACAACTTCCAACAGTCACCATTCAACTTCACAGTCATCCACACACCCACCCACCCACACACCTGCTCACCTCACTGCTTCACACACCTCGTCGCTGCCTCAACACAACAACATCTTCAGTCGTGGCGCCCAGCGGAGCCTCACGTCAGCCGTCTCAGCGACTCGGTGCCACCGCCCCACGCCGCCGACGCTCAGTGCCAGCCGCGGCCTCATCCCTCACAAGTGGTCCGCGTAACCTCACAGTATTATTAGTAGTAGTAGTAGTACACGCAGTAAAGAGTTGGTCACTATTTTTTTTCTATTCAACTGTTTTTTTCTGTTCACTTTCTTTGTCTGGTTTATCACATCATTCGCTTACATTTTCTGTTCAATTTTGTTGTTTTTTCAACGTATTTCTTGTTCATCAACTTATAATTTTCTACAATCACTTTTCCAATACTGTTTTACTTTTCGCTATTTTGATCATATCACAATGAATTTGTTTCTATTTTCTTGTAACATTTCTTCTGTCAGTCTATTTTTTTTCTTTTTATTCCTTGGCTTGGTTTGGCCTTCGCCGTTTTTTATCGTTGTTGTCTCAGTTTTTTTCCTGTCACGTGCTTCTTTTCTTTTTGTTACATTCTTTTGTTGCAGCTCCACACTGTTGCTCTTCTTGTTCTGCACTTTGTTTTCTTTCGTATCTTTTTTTATTGCTCCGCTCTTATGTTACCTTTATTTCATGTACTTTCATTGTTTCAGATCCCAATATCTCCCTCTCTTTTTTTTAAGAAAACTTGTTACACCTTTTCTTTCTTCGTCCATTGGTCCTTCCTCTCACTTCAAACACAAGACCTCATTATTTTCGAAGGTGTTATACTAGCAAAGTTTCAATTTATTCAAATTTTCAACATGGACACAGCTTCACACAGTCCTTCAGAGTTCCCGCAGACGCTTTTGTAACACAGTCCCTCACAACATGACGAATAACTCACCGTTCAACACACGTCATCGGTTTCATCAGAGAATTGTACGTAATGCAAACACTGCAACCTCAAAACAGTCTTTCCTTTGCAACACATTTTATTATTGTTTCGTGACAGTCCATCGCAATCATGACAGCCACTCACAGTTCAACGGTGACTCATCACTTCTGAGGCACATGACCTCACCGCCTCATGGCACCGCATCAGCTCTATTTAATTCACTGTATTTTCTTGACAAAAACTCAGTTTCACGACAGTGACTTAGCTTCAACACCTCACCTCACAGCTCTGTCAGTGGCACGCAGTTTCCGTGGTGCCTCGTGGTCTCAATGCACTGGCACTCACTTTCCTCAGAGTGACACACACCCAGGTCCTCACTACACGACTTGGTGCCATGGAGTGCCTCACCTCACCTCACTGTGTCACACTGCCTCCCCGTGCAACTTCCACCCTGCTGGCACACCCCACGCCCCCACACATGGCTGGCTGGCTGGCTGACAGACTAGTTTGCTGGTTGGCACGGCACCTACACCCTCCACCTACCCATTAATTATCCCTCGCCTCATTCATCCTCCTCCCTCACCCTTGCGCCCTCTTACTAATTGATGTAATTTCTTCATGACCTTTGTGCATAATGAGCGTGACTCTCAATAACGAGGGAGTACGGTATATTTAGTTGGCAGGGGACGGCTCGCAGGGATGCTGGCTCGCTATATATATACCTCGCTATCTTGGGACTCGCAGAAAACGAGACACGAGTACCCACCTACCCACCTACCCACCTGCCCACCTGCCTGCCGCTGCCTCCTTTTCCTCCTCCTCTTTCCTTCTTGTCACTGATGAATTTAGCGGTGTCTGTCCCACTGAAAGCTTTCGTTAACACGGCCTGTGAGTTTTTATACTTCCTCCGTCTCCCTTCCTTACTCCGCCATTCAAAGTAATAGAAAACGGAGTGTCAATGAGTCCCTGTCTTTCCCACCCCTTAAAGTCGCGGATTTCTGGTGAGTGTCGTAATTTCTAAATATATCGAATTAGCTGCTCAGCGGATGTGTCTGAAAGAAAACGGAGGTTGGCGGTTCGTTTTCTTTTAATTATGTATTTGCAGACGAGTCATCATATCATCGTCACCCAATACTAGTCCACAGCATGGCAAGGTTCTATATCTGTCTGTTGTTAGTGTATTCCATCCTGCTCCGGTAAATGTTCAAATTTCATCTCGTCACCCAATTTTTGGGTTGACACTCTTATTGCTTGGGTACCTGCATGGGAACACCTGGGGGAAGTGTACTGTGGTCACCCGGATGTTACTCTCGTCCTATGTCCCAGGAAAAAAAAGAATTTTACCAACCTCAGGCTCAAAGGGCCAATGCAACGGGAATGAGCATCGAGGCCACACGCAGCTATGGCACATGCCCCCAAAGTTACCGTTACCTTTACTCTGTTACTTTGGCTGTCCATTGGTTATAAGCATTACGCATGATTATGACCTGCCTATTTCTTATTCACACACACACACACACTGTATTTAGCAATCTATTCATACTTTATAGTTTAATGGTATATATATATATATATATATATATATATATATATATATATATATATATATATATATATATATATATATATATATATATATGCATCATTTCATCCGTATATGACGAACCGGCACCCTCCTGTCCCTTCACTCCTCTGTAGCAGGATGAAGAGAGAGGGGGGGGGGGAGGTATTGGGGAGAAAGATGGCGGGGGCAGAGAGTGCGGGGGAGAAGGAGGAGGGCAGGAGGGAGGGAAAGGGAGGGATGGGAGTAGGGGAAGCCAGGGGTGGAGGTAGGTGGTGGATACACGTCACAAATACGTCACGCCTCACCTGTTCGAATGTGTAAGTGGCTCACGCAGGTTTTGCCATCACAGTCACGAGTAAACGCCATAATTAACCGCATCTGGCAAAGCACAATAGCGTCAAAAATTAGCGGAGTGTGTGAAACAATCTGTGCCAAAGCCCCATGCTGATCCGAGTCTTCGTTTGAAAGATATTTGCGAAAAGCGGTATGTCATAGGGTCTGATATGGATAGTAAAGGAGTTTCTAGCTGAAGACCCTTCACATGAGCAAATAGTAATCTAACCTATCACCTATCACCTATCACCGCTGAAATAGTAATATTTCCCCGCATTTTAAAATCTCATATACGAGTAATAATAATGGAAACGGTTGATGATTAGCAAATATAATCTAAACAAATAATGTGTTAACTTTTAGAGTGAGTTGGGTGTGATTCTAGAGTTTTACCAAGACAGGTATGGCTCACCAAAAGCTAGCTTCTGTTCATTAAACTCTTGTAACACGTCCAGTCTATTAGACTGTGGCCTTGATGAGTGTGAAATATCCATTGTGAGTCTTTAATAACAGATAGAGCCCAGTGGGAAAGATCACATCCAATAATTTTGGCCATAAGGGCCACAGCTTCCCTCATCAGCTTCGATGGCTGGACCTGAGGTGAACGATTGTTTCAGTCCTTGTAGCTGTGTCTCTCTCACAATGATTTCCAATTTTCCATAGATAGTACAAAGGGAGGGCGGTTATGACAGCAAGAAACACACAATGGCAGTGTGTGTCGATGTCATAACCGATGGTCTCCTCCCAAGACGACTGACTATTAGCACAGTTCTGTACGTCTGTCTTCTCAGCGGCCTTGCAGTTAAATTATACACTTTGTATCCCCTCTGTGGCATGTTGCTACAGCCGAAGGCTAGGCAGCAAGGCATTGTTACATTAAAAAGCAGCCGAATCCGCTTCCAAAATAGGTAAAATTATGTTTTTATTACCTCAGTTCAAAGTCGGCGCGGTGCTCGAAGGGCCAAAAATGGCACCCAGTAGCCTTATACACAGGGGCGCCTATGTCGGGACTCTCTCTATAAAAGAACTCTAGCAACAGGTACGTACGATGATGATGATGATGATAGTAGTGATGATGATGATGATGATGATGATGATGATGGTGATGATGACGATGATGAGATGCGTGTCGCCCAGGTGTCAAACAGGTGTTCATTAGTCTTGTGCCTGCATCACCTGGCTGCAAGAACGATCTCAACTTCTCGCAGTAATGAATATATAATAAGCACATATAAAAGTCTAATTACTGTTCCTCCGATGAGTAATAACATTTGATATTCAATCTTCCAGTTAATAAGGCCTACATGTGCATCCCAAAATAACTTATATATACAAGGAAAAAGAGGCATGTCAAAAGTCTAGTTATTGCCCCGATGAGAAAGAAAATCCAATGCTCGATCCTCCAGTTAAAAAGGTCTACATATGCATCCCGAAAGAACTTATATATACTACAAGGAAAGAGAGGCATGTCAAAAGTCTAGTTACTGCACCGATGAGAAAGAAAATCCAATGCTCGATCCTCCAATTAAAAGGATCTACATATGCATTCCAAAAGAACTTATAAATATGCAAGGAAAGGGAGAAAAAAGTTAAAAAGTTGAGTCCACCATAAAAATAAAATAAAAATGTAATGGAGGCGAACAAGTGAGCTATTAACTTCTGCCCGCTAATCAAGAACACTTAATAAACATATCTCCACCCAAAAAGACATAAAATATTCCCCTGAAAATAGCACAAGATAGAAAAAAAAAACGTAGAAAAAAGTTAAAACGTCCATAAAAGAGATGCCATGAAAATATTTGACTACGTATATAAATACATAACTATATATATTTACAATTCCCCTAAAAATGGATCACCTGGAACGGGCTGCGGGGACTGCGGGGACTGCCGTTAGTGCGCGGTGACCCCGACCTCGTGAAGCATAGCCTTTGCAACGGCCCTTCCCTATCTTGTTTCTCTTCTCAGTTTGTCAAGTTCCTCCGTTGGTGTTCCCTTTTCATCCACAGCTCATACACTGTTTTCTTAGCTTCTTCTATTCATTCTTCTCTAAACAGTAGATCGCCAATGATGTTGTTTTCTTGTTCTATATAAGGTCTTTGCAAGGCTCTTGATTTTCTCCGTATTTCCTCATATCCAGGGCACCACACCAAAAAATGATTTAAATTTTCCATCTCCCAATCACATAGTAAACATTTTGCATCTTCATTTGCATGCCTGTTTCTGTCATTTAGTCTTAGGTTGTTGGTTCTTGCTCTATATAGTATCCGAGATGCTGGTTTGTTGTCATACATTTTCTCTTCTGACAACTCTTTCTTAATTTCTGTATAAATTATTAAACTTGACTTTTCTGCTACATCATTCTGCCACTTCTTCATATCCCACTTTTTGATTCTTCCTTTCAGTTCTTGTTTCTTTAGTTTCTTTAGCTCTTGGTGCTTGATATTTATGTCTTTCATGAAGTCATGGGTTGATTGTTATTTTTGAAATCGTGTTACATTGGACCACTGACGGTGGTAGCTTATTCCACTCTCGCACTACAACGTTTGTGAAGAAAAATTTGGTGCAGTCTGAATTTACTTGTCTACATTTGAGTTTTACGCCATTGTATCTCGTACGCAAAGTGTCATCGATCATAAACAATGTTGATCTGTCTACATTCGTGAAACCATTAAGTATTTTAAAACATTCGATCAATTTTCCTCGGAGGCGACGTTTCTCAAGAGAGAACATGTTAAGGGTGGAAAGCCTTTCTTCGTAGGATTTCAGGGATGGGGAAAATTTTAATGCCCGACTCTGAACACCTTATTTAGCAATGTCCTTTTCATGGTGGAGAGAGAGAGAGAGAGAATAATTATAAAGGACAGATGAGATAAAAAAGGGCCGTATTCTTAAATCAAACTTCTGTAACCACAGTCCTCACACATCCGACAATGATATTCTTAAACAACCATCGTGCCCGTGGCTACCACAGTTCCGATAGTCACGAAGGGTGTATTCTTATACGCCACCTCTGGGACCGTGGTACCGATCAAAGCACCAAATTGTCGGGAGCCTTTGTCGGGTCCGTCACCCCTTCTCACAAATATAGTGGGGCGTGTTATTTGGTGCCTGATTTGCATGTTCACGACGTCTTTGAGGATACTAAACGTTCAGAACACTTCTGCTACTCTCCCCGAAGTGTTAAGAGCAAGTTGAGTATAAAGCAGTGCCTCATATTCATCAAAACAAGCAAAGAAGAGAGATCGTCTTCGCTGCCCCACCAGTGGGCGCAAACCCTCCTGGACGATTCTAGGACCAAAGTACGTATGGAAATTGTTCGTATGCATAAAGTTCGTACGCAATTGTTCGTAAGCAAATGTTCGTAAGGGATAAAGTTCGTTTGAAAATAGTACGTACGCAAAAGTTCGTACGCTAAAGTTCGTATGCAGATGTTCGTATGATATAAAGTACGTATGTAAAATATTCGTAACGACAAAAGTTCGTCGGGACAGAAGTTCGTATAGAAAAAGTTCGTATGAAAATATTTCGTATGAAATTGTTCATAAGCAAAAAGTTCGTACGCAAATGTTCGTCAGGGAAAAAGTTCGCCAGACAAAAAATACGTTAGTAAAATTTCGTACGCTAAAGTTCGTATACAGATGTTCGTATGGTATAAAGTGCGTATGCAAAATATTCGTAATGACAAAAGTTCGTCGGGACAAAAGTTCGTATAGAAAAAAAATCACATGCAATTATTCGTTCGCAAATGTTCGTCAGGGATAAAATTCTTCTGGGTAAAGTAGTACGTACGGAAAAGTTCGTAAGCATGTTTGTATGGTAATAAGTCGCTATTCCTACACGAAGTTTTTCTATACGAACTTTTGTCCGAAACTCATGAAAAATGGGGGGGGTGTCGGTGAGAGCCGACCCTGCCGACAACCACCATCACCACCGCCACCGCCCGCTTCGCCTCCGCCACCGACAACCAACATCATAACCTTGCACACTGCCGCCGCCGCCTTCCCGGTAACGCACAGTACCCTGAAAAGTTTCTTACTGGACGACTGTTTTTCACCACTGGGAGACCTTTTGGTCGTTCAGTTATGTTAAAAACACACACACACACACACACACACACACACACACACACACACACCTCTCTCTCTCTCTCTCTCTCTCTCTCTCTCTCTCTCTCTCTCTCTCTCTCTCTCTATATATATATATATATATATATATATATATATATATATATATATATATATATATATATAAATATATATATATATATATAAATATATACAATCTATTTCCATACGTACTTTGGTCCTAGAATCAAACGAACTTTATCCTACGAATTATTGCCATACGAAGTTTTTTTCTATACCATACGAATTTTATCTCTGACGAATATTTGCGTACGAACAGTTGCGTACGAGCATTTGCATACGAACTTTTTCCATACGAACTTTTACGTGTACGAACATTTTTCTAACGAACATTTGCACGACGAACATTTAACTTTACGATTTTTTTCCATTACGAACTTTTGGCATGACCAACTTTATACCCTACGTACTTTATCCTGACGTACTTTAGGCAAACGAACTTTTTCCTACGAATTATTGCCATGTAACAGGTACGATGATGATGATAGTAATGATGATGATGATGATGATGAGAAGCTAACAAGCCGTCATCTATCGCCCCAACACGTGTCCCCAGGTGTCGAGCAGGTGTTCATTAGTCTTGTGCCTGCATAAGCACATGTAAATAGTCTAATTATTATTCCTCCGTTGAGTAAGAAAATTTAATACTCGATCCTCCAGTTAAAAAGGTCTACATATGCATCCCAAAAGAACTTACATATACTACAAGGAAAGAGAGGCATGTCAAAGTTATTGCACCGATGAGAAAGAAAATCCAATGTTAGATCCTCCAGTTAAAAAGCTTCAAATTTCACCCCCATAATAACTTATAAATATGCAAGGAAAGCGAGAAAAAAAGAATTGAAAAGTTGAGTCCACCATAAAAAGAAAATAAAAATGTAATGGAGGCTAATCAAGAACACTTTATAATCAGGGGGAGGCATGGAGTCTCACGGTTTGAAGCCACTAAACTGTCAGTCGGCCATATTGTTCAAGCCTGAGAGGATTGGCCACATGGATGTACCTACAGTCGTGGGACACAAGTGTTGACACAGTTTCCAAAATGTTTTGGATGCCGCTAGCGAAAGACGGCAACTATCCAGCAGAGCTACAATCGAGTTATATGTGACATATGTGTGTGTGTGTGTGTGTGTGTACCAAAGAGTGTGTGTGGGTGTGAGAGAGATATTATTTAAGGATTTTTCTTACGAAACTGAGAGCATCAACTGCACGACAATTATGTTTCTTTAAAAATTTGTTATGAATGCTCTTGTTTCCACTAGTGCACGCTCTGTATAAGATTTTCTGCATTCCATAAGCTACATACTTGCTTGGCTTTGGTCGTCAGTGTGTATTCTGGAGAGAGAGAGAGAGAGAGAGAGAGAGATTAATTTCTCTTAAGAAAAAAAGTTACTGCATAATAATAACTTGGTATTCGTAAATGCAAAGTAATAGCCTAGTTTCATAAATGCAAACGAATCGCTTAGTATTCTCAAATGCAAAATAATAGCTTTGTAATTCATTTCAATTCATAATAGCCTACTAGTTTCTTAAATGCGCCGGCTGGCATGGTCGATGACGTCATTGCATAACAATGTCAAGCGAGAGTTAAATGGTGGTATCATCATATCTTTTTAAACCATATCAGAATTTTTGAGCACGTTATCTAGGGTGACCAGACGTCCCCGGCTTCCGGGGACAGTCGCCGTTTTCAGTGACCTGTCCCCGGCTACTGCTGTCCCCGGAAATGTCCCCGGTTTTCACTGTGACTGAAAGATCCGAAGAAAAAAAAACACGAAAATGTTGACCAAACTATACGTATAGTTGCGCACCGTTCTACTCGCACTGTATAGTGTACATACAGTGTATATAACTAAGGAAATGATAAACAGCTTTGCACGGCATAATTTGCGAGATTGCCTTCGAAGAACATAAAAATTGTTAATCAATTGAATTTTTATTCAATTCCTTTGCAATTTAGGCTAAATAGGGTGAGAGAAACTTTTGAATGCTGCTTTATGAATGGTAAGGGCAGTGTCCCCGTTTCAGTTTTTCAATGACAAAAACACTACATGTTTTGGAGGTTTTTACGCCTCTGAACCGAAAATGTCCCCGGATTTTGTCTCAGAAATCTGGTCACCTTAACGTTATCAATGTTTTCTTCGTATTTTCTTAGCGAGGACGTTGCAGGAATGAATACAACATTTATTCAAATGCATAATAGCGTTGCAAACAACTTTAGCTGACTAAATTTGAACGAAATGTAAAGAGACATTATCGTCCGCGAATTTAAAAGTTGTTATCAGTGTGCGCAACTGACAAATTCATATCTAATAAATTATGGAGAGTGTATATGTAGTGACATATCTGAACATTAGCCTCTTTCCATGCGGTGTATATATTTTAAAGTCGGGGCCGGTGTGGTGTCATGAGACGTCCGGCTATAATAAGACATCCCATCCTGATCTGCGCATGCGCGGAACCCAATGTTTACGAACACAGTGTGTTGATATCGTCGTTTGTCCCAGGCAAGATGGCGGCAAGACACCATGGCAGCTTTTTTGACATACAAGGAGTGTAGGTTACCTTATTTATCACATTTACTGACATACAAGGGGTGTAGGTTACCTCATTTATCACATTTACTGACATACAAGGGTGTAGGTTACCTTATTTATCACATTTACTGACATACAAGGGTGTAGGTTATCTCATTTATCACATTTACTGACATACAAGGGGTGTAGGTTACCTCATTTATCACATTTACTGACATACAAGGGTGTAGGTTACCTCATTTATCACATTTACTGACATACAAGGGTGTAGGTTACCTCATTTATCACATTTACTGACATACAAGGGGTGTAGGTTACCTTATTTATCACATTTACTGACATACAAGGGGTGTAGGTTACCTCATTTATCACATTTACTGACATACAAGGGGTGTAGGTTGTCTCATTTATCACATTTACTGACATACAAGGGGTGTAGGTTGTCTCATTTATCACATTTACTGACATACAAGGGGTGTAGGTTGTCTCATTTATCACATTTACTGACATACAAGGGGTGTAGGTTGTCTCATTTATCACATTTACTGACATACAAGGAGTGCAGGTTACCTTATTTATCACATTTACTGACATACAAGGAGTGTAGGTTACCTCATTTATCACATTTACTGACATACAAGGGGTGTAGGTTACCTTATTTATCACATTTACTGACATACAAGGAGTGTAGGTTACCTCATTTATCACATTTACTGACATACAAGGGGTGTAGGTTACCTCATTTATCACATTTACTGACATACAAGGGGTGTAGGTTACCTCATTTATCACATTTACTGACATACAAGGGGTGTAGGGTACTTCATTTGTCACATTTACCGACATACAAGGGGTGTAGGTTATCTCATTTTTCACATTTACCGACATACAAGGGGTACCTCATTTATCACATTTACTGACATACAAGGGGTGTAGGTTATCTCATTTATCACATTTACTGACATACAAGGGGTGTAGGGTACCTCATTTATCACATTTACCGACATACAAGGGTGTAGGTTGTCTCATTTATCACATTTACTGATATACAAGGGTGTAGGTTACCTCATTTATCACATTTATTGACATACAAGGGGTGCAGGTTACCTCATTTATCACATTTACTGACATACAAGGGGTGCAGGTTACCTCATTTATCACATTTACTGATATACAAGGGTGTAGGTTACCTCATTTATCACATTTACTGACATACAAGGAGTCCAGGTTATCTCATTTATCACATTTACTGATATACAAAGGGTGTAAGTTATCTCATTTATTACATTTACTGACATACAAGGGGGTAGGTTACCTCATTTATCACATTTACTGACATAAAAAGGGGTGGAGGTTACCTCATTGATCACATATACCGACATACAAGGGGGTAGGTTACCTCATTTATCACATTTACTGACATACAAGGGGTGTAGGTTACCTCATTTATCACATTTACTGATATACAAGGGGTGTAGGTTACCTTATTTATCACATTTACTGACATACAAGGGGTGTAGGTTGTCTCATTTATCACATTTACTGATATACAAGGGGTGTAGGTTACCTTATTTATCACATTTACTGATATACAAGGGGTGTAGGTTACCTCATTTATCACATTTACTGACATACAAGGGGTGTAGGGTACCTCATTTATCACATTTACTGACATACAAGGGGTGTAGGTTACCTTATTTATCACATTTACTGACATACAAGGGGTGTAGGTTACCTCATTTATCACATTTACTGACATACAAGGGGTGTAGGTTGTCTCATTTATCACATTTACTGACATACAAGGGGTGTAGGTTACCTTATTTATCACATTTACTGACATATAAAGGGTGTAGGTCATCTAATTGATCACTTTAAAAAGATAAAGAATAAATTTAGGTGGGACGTTTCATGATAGGCAGTCAACAAAAGACACGGTACCGTATCATAGCTCATCCACCCTCTGTTTGTAAACAAAGCCCGCGCATGCGCAGATCAGGATGGGATGACTTATTATAGCGGCTGTCTTATGACACCAGTCACACCACACCGGTGAACGAAACTCAGTGGACAGTGTGTCAACACTTGTGTCCCACGATTGTGCCTCCATGAGCGGCCGGCCAGACCTCGTGTCTGCGTGTGACATTTCATGAGGGTTCGTGTGGAAGACTGGCAGTACATGCTTGCCGCTTACAATTTTCTAATTGTTTTAGTAAAGGAGACCTCACATTTTGGTGATGAATTGTCCTCACCGCATTTCTTGGTGATCATGAATACATTACCGCGCTTCTTGGATATCATGTACAGTACTTTCTTACCTGTTACAGTACATTTACAGTAATAAATTATGAAGCTGATTCACAGACTGTGTCAGGTATAAGAACGGGAGTAATTTTGTCCAGTGTAGCACAATTAAGCAGCATGGAGAAGTCACTCCTTGGATGCGGTCATGGGCTCTAAGGGCAAGCGCCCTCCATGTTAGGCGCGCTCCACCCTCGTATTCGTACCTCACGGCTTGAACAATATGGCGGCCGATTTGACAGCTGAGACCACGAAAACTGGCTTACATAAGAACATAAGAACATAGGGAAACTGCAAGAGGCCGAGTGGCCTACACAGGGCAACTCCAGAATCCCCCCCACTACTCACGATGGGTGAGGTGTAGTTACAGGGGTTACAGGTAGAGGCTTGATCCTCGTTTACCTTCGGTTCGGGCGTACGCTCCAGTACCCTGTCTCCTTACTGCACCCACACCTCACTGCCACCTGTCATCCACGTCCATGTAGCTATCCAGTCTACTCTTAAAACAAGCTATCGTCCCTGCACTAACTATGTGATTGCTGAGTCTATTCCATTCCCCCACCACCCTATTACTAAACCATTGCTTGCCTATATCTCTCCTAAATCTATACTTTTCTAATTTAAATCCATTACTGCGTGTTCTATCCTGCTGGCTAATTCTCAGTACCTTACTTATATCGCCTTTGTTGTAACCCTTGACCCATTTGAAAACTTCTATCAGATCTCCCCGCACTCTTCGTCTTTCCAGTGAATGTAAGTTTAGATGTTTCACCCTATTTTGATATGGGAGGTTCCTCAGCCCCTGAATCATCTTGGTCATCCTCCTCTGAGCTGATTCTAGCAAGTTGATGTCCATTCTGTAGTGTGGGCACCAAAACTGAACAGCATAATCTAAGTGTGGCCTAACTAACGCTAAATAGAGTCTGAGAATGATCTCTGCACTCCTGTTGGTTACCGTCCTGTTAATAAAGCCTAATACCCTGTTAGCCCTATTCCTCACACTAATACATTGCTTCCTTAGTTTTAGGTCAGAGTTCACTAACACTCCCAAATCCCTTTCACACTCTGATCGCTGTGGAGTCTAAACTATACCCGTGTAATGGGTTGCGTGTTCCTACACCAAGTACGCTACACTTGGTGATGTTAAAATTCATCTGCCATTTCTCTGACCAAGCTGACATTTTGTTGAGATCCTCCTGCAGTGCTCTAGCATCCTCCCCTGTCCTAATAGTGCGTCCTATTCTGGTGTCATCTGCAAATTTACCTATGTCACTAGTTGTCCCATTGTCTATGTCATTGATGTAGATACTGAATAAAAGCGGGGCTAAAACTTAACCTTGAGGAACCCCACTGGTAACATTACCCCATTCGGATTTTTTACCGTTAATGGTAACCCTCTGTTTCCTGTCGCTAATCCACGCCTTAATCCAATCAAATACCTTCCCTCTTATCCCATGAGCCCTGACTTTATTTAACAGTCTCTGGTGAGGTATCTTATCGAAGGCCTTACTAAAATCAAGATAAACTACATCATAGCTCTCATCATTGTCAGTTGCCTCGTATACTCTATTGTAAAAGGATAAAAGATTAGTGAGGCACGACTTTCCTTTAATAAACCCATGCTGTGAGTCGTGAATTAAATTATGTCTCTCAATATGGCCCCTAATACTATCGGCTAGTACTGACTCAATCATTTTACCTATAACTGACGTCAAACTAATCAGCCTATAGTTTTCCACAGAAGATTTGTCACCCTTCTTAAATATTGGAATAACGTGTGCCTGCCTCCATGAAACAGGCACCACCCCTGTGTCTAGTGACTTCCTAAATACTTCTGTTAACTGCCCACTGATTTCAGTTTCACATTCCTTTATTACCCTGGGGAAAAGTTCATCTGGCCCTGGCGCCTTAGTGACTTTAAGTCTATCTATCTGTCTAATCACGAGCTCCCTACTTATGTTGATGTCGATTAATCCTTCTACCTCTTCTCCCCTGAAGATCTGTTCTCCCTGAGGTATATCATCTAATCTTTCTTTGGTAAATACAGTTAAGAAATATCTATTTAACGCCTCGCTCATTTCCTCATCTCTATCAATCAGTGATTCTCCTGACTTAAGCGGCCCTATCTTATCCCTAACCTTGGTCTTATAAAGCTGAAAGAAGCCCTTTGGATTGGTCTTTGCTTCCCTGGCAATTCTAATCTTATAATTATATTATAATTATGTTCTAGCTAAATCGTTGTAACTGTCCCTTAGGTGAGTTTCCCCCCTTTTGATTCTAACATATAGTACTATTTTCCTTCCTATTTCAGTTTTTAGCCTGTCTGTCATCCATCGCGGGTAATTACCTGTTGACCTGACTTCCCTGTGAGGTATTAACTGTTTCTGCCCTAGTTTAATCTCCCTGACCAGACTATTGTACTCACCCTCCAAGCTACTGACCTGGCTAGTGACCTCACCAGAGATTAACGCCCCTCCCTGCTCTTGGTCCTGACCTACTTCTAATCTTACTCCCCAAAGCCTTTGCAGCTGCTTTCTTAACCCCTCGTAGTCCGTCTTCCTGAAGTCAGGTATTAATTTTTTTTTTTTTTTTTTTTTTTTTTTTTTTTTACGTCGTTGCCTGTTGCGCCGGTAGGCATCTTCCTGGTGGGGCCTGATGGTCGGCCCAAGGCTTCTTCCAGGTGGGGCCTGATGGTCGGCCCAGCCCGTTCTGGCGCAGGCGAGTGTTTATAGTGGCGCCATCTTGCATTGGCTCATGTTGCCCCCCGGAACTCGTTCTTGATTCACTTGGACGGCTTCCTCTAGGGTCCGGGTTGATGGGTGGTCTTCAGGACAGCATGTGGGTAGTTTTAAGCCACTCGGCGGTGACTGAAAAATCCGAGTGGTAGCGTGGGGATTCGAACCCGCGTCGTCCATCACGCGGTGAATGTAAGTCCAGTCCGCTACCAGTTCGGCCACCGCCTGCTGACTCCATCCTCTCATTTAATATTAAATCTAATTTCCTTATGATCACTGTTACCTAATGAATCTCCAACCTCAATGTTGCTTATTATGTCCTGTTAGTTAACAACAAATCCAAAATATTTTCTTCCTTCGTTGGTGTTCTAATTAACTGCTTAAGGAAACTACCCTGTATCATATCTAACAAATCCTGTGCCCCTTGGTCTCCGGATAAAGTATCCCACTCTGTGTTCCTATAATTGAAATCCCCAATTACACACATTTCTATATCTTGACGCCCTACTAATTTCCTGTAAAAGGGGTTGGCTACTGTCCCTGGTAAGGTTGGGCGGTCTGTAAAGTACTCCGATGACAAGCTTCTCCGTCCTACCTATTGTTTCTACCCAGAGGGATTCTGTATTGCTAACTACCTTGATTGATTTGTTAATGACACATTTAAGATTGTCCCTGACGAAGAGTGCGACCCCCCCTTCCTGCCTATTCGATCCTGGTGGAATAACTTATACCCTTCAACCTCTAATTCTGGGAGAAAATGTCTGTCTGCAGTGTTTATCCATGACTCTGTGATCGCTATCATATCAAATTTCTCTACGCACGCCTTTCCCCCCAATAAATCTATCGTATTCCTAATACTTCTACTGTTTGTATAGTACACATTTAGACCTACCCCTTGCTTTACCCTGCAGCTGCTATTATTATTACTACATTTAGTGCTCCCACTTGGTATTGCCATCTTAGGCCCCTTCTTACTTACCCTAAAAAACCCTGCAGGGCCCCCAATCCACGTTCAAGGGCATCAGACAAGATCTGTACCCCCTCCTGTGAAAGGTGAACCCCGTCCCTCTGGTATAGGTGGTTCTTGCCAAAGAAACGGTCCCAGGCGTCGACAAATGTCCATCCATTGGCTTTGCAATAATCTGCCAACCTGCAGTTTAATGCAATAGCCCTGGACAGCCAAATGCCACCAACCCGCCGCCTTGGCAGAACCCCACACACCACAGGAACCCCGCCCTTGGACGTAACTCTTCGAAGAGCCTCCCTGTAGCGACGCAGAAGCTGCTCGCTACCTAACCTGCCTATGTCGTTCCCTCCCACGCTCAGGCAGACGATGGGTTTGACTCCCTCGCCTGACATGCACGACTCTACCCTATCGCTGACATCCCTAATCCCCGCCCCTGGAAAACACACCCTGGTCCTACGTTTCCTATCTTTAGCACAGAAGGCCCTATCTAAAAACCTGACCTGGCTATCCCCAACAACCAAAATGTTACTTTTGGGCAGGGATTTGTCAACTGCCCTCCTCTCCTTCACCTCCTGCTCCTCCACTCCTTCCTCCTCCCTCGGCTCAGAGAGAGCCTGGAAGGAGTTGCGGCACTCCACACTCACAGGATTGGACCTCTTCAACCTTAAGCGGCTGCCATGGCGCTGGACTACCTGCTAGCCCCCATCTGTGGCGGTGTACTATGTACTTTGCCTATCTGAGGGCCTGATGGACGAAGGACTTGATATTCCTTCCTCATGGCCTACAGAGTCCTCTCCAACTCATCTATTCTCTCCAAGAGAGAATTCACCAACTCAACTGTACACCCACCGGCCCCGCCTCCTCCCTTCACTGCACCACCGTCACTCATCACCAGACATGGTCAACCCAAGAGCTAGCCAGAGCACGTCCTATCACCTTGAAGACCTGAGGTGAACTGAGGACAGTGAAGGGTGAACTGAGGACAGTGTGAGGTGAACTGAGTACAGCGCGCTCGGCGCTGTGGGCCTCTCCACCCTTATTACCTCCATGTTTATAATTATATCTCCACCCAAAAAAACATTAAAAATTCCCCTGAAAATAGCACAAGATAGAAAAAAAAACGCAGGAAAAGTTAAAACGTCCATAATAGAGATGCCATGAAAATATTTGACTACATATATACATAACTACATATATTAAAAAATTCCCCTAAAAATGGATCACCTGGAAAAATTAACCAAAAAAATGTGGAAAAAAAGTCTATTCCCTCATAAAAGAGATTAGTGTGTCGTGAAAATATTGAACTCCATAGATATATAAACTCTAAACCTTCCATACATATACATACACATACATATACATTTGACTACATATATTCAAAATTACCCTGTAAATAGCACAAGATAGAAAAAAAAAACGTAGGAAAAAGATTAGTGATTACAGATGCCATGAAAATATTTAACTACATATTTACATAACTACATATATTCGAAATTCCCCTGAAAATGGCTTACCTGGAAAAATAAATGTGGCAAAAAAAGGCAACTCCACCATAAAAGAGATAAGAGTGTCGTGAAAATATTTAACGCCATAGGCATATAAACTCTAAACCTTCCATACATATACATACATATACATTTGACTACATATATTCAAAATTCCCCTGAAAATTGGTTACCCAGAAAAATAAATGTAGAAAAAAGTCTACTCCACCATAAAATAGATTAGTGTGTCATGAAAATATTTAACTCCATAGATAGACTTGAAAGTTGAAACCTTCCTCGATTAAATGGGAAGATTATCAATATCGTTGTACGCGCATTCGCTCCTTGTATAGCAAAGGCAAAACAGGGAGAGAAATTTTATTAAACGAAACGAACCGCGAGGTCACTCTGAAAATAGTCTACCAAGAAAATAATATATAAAAACAGTGTAGATATAAAACAAAATAGAGAAGTGTAAACAAAGAGGAGAAATTTATATATATATATATATATATATATATATATATATATATATATATATATATATATATATATATATATATATATATATATATATATATATATATATATATATATATATATATATATATATATATATATATATATATATATATATATATATATATATATATATATATATATATATATATATATATATATATATAGGTATATATATATATATATATGTATATATATATATATATATATATATATATACATACATACACACAAAGGTGAGAATAAGCAAACAATAATCAGAAGAGGAAGAATTTTCAACATACTGTTACGCCAGGGGGTGTATTTTGGGGGGTATTTGTGTTATTTGTGTGGGGGGGTGCTAGTTTGGGGCGCAGAGGGCTGTGATGGCCAGGGCAGCCAGGAACACGACACGGGGTTAGCGGTGTTGAGTGTTTGGGATTCAAGAGGGGAGGGTGTTGTGTGCCAGGGTTGTCTGTGTTATGGTGATATAGCGTGTCGAAGGAAATGAATAGTGGTATAGGATTAGCTGAAAAGAATGAGGATGAGAAATTAGGAATGCCGCATCTAATGCAAATCCACGAGACGCTATTGTCAACCGATCCAGCGTAAGTTGGCGTGAAAAATCCGATGCAGTTGATGTGGAACCAGCCAGCATACTCGGATCTATCGCGGCACGAGTCACACTAACCGAGTAACACTTTGTTTTCTCAAACACATTTTTTGTTTTTTGAGTCTCTTCGTTTACCAGGCCTTATCTATTTTGATTCACATATATCCTCGAATATATGTGTCTTAAGTGTCGGAGTAACAGACTTTGTGACATAATAATCGCTCTCTTTCAGCTGTACCAACTGCACATGATAATGATAATATTGATGATGAAAAAAACGTGTTAATAGCACAAATACTATGCTAGATCGGCGTCGCATGACCCTCCAACACACCCCCAACAATTTATATTATGCAACTAGGAGTCTAAAATGGAAAATGCTGCCATCAGGCCCAACTATGAAGGCCTACCGGCGCCACAGGCCAAGACGTAAAAAAAAAAAAAAGGAAATGCTGACTTTGTTTATAATGCCATGTTGTATGGTTCACCAGGGCTAACAAATGTTATTATACAATGTCCTGTCTACAATGCATGGGTAGGCCAGGGAAACAACTTGAAGAGAACAACAACAACAAAAAGATGGACAATCTGTTGATCGGCGTCTGCGACGCCGGTAAAAACCTCGCAGCACTGGGCACAATTTCGATATATTCAGGTTCGTGAAGGAAATGGCAAAAACTTGTTTAGATATACCTAAAAGGGTGAATGGAACAAACTAACCAGTCTTGAAATTGTCTAAATACGATAAATTAACGAACTTGTCGCGGCCGTCTCACTCATAAATTAAGTAGATATTTTTCTTCCTTTCGATCATAAATTTGACCTTCCCTTTTCTCTCTGAGTGTGTGAATGATTTCCCAGCAAGACTGCCCCGTTTTCTCATACATTTTATTTTCCTTTCTAAGTCAACTCTCAAGTTTCCCAAGATTGGCACTTTTTTTTTACCCACCTTTTCCTTCCCAGTAAATCATTCGTTCACTAGAAGAGTTCTGCTTTATCACAAATTTTCCTTTTACTTTTGAGTAAATGAATCTTTATCCTCAACAGAGAGTCTTACCGTCTGAAAGTCTTCTTCCTTCGCTAGACTGCCCCGTTTTAGCACAATTTATTTATCTCACTCTAAACCTAGACGTATCGGCGCCTCAGTCCGCTGTGTGAAACGCCGCTCCCAAAAGTTCCTGGGATTTTCACGGACTGTTTTGAAACCTAGTGATAGTTTGCACGGCCTCTGCACCATGAACAGGATAAATCACCTCTGAAAACCTCGTTAATCTTCTCTGTGGCTTTGGAAAATAGTCGTAATGGGGGCCTGATACGTTTAAGAATATGGACCATAGTATGACGCTAAAGACCGCCCCATGTCTAGGACAGTGTGGGTGTGAAGCATGACAGCAGCCAAGTTTCCCAGCACGAAGCCCGGCGCGGCCCAAGCTGCCCTGCTGAGGCTGGTGCTGGCAGGGCTCGGACTGATCCTCATCTACTACACCGGCTACGACTACTTCTCCCCCGTCTACCGCCTCCCCCGCCCCCGGCCCTTCTTCCGCGTGGGTGAGTTGTATTGGTGCTCTACTGTAGATATTGTAATATCCGACTGTTATTGCTGCTGTTGCTGCTGCTACTACTACTACTACTACTACTACTACTACTACTACTACTACTACTACTACTTCTACTACTACTACTACTACTACTACTACTACTTCGGCGACGCCTACAGGAAATGACTCGTGGTGGCGGGAGGTGGTGTGCAAGAGAGCCGGACACTGGGAGGAGGAGCCGGGGTCGCCTCTGAAGAAGCTGTTCAGGTGAATTTGTCTGTCTGTCTCTCTATTTATCTATCTATCTCTATCGATCATTTTGTCCTGCATACACCTACATTATGCCTATTCAAACACCTTGCTCTGCCCTTTTCCTGCAGGGATGTGACGCCAGAGAAGGATAAGAACATTTTCCTGATGGACACGGCTTGCAACTCCAAGCCCAAGTACCGCGTGTGGTGCTCCGTTGAAAGGCGAGTGGGTTAAGGGAAAACATGCGCCCGTGTTTTCAGATGCTTTCGGTTCTCACATCAACTATTTACAAAGGCCACAAAGGACACTAGACGGGTTCTCATGAATTTTTTTCTTCACATTCTTGGTGCTGAAGCCATGTCAGACTGTCACTAGAACCATAAAACTGCCCATGGAAATACTAACACAACCTCTGCCAAAGCCTTATCAAATGTGGGTGTGCAGGCCACGAAATGGAGAATGCGGGGCATTATGTGCCAGACAGAGGTTATACGGCACTCTGATGAGGTAGGATTAAAGGAAAAGAACTCTGAGATGTTAGGAAATATGATAAAGCACTAGGAAGGAGAGAGTTGTAAGTCGCAATAAGAGGGTCAGAGCGACCATCTCTCTTCCCTACATGTTCTCTCCACCATCATATCCATTCTCCTCATAACATGACTCGTGACTCCGGCAGCTGGGCGAAGCAGCACCCGAACCGGCAGGTGTGGTTCCTGTTCACCGCTGGCGGCATGGCGGAGGCGGAGCTGCCTCATATTCTCCTGCACCGGTACCCGAACCTTCACGTGGTGGGCGTCGACCTTGAGGAGCTGTTCGGAGACAGCCCCCTCGTGCCGCTCTTCACCTCCCGCAAGTGGACTCGTGAGGACAGTGAGTGATGGTGGTGGGTTGTGGAGAGAGAGGGGGGAGAGGGGGTCGCGAGGGTAAGTGAGGGTTGAAGGAAGGGCAGGAGGAGCAAGAGATGGCAGCAATCAAAGCAGCACTTCATAACTTTGAACACGTAGCTGCAGGTTAATGAGATCACCGAAAAACGTGGGATATGCAAGGTGATTTAGGTAAAAGAGATTAATGTAGGGCGGTTTGGATAACATGCCTAGAGTGATACAAGAGGTTAGGACACGCAGCAGGCTCACGAGTATACTATAGAATAGAGTATAGAGAATAGTAGTGGATGAGTGGGACCAAGTAAGGAGATAGGTAGTTCCTGAAATCGTGATTCAAAGTTTTAAAAGGAGATTGGGTAGATTCATGGATGGAGAGGGGAGATGGTAAATATCTCATTCTCAGGCGGTGCCATATTTGCGTCATCTGGCCTTGGACTCTCATTGTATTCTCGTGCATCCCTGAACTGGTGGTAACGGTTGTGTGCCGTGGTTGTCGTCGCAGCCTGGCCCGTGGAGCTGCTGAGTGACATGCTGCGGGTCCTGGTGCTGTGGCGGTGGGGCGGCGTGTACAGCGACACAGACGTGCTCAGTATTCGGCCCGTCACGCTGCCTCTCAACGCCCTGGGCTTCGAGCATTCCGGTTGCATCGGCAGCGCCTTCTACAGCTTCCACGCCCAAAACCCAATGCTCCTGGACCTGATGGAAGACATGCAGGAAAAATTCAGTGTAATTTTTCTTGTCTTTATTTTTCATTTAAATGAAGGAGAGCAGTTAATGACTGACTGGTTTATAGAAGATTAAAATGCAACTTCAAATACCAGAAAAGAGACGAGTCAAAATGAATTTTGTAGCATGGGATTTTTTAAATTCAGTTATTTCTATATAGTCTTAGTTGAAGGAGGGTGAAAACAATGGTGGCTATCCTAGAGTCGTTGAAGGACATTCAGCACATTGGGAACTTGGCTCAGAGTTCTGTAGCAGGACAAGCGAGGAAGGCACGAGTTATAAATGTAAAGAATATTTAGATCTCTGATAGCATTTCCTGCCACAGAAAAGCAATTTTTGAAAGAAGGAAACTGTCTAAAACACTGCAAATTTTTCTGGCCCTCCGCCTCACTCCTGTTCCACTCCTCTCTTCACATAATTCATCATGTAAATAATGCAGTCCTAGTCCTCTATTTTCCTCTCATCCCCAGACACAACAGACAATTCAAACTTGTTCACTGCCATCCCAAAACTCTGCCTCCCCTGCCTCATCCTGACTTTCACTACACTACTGCCCGGCTTCCCTAGTTACCTGAAGTGCACTGACGTCCCCGTACTCTGTTTTGTATACTCTATTGCTAGTCTTCCCTATCTTATCTATAATGGCACAAGACTGACAAAAACAGGAACTTCATCAAAAGTTCTGGTTCTCTTCAAAACACCTTCCGTTGCTGCTTACTGTAGTACCGACCTGTAGTGGTTGATCTCAAAGAATGGCAGAATTTATTGTCTTCATGCTGACATTGCATTCACACAGATTAAAGCAGGATGTATGTAAACTTGCCCATAGTAACTTAGGAACAAGTCACCACTGTACCCTACCTCTTACATATCCTTCTTCTTGCAGCCCAGGCAGTGGGGAAGCATTGGGCCTATTGCCATCAGCAGAGTAGTGGAGAAGACCTGTAAGAAGAACCTAAAAGAATTATCAGAAAAAGCCCCAACGAAGTGCCCAGGAAATCTCACGCTCTACCCGAGGCGCACCTTCTATCCAATTCCATTCCCCTCTTATAGAGAGTTCTTTAACCCCGGAGGAGGAAAGCACTTCGACAAGGTCAGGCCGTAGGAAGCTTTCCATTGGTGTGGTGTGCCAGGACCGTTGATTGAGTCAGTTCCCTGTCTCTTCAGCTGTTTTCTGTCCTTGATATGTATTGCTCTACTCTTGTGTTTTATTCTCAATCGTTGTTTGTTGTCTTGCCAACTAATTGTTGATCATTTCTCTCGTTTTCTTCATATCTATTGCCAGACCTACTTCCACAGAGTGTGGAGTTCTTCAGGCATTCTCTGTATGAGTAAGACTGTCATCTGCAAATCTTGAGTTGTTAATGTATTCAGTGTGTGTCTTCATTCCTATATTATCCCACTCTGATTTCTCTAATGATTCTTGAAAGCAACCTTTGAATAGTTTTGGTATTTTTGTGTCACCATGCCTAACATCTTTCTTAGTTGCCAGTTTTCTGCTTTCCTTGTGGAGTTTAATGGTTGGCATGCTGTGTCTCTGTATGTATTTTCCAACACCTTTATGCATGGTTCACCTACGCCCTGCCTCTTGAGTGCCTGCATGACTGCTGAAGTTTTGATTTAGTCATATGCTGATGAGTCATATCAGTGACATCACATACATAGTCTGGCAAATGTTGATGATGTCATGTTAACAGTCCACGTAGAGCTACCCAGCTGAATCATTCTTTATGCAGCCACTAAAATCCATGCTAATGAGCTGATCATTTTTTAACTCTTCTTTTAAGATGTGCATACAGAATGACAATAGATAACAGCTTTAGCATATTAGGATAACACGTTTCTGAAATTTCGTTGTAAAAGAATGATATATAACCATATAAAAAAGTACCAGAGCCTTCGCACTTCTGCTAACCATAATCTTTACATTTCTGCCCCAAATCGTGTCAAATCTATTCTTCGACTTACCAAAAGCTCTTTCATCCATAGTAAATGTCAAAACTTTGTTTTTCTAATTCTTTCAGAGACTTCTGGCACCTAGCCAAAAATATCTCCTTCAATTTCACTTCTTCATCTTTCCCTCCTATCCTTAATACTGACGGTAGCACCGCCTTCACATCTATCTCTAAGGCTGAACTCTTCGCTCATACTTGCTCTAAAAACTCCACACTGGACGATTCTGGGCATATTCCTCCTACTCATCCCCCCTCTGACTCCTTCATGCCTGTTATTAAGATTCTTAAGAATGATGTTTTCTATGCCCCCTCTAGCCTCATTCCTCAGAAGGCTTATGGGCTGATGGAGTGCCTCCTATTGTCCTTAAAAACTGTGCCTCCGTGCTGACACCCTGCCTGGTCAAACTCCTTCGTCTCTGCCTGTCAACATCTACCTTTCCTTCCTGCTGGAAGTACGCCTACAAACAGCCTGTGCCTAAGAAGGGCGACCGCTCCAATCTCTCAAACCAACGTCGTATGGCTTTACCCTCTTGTCTTTCTGAAGCTTTTGAATCAATCCTTGACCGGAAGACTCTTAAGCATCTATCCACTTCTGACCTTTCTAATCGCCAGTATGGGTTCCGCAAGGGGCGTTCTACTGGTGATCTCCTTGCCTTCCTAACTGACTCTTAGTCATCCTTTCTTAGCTGTTTCGGTGAAACTTTCGCTGTTGGGCTAGACAAATCAAAAGCCTTTGATAATGTCTGGCACAAATCTTTGCTTTCCGCACTACCCTCCTACGGATTCTATCCTTCTCTCTGTTCTTTTATCTCAGTTTCCTTTCTGGCCGATCTATCTCTGCTGTGGTAGACGGTCACTGTTCTTCCCCTAAACCTATCAACAGTGGTGTCCCGCAGGGCTCTGTCCTATCTCCCACTCTCTTTCTGTTGTTCATTGATGATCTTTCCAAAATGAACTGTCCTATCCATTCTTACGCCGATGACTCTACTCTGTATTACTCAACTTCTTTTGTTAGAAGACCCACCCAACAGGAACTGAATGATTCCAGGCTGGAGGCCGCAGAACACTTAACCTCACACCTTACTATCATTTCCAATTGGGGCAAGAAGAACTTGGTGTCCTTCAACCCCTCAAAAACTCAATTTCTCCACCTATCCACTCGACACAATCTTCCAAACACCTATTCCCATCCTCGGACTATCCTTAACTCAAAATTTCAAAAGGAAATTTCACATCTCCTCTCTTACTAAATTAGCTTCCTCGAGGTTGGGCGTTCTGTATCGCTTCCTCCAGTTCTTTTCACCCTCCCAGATGCTGTTGATATACAGGAGCCTTGTCCGCCCTCGTATGGTGTATGCATCTCACGTGTGTGGGGTCTCCACTCACACAGATCTTTTGGAAAGAGTAGAGGAATGGCTTTTCGTCTCATCAACTCCCTTCCTCATACTGACAGTCTTCTACCTCTTTAAATTCCGCCGCCATGTTGCCTCTCTTTCTATCTTCTATCGATATTTTCACGCAGACTGCTCTTCTGAACTTGCTAACTGCATGCCTCCCCCCTCCCGCGTCCCCGCTGCACTCGACATTCTACTCTAGCGCATCCCTATACTGTCCAAACCCCTTATGCGAGAGTTAACCAGCATCTTCACTCTTTCATCCCTTACACTGGAGCAGCCTTCCTTCGTCTGTATTTCCTTCTGCCTATGACTTGACCTCTTTCAAGAGGGGTGTATCAAGACACCTCTACACCCGAAATTGACCTCTCATTTGTTCACTTTTCACTTCCTTTCTTATGGGAGCAGTGATTAGCGGGCTTTTTTATACTTTACTTTTGTTGCCCTTTAGCTGCTTCCTTTGTAGTAAAAAAAAAAGGAAAAAGTAACATAGTAAACCTCTGATTGGAATAACTTGACCCTAATACTTGTTTTGTTCTCATGACACATTTCTCCTTCCTTCTAGATGTTTAAGGAGACCTTCACCTTGCACCTCTGGAACAAAATGAGCAAGGGCACAGCGATGAAAGTTAACTCCAGCAGCATATACGAGGTGGCGGCCAGAAAAGTCTGTCCCTTCACCTTCCAGATCGCTACAGCAGAGTCAGATGTCTTCTGATCTGTTTTCATGTCTTTAATTTATTAATTAATTTATTACATGTCTCCATCACAAGTGTGTACTTGCTCATGCATAAAAGTGTTGCATTTCTCCATTCCTATCACAGCAAGTCAACACACACACACACACACACACACACACACACACACACACACACGTACACACACACACATCTACACACACATAAACATACACACACGTGCACACATAAAAACCTACACACACACACACACACACACACACACACACACACACACACATACACACGCATGCACAATGAGCGATTACTGTCCCCCTCAGCATGGGAGCTGGGGTGTGTGGTATGGGGTCCCAGCAGTACCCAGAGATTGGTCTTCTTGAGTTCAAAAGATAATCTGTGTAGACTATATTAAGGTTCCTGTAGACCGGTCTGCCAGCCGGCAATCAGACCGTGGGCTCATGTGGCAGGAGATTATCTGGGAAATGTAATATGACTGTGTATAGCTGCCTATAAATAAATAACCATTTCTAACCATAACCCGTGCATTGCAGCAATTTAGCATACAGGTTAAACGGTGCAACACGCCTTTGCTCATCTTCCTGTGGTTTGTTGGATCCACTACTAGAAAAGGAACGTTTTCTGTCATATAAGGTAGAACTACAGTAACTACTTTTTCACAGCCCCGGACACCTTTGTGTTTTCAATGTGTTGCATATGATTTGATTAAAGGTTGTTCTGATATATCATTTTGAAAATCTCTCTCTCTCTCTCTCTCTCTCTCTCTCTCTCTCTCTCCATACATAAATAAATGAAATTGGACTGGAATATAAAAATAGTTTATATTTTACTATCAAGACACACTGATGTTGAAAATCACACACACACACACACACACATACACACACACCGTCGACACCCATAACGGAGCCCCCAACCATGTCATCGCGAAACTCGACCTCACCAATGCTTTCAAGACCGTTCACAGGTCGATAGTGCTCCGAGAGGTCATCCGACGTTTCCCCGCTGCCGCACCACTGGTGTCACAAGCCTACTCACAGCCTTCGCCCCTCCACCTTGGCCCCACCCGTCTTTGGTCCAGCCGCGGCATGCAGCAAGCGACCCTTTGGGCCCGATACTCTTCGCCCTCGCGGTGGATCCGGCCATACAGACCCTCAGATCGCCCCTCAATCTGTGGTTCCTTGATGACGGCACCTTAGCTGGGCCCATAGAGACCGTCACTGCCGACCTGCACCGCCTATTCCCGATCCTCCGAGAACTAGGCCTCGAGATCAACTCACGTAAATGCGAGATCACCCATCTCGACAGCCAAGGGGGCATCAGCACGGACGGAGAGGGCCGGATTTTACGTGCAAAAGCAAACGAAGCCTGCAGGAGGGACGGCGCCGCCCACTACACCAACGACGGAGCACCCACCGACAACGACGCGAACGCCGGCCCTCATATCGACACATTCCTCAGTGTCGCCCACCCTACACCCCTCATAAGCCTCTCCATCCTGGGCGCCCCGATTCACGCCCACGGCAATGAAGCAGCCTTAACCAATATCGAGGATATCATCAGGACGCTCATAGACAGGACGGCCAACATCGGCAGCCACGCTGCCCTCTTCTTCCTGTCAAGGTACGCAGCAGTGCCGAGAGCCACGTACCTGCTGCGCGCAGCACCAATCTACACGGCTGGAGAGTCCTTGCGGGCCATCGACGAGCTGATGCGGGAAGCGACTTCACGCAGCTGCAACGTACAGCTCGACGACGACGCGTGGTCTCAGGCCTCTCTGCCGCTGCGGTTTGGAGGTTTGGGCGTGAGACGGCTGGCCGACGTTGCACTGCCCGCCTACATCGCCTCGGTAGAAGCTTCGCGGGACATGGTCTGTACCATTAACCGCCGTCCCAACGGCGACAGACCGGCCCGTCTGGCCTCTGCCATGGACGCCTACACCACAAACCAGTGCCCGAACCTCGACCCGGAGCTCAGGCTGACGCAGCGCAACCTGGACGAGGCAGCTTCCACCCACCGCCTAGACGACTTGTCAGCCCGCGCCAGCAATGTCCGACGCCAAGGGCTATCATAGCCTGTCCTGCCACAGGAACCCCGGTCGACTGCCCCGCCACGCAGCTCTCAACGACGTAATCTATCGGGCCCTGGCCGCCGCTGGTCTCTCGGCCATCCTCGAGCCGCGAGGCCTGGACCGAGGAGACAGTCGCCGACCGGACGGCATCACAGTCTTCCCCTTCAGGCGAGGCAAGATGTTAATGTGGGACGCCACCTGCATCAACACATTTTCCACCACCCATACCATCAACTGTGCTTCCGCTGCTGGAGCTGCCGCACGCGCTGCCGAAGTGCGCAAGCATCACCGCTACGCGGCCCTCGCCCGGCGATACGACTTCGTGCCCCTCGCCGTGGAGACGAGCGGCGTGCTGGGACCTGCCTTCGGGGACCTGCTGCAGGACATCGGCAGGCGCATCAGCCAGCGCAGCGGGGAGCCCCGTGAGACGGCATGGCTGAGGTAGCGCGTCAGCATTGCAGTGGCACGTGGCAACGCAGCAGCGATGTGTGGGCCCCCGGACAGTAACCCACACCCTTAGCCGAAGCTGGCATACGCCCACACACGCACACATGCATGCTGGAGCCGTCTGGTTGCCGTCAGAGAGTAGGAGGTCGCTGATGGTCGGCGTCCACTTTTTATCTGTCATTGGCCGTGGTCGACGTCCGGCCTTCCACCACACGGCGAGTTGTGCGGCGACCGGTGATAGATCAAACCACCCTTGCCCGGAAATGAGGTACATTCCTGAGCAGTGTCCGTCTTTTGTTGCAGTGAAGCACAGAATACTTTCATTACCTTTATAAGTAACTATTTTTTTTACAAATAATTTACAGTAATAAGAATGAGAAATGTGTAATATAACTGTTTAAAAATATTATATACTGTAACACGTCAGCAGCAAGTCGTTAAGGGAGGTCGCCGTCCTCATTGCGACAGGACGCGTACTGCATGGTCTTTGCCTGTCGGTCACCGGTCGGCGTATGGTGGGCGTCTTGGCCTGACTCCAGGTGTGAGGTCAAGGTGTGAATCTTACCATGGTCGCCGTCCGGTTACCCACTGGGCGGACACTGGACGGACACTAAACGACCACCGGTAGCCGTTCGGTCGCACGACTACTTTGCCACCTATGTGGTCGGGGAGCGGTGGGTGTGAATCGCAGCATTTTGAGGTCGCAGGTGGTCGTTAGCAGGTCGTAAAGTCAGTGTGACTGTAGCTTTAAGCCTTTCTGTGCTGAGTCACTGGCCGTCTTCCCACCATTTTGTCCTGCTTTTCGTTTCCATCCTAGCTCCCGTCTCCATTATTTTATTGATCGACTTATCTATTGGATAATTCTTCACATATACAACTAAATTCTAGGTGGGGTCGCGGTCATGTCTAGAGTTGCATGATTGGGATCGCCTGAAAAAAAAAAAGTTGGGAACCACTGCCATAGCCACACTGACGATCGATTGACTCTTGTTATCCTTGGTGACTCCCTTCGTCAGCCTCAAACTGACCGCCGATGACCCTACTCGCACACTCCAGAGGAAAAAAAGCTTGGGATGCAACACCAGTGGCATAGAGATGAAAACTAATTTGCAAATAATATTACAAAACACTTTCTGGCCCCAAGTGGCCTTGACACGTCACGAGGTCAAAAAAGTTTGTGCCCGCGGAAGGTAAACAAACCCGGGGACGCGGCGTGCTGGGCGGCGCGGCTTGTTTACTCTGCCTCTTGTGCTCTGTGACCCTCTTAGTCGATATCTTGGCAAGTTCACCGTGAGATTTTTACACTCTTGTCCTTAATATCGTGCCTGAGGAAGGCAGACGAAGATGGTGAGTCTGTAATCTACTCGTGGCCCTTCCCACCTGAGCGTGCCCCGCCCCGCCCCGCACCCCCTCACCTGTCCTCCCTGTGCCTCACATGCCGGGCCTCCGGGGGCCATGCATGCCCGCCCAACGGTACCTCCCCGCCTCTGAGGCTACAGCGTGGGAGTGACCTGCCCGTGCCTGCCGGCCTAGGGTCACCCCGGCCCCAACACCTGGTGACCCTCGGCCGCCACTGCCAGGCCCTGCACCCAGCACTCTTCACTGGTCACAGGTCATAGTGATGGCTCCCGCTGCCTTGCCGGGGCAGAGACACAGACCCTCAGTTAAGAGTGTAAACAAGAACAACCCGTGTGTTGGTATTCTCAAGGGATGTCAGTTTTATGTGACAGGTACATTGTCTCCTGAGGACGCCCAAGCTTGTGGTCTTGAAATGAAAACTTGATAACACAGGAGGATCTGAGAGCTAAATAACTATTATTGAAACCATTTTTTTTTCTCCAAACAAACCAGTCATTTTAATAAATGATTTTTTTTATTTTTTATTAAATTACAATATTTTTTTAAATTTGGGCCTCATTCCATTTTCTCCCAATATTTCATTTACATATTTTTTCTTCAAGATTACTGTACCTTAATATTATCATTTTATCTTCATATTAGCTATGAAATTTTTATCACATTTTAAAGTATATTTTTTAAATGACTAATTATTCCAATTTTTCATTTCTTTTTCTTTATAATATGGTATCAAAGGACACTTAAAATCTGAAAATATGTTTTTGTGTGCAAAAATATTGTACACGTAAGTGCATAAGTATGTCTTTGAACGAGTAAGTTTGAATTGCATAGATACGGTAAGTCAACCTCACACATACGGTACCTTGGCACAGTGCCTGCCTGACCTCATTCAAATATACCAATGCAAGGAGGGTTTGGTCTTACTTTGCAATCATCTAATTGATTTTATCTTATGACAATTTTCTCCCATGGGGATTTCTGCATTTTTTTTTTATCAATTTCTGTCTTGTCAGTGTCAGGATTACAATATTATGTACATCACAACTCTTGCACCTTAAAGAAATGTCATTGTCAATATGACAATGATATGATGATCCTCAGGGTTTGAAGAATATTTAAGAGAAGGAGTATTTTAACATGCAAGGAGAGTGTGTGGACATGAGAAATAGGACTCCTTCCATGGCTATTAACTTGATGGAACTTTGAAGAGGATACAAGAGTACTTGTATAAAAATAAAGTTGTTAGATTACCTTATGCATCTGTTAAAACTTTGAACCTGGAAATGAAATGAAAAACAGCACTGGTTGCCTTCTTTGGCTAGAGATAATAGTGATAAATGTGATGAAATAAAACAGCAAAGCTACAGTCAAAGTGTCATTGCAAAGTTGCCTACCTCTAAGTCCAGACATGGGGTGCCTCACTGTTCTCTGTGCCTGGGACATTTGCCTTAACATCTCTTTTGGGGTGCTGTGCTGTGCTGTACCCTGCTGTGCAAGACTGACCACTAACATTCATTAATGATCCAGACAGTTCTTAAATGCAAAGGGAAAACCATCGTAAGTTATGGAACGCACAACCATAGAAATAGAAAAAGTACAAATGGATCCTGTTATGGCAATGCTATTTATTCATGAGCAGATGAAAATTCTCATATAAACACATTCAAAGCAAAACTGGGAACTATGAGTAAAATTCTGCTACATTATACTAACTTCTTTATCAAATGTCCTTGAGTTTCATTGTTCCATTAAAAATCCAAGAAAGATTTAAAGGCCACTTTTTCAGTTTTGTTTAGTTATCTTTTATGGAGTGTTGAGCTTCATTTTCCTAAACATTCTAGTGCTGTGAGTAAGAGGTTTGCTGGTTGTTCCTTAAGGTTAATCAGTAGCCTGCCAGTAGAACACCAACAACATCCTTTAGAGTTCTCCGAATTCCTGAAGGACAGAGAATATAGTCAAGATCATAAGTTATGTTCAAGTTGCTGTGTAAATGATACAATGATACATTTGCTTGTACCACACATCAATCACAGTTTTTACACATTTACAGTAAGCCTTTACCCACAGTGGACCTCCAGACATTGGACTGTGTGAGAAATTGGGAGAGGCAACAATTTGTCAAACTGTGAGTGCATTGTGGTGGTGGGAGCAGCCGGCCCTATGCTGCACCTTGGTGAGCAGGGGGAAAGAAGGGGAGGGGACCAACTGGTATGCATGGCTGGCAAGTGAAACAACCTTCATGTCAGACTGATTAGTGCTTGCTGTTGATTAGCTTCTTTCTCATCACAATTTCATGTTGCTTCTGTGTATGTACTGTGCTGCATTGAGGTGTAGAAAGAGCATTGAATGAAAGAGGAATGGAAAGGAAGGGCAGGTTCAGGAAAGGTTGAAAAATTAATATTGTGCATATTACAGGAAACACTAAAAGCCTGCTCCTCCTTTTCATCTCCCCTATCACTGCTACATATTTTTTTTATTTCCAGTGTTCCATGTATTTGTTTTAAAGCTTCATTCCCTCTGCTTTTATTCATGGACTGCATAATAATAGTTGTAGCTATGCTTAAGTTTTGTTATTAAATTAAAGATGAGTCCCTGACAGAGGCTGGTGTAAGAAATGTTTATGCATTTAGGCTGACTAGATATACAGCTCCTGTAGTACTGAGCACAGAGCAAAGCACACATACACCCTTAAATGACTACACCAGTTTCAGCATCACAGTAGTATACCTAACATGACTGTCACACCACCTATCACAGCTCCCATATCACATCAGAACAGCCTCACAGCATGAGACAATGCCCACATAGAATTAAGTGTGCAGAGTAGCCCTAGAGACATTTATAGCTTTAAATTACCTGAAACAGCCTTTTCACCACCTAACACCCCAATTGTAGTTTTTTTTATCCTACATAGTATTTTATGCTAATACACAGAGAATCCCAATACACAGAGATGTAGAGGTGGTTTAGCAGTACACTGTTTTCTTTTGGAAATTTATAAATATATATTTTTTTCATATCAAACATTTATAAGCATTATGGAACAGATTCTATGTACCGGTATATTTGTTTGATGTATTTATTGATAGAGCTGTTTAAAAATAAATGTTTGTATTTACTTTTATAGAATATATTAAAGACTGTGATAGCATTTCAACAAATAATTAACAAAGGTCATATTATTATTAATAATAATAATGATAATAATAATAATAATGATAATAATAATAATAATAATAATAATAATAATAATAATAATAATAATAATAATAATAATAATAATAATAATGTAAATCATTTGAGGGCAATCTTATAAGGCATCTGCAAATATATTGTAAGTTATTTTGCTTCTTGTGATGTGTTATTGTCTAATGTTGCAGATGCAACATACCTATGTATTATTGATATTTTCTTCATCATTTATTTGTATCAAATTTATTTCTGGGATTCCCATAGTTTTCTGTTTGGGCAATTGACTGACTATTTGTTCATTGTTCTGTCTATGTTTTGCTTCTCAAGACCAAATTATCATAGTGACTAATTATGGGAGCTGTCCTTTCAACTACCTCCAGTTCAGGCATTCAGAAAAGCATGACTGGGAATGAGAGCACTCACCACATTTTTAAGACATGAACAGTTAGTTGCCTTACACTGTATGCAAAGCACTGAATGTTATGTGAGTTTTCTTTGTTCACATGTTTGAGGCAGTCATAGTTATCTCCCCCCAGACAATCTCCAGCATATTAGTCCTTTGCTATGTTTTAAATTGCTTTCAATAATTGCTAAGAATATTTGTTAATAATAATCAAACAGTTGACATAATAATTACTACTATTCAACTTTCATAGAGTGTTTAATATTAAGACAGAGGCTGGAATATTATTCGCTTTTTTATGTTATTCATGTTTGGACTCATCCAGTTCCATATGGCCTTTGGTTTGTACTCTCTAATGAACTCATGTTGTATTGTGGTTCTCATCCATTCACCACACAGCCAGCCTCCTAGAAGCATAGTTTATTGGGGGGGGTGGGGGATTCATATTTTGTGAGATATTGAAAAGTAACTTGGCATCACAGTCCTAGACAAATTCAGATTTTTAAGTGATTTTTGTTGAAAAGGGCATAGTGTATGGCAAATATTATGGTAAATATTATATTATATATAGTGTTAACCCCTTCACTCTGGCAACGTCAGCGTCCGACGGGCGTCTGACGGCGTCACCGTTAGTCCACTTCTAAACCTCTTAATCCTCTTCCATTTCCTCTTAATCCTCTTCTAAACCTCTTAAGAGGAGATGGAAGAGGATTAAGAGGGATTTAGAGGAGGATTGAGAGGTTTAGAAGAGGATTAATCCTCTTCCATTTCCTCTTGACCCTTTCCATAATGTGATGCCAACGTGTGTGTCACGGATGGAAAGAGTTAAAGACACAGGACATTGTTAATTTTGTAATATACCACACCCACCACAGCAAGATCTATCAAGCCTGCAGCCATGCTGTAACACTTCCTCTGCCCCCACAACACTCACTCTTACCTTTCATGCAGACGAGGACGGTGCCATGCCGGGGGGCCGCCGGAAGTCCCGCAAGCCGCAGAAATGGGAGGACTTTGTAGCAGACGAGGAGCAGCTAGCATGTCTGGAACAGGAACTGGAGCAGGAGGAAGTGGCAAGGATGCAGAGTGTGGAGGATGGACAGGACTCTTCTGATGGAGAGATGAACCTGGAGATTGTGGTGGAGGAAGAGGAGAACAAATCCATCAAGAAGGAAGAGGAGGAGGAGGAGGAGGACAAGGCAGGAGTGTTGGGGGAGAAGAAAGATGGTGTACAAAAGGAGAATGGTAAGAGAAAAAGTAAATTTTTTCACACAAAAAAAGAAATATCACTAATAATCCTAAGAAAGAAAGTAAATACCATATTAATACTAATGAACTGAGCAATGAAACTAAACAGCATGACAGTCCATAGGAAGAACACATCATATAATTCCCTTAACACACATAGTCCCTCTTCTCTTAACTTTAACTTTTGCCTTCCACAGGGGAGGGTGGTAAGGAGGCAGCCGTGAAGGGGGAGGAGCAGCCGTCCACACTCCCCACCACCAGTGCTGTGGGGGACTGCACCACCTGTGGCATCCAGCTAAGAGACTGGCCATCCACATACAGCCATCTACGTTTCCACCGGCTGTCTCATGTTCCTGACTGCGTCTCCAAATTACCTGCAGCTGTTCAGACTAAGAGGTAGTGTGAGTAGTGTGCATATATGAAAGCATGTGTATGTATTTTTACTTTTCTTTTTCAAAGTGTAATGAAAACTAAATGGAAAACCAGGTGACAGAAAAAGGAATATGTATGTATTATAACTGAACTATATCATTTTGGCAGTGCTACTCAACCCTATTTCCTCACCCTCTCCTCCTGTCCATCCTTCTCCCCATACAGAATCACATGTCAGGTGTGCCAGAGGAACTGCCAGACGAGGGAGGTGCTGGCTTACCATGCGTACACTGAGCACTACGTCAAGCTGAAGGAGGCCAAGATGTGCCCCTTCTGCTGCTCCTCATTTACCTGCCTTGATGACTTCTTGGACCACCTTGATATCACAAACATCACTTTCCACTGCGAGGTGTGGCTACAGAAGGACCTGTGGGGTGTGACAAGGAGGATCTGAAATGGGAAGAGTGTTCAGAGCATTAAGGTTTAGAGATCAGGGGTGTGGCAGGGACAAGCTTAAGGAATGACATAGAAGAGGTGTGTGGGTGAAAAGAGGAGTAAATATGTAATGAATAGCAAGGTGATAACAGTAATGCTATAAATGTATTCAGTGTGTGCCTTTTCATGCTGTAGCCAATATCCACTAGGCAGAAAATAGCTATCAATATGTTATGATCTTGCTTTCTAGCACATGGTTGTACACTGTGCAGCTTCATGACTTTGAACTCCCCTTGTCCAAGCTTTGACTGTGCCTACCCTCTTCAGGAGTGCAGTAAACGTAAGACTCAATTATAGATGGATGATGGTTTGTATCTCCTTTAACAATAACAAGCTCCTTTCCCTCACAGATGTGCGGGTTGACAGTGTCGCAGGAGCACAAGTTCTACCAGCACATTGTTTATTGCAGCAAAAAGCACCACTTGGGCCTGACTTCTCTTGCATGCTGTGTGAGTATGCTCAGTTGTTGTTAGTGGGCTTGGATATGGTTCTAGAATTGTAGGTATGAAGGTTTGCAATAGTGCATGTGTTGTATTTACATATTTTCAAAGATTTCCAAAGGACTTCAGACCACACAGATACTATAGTTCATACTAGGTGGTCTGTCCTTAAACCTAAGTCAAACTTCATCAAACATGAACCAAGATGCTGCATATCTGCCTCAGCAAATGTTAAAATGGAATAAGTGGTTGTCAATTTTGTTTTTAAATTTATCACTTTGTTGCACTGAGCCATTGAAAGTGGGAGCTTATTCCATTTTCCTACATTAAAGAACTCTAAATTTAACTCAAGTCTAGTGCCATTTCTTGCTTGTGACGTGTCATTTATCATAAACAGTTCAATTTGTATTCATCTACGTTTGCCGTCATTAACTGTGTATTTTCAAGCACTCAGTCAGTTTCCCTCTGAGGCAGTGTTTCTCGAGAGAAAATGTATTAAGAAATAACAACTTCAGAATTGTAGGAGTGAAGAGGGGAAGGTAGAGTGTGTTTGTATGGTAGTATGCATTGTGAAGACATGATGCTGCCAACAGGTGTGTGGTGTTGTCACTAAAATCAACCGACTGTATGACCACCTGACCCAACACAGCACGCAGCTCAATCTACCCCGCCACCTCTCAAGCCCCAATAAGGTGTAAGTGTATATTTATGTGCATTTTAGAGAAGAGTGTTTGGTCAAAATTTTGTTTCATAAATGAGGTGCCTGAAACAGTAAGTAATTGGGCATTACTTACCACAATGTTTGCTCATATTCAATAACCTATTAAACTATAGAAGATTTATGCTCTTCTTTTCAATATAAAGCTTGGCATGCTTACAAGATGGTAAACAGGCCACTTCATTGTCATTTGCTTCATGCTTGTTTTGTGTTTAATTACTTATATTAAATGTTAGTTTGATGTTAAGGCAGCTGTAGTCAAAGGTAAGTGTTGTAAATCACAGTCACCACTACATGAGTCAGTATATGCTCATTATAATGGAGTTTCCACCTCTGGCTTGATGAATATTCCCCAGATGAGAGAAGACAATGATATGCTAATGTAAATTTAATGCACTGTGGTGGATTGCAATTTATGGCTCCTCATGCCTCAAATGTGTTGTGATATATTTCAAATCAGTTTTAAGTATTCCACCAGTCACCCTCCACTATCCTATCCCATTTTCTTTTCTAAGGACACCCCCTGCCAACTTTTTGTATTATCCAAACTGCTTTTCTTTCTCCCAAACAAAGCAACTATCCATTTATCCCTAATCTCCCCCACCAGAAAATCTTTTCCTCTTCAAATACCAAACATCTATGCTTTACTACCTCTCAGACTATGTAACTGTTACCCAAACAAAGCATGTGATAATGTTGTTAGCAGTGGTTGTAATCACTATAAATTATTTCCCCACTAATTATCCTTCTCCCCACAATGAAACTCTTCCCCTTCCATGCTCCCAACTCTGTCCATACTGTACCTTCCTTCCATTCTTCCAAGACAACTTTTACACTACGTATAAAAAAATGTTGAATTAAGAAAAAAAAGAGGACAACAAACCATTTTCTGCCTCAAACACATCCCTAAAACATCCTATTCTCTCCACAGAAAACGTGTGGTGGAGCCCTGCATCCCCAAGCAACAGACTCGCTTCCGTCCATTTCTGTGTGAGATGTGTAACCGGCAGTTTGTGGTGTACAGCGAGTACAGGCGTCACCTCCACTCGCACACTAAGTCCCGCTCATACATGTGTACTCACTGTGGCCGCAGTTACTGCCAGAAAAACACCCTCATTGTGCACCTATATCAGTACCACAATGCCTCTCCCAATGCAGAGGAGGTGACACCCAGGGGGGAACAGACACAACGGTAAGAGTCTTTGTGATTGGGATCAACAAACTGTCCTTTACATCACCTAATATACGACCCAGTGAAGCACTATCCAAGTACCATGTTCACTCATTATTTCCTTGCTGTTCTGTACTCTCCAAACCCATGCAGGAGATGTGAGGCGTGTGGCTGTGTCGGGTTCACAAATGAGGAGCTGCTGGTGCGTCACTGTGTCATGCGCTGCCCCAAGAGGAACAACCTACAGGCATCCTTTGCAGTCATCATTGCCAGCATTGCAAAGGTGAGTTCCTCTACCTTCCAATCCCTTCCCTTACATCTAAAGTATCCCCCAAACAGCATCCAGTCAACTTAAAGCCCAAAGTATCATTAGTACCTCTATGCTCTAAACTCTGGAACAATCTTCCTTCATCTGTATTTCCTCCTGCCTATGACTTGAACTCTTTCAAGAGGAAGGTATCAGGACACCTCTCCTCCTGAAATTGACCTCTCTTTTTGACCACTTCTCTGTACTCTATTCAGGAGCAGTAAGTAGCAGGCTTTTTTTTCATTATTGTTTTCTTCTTTTTTCATGGCCTTGAACTGTCTCCTTTTCTGTAAAAAAAAAAAAAAAAAAAAAAAAAAATGCTAATCCTTAGCTTCAAGCACTCCTATCCCAATTTTCTTTGCTTCCACTATAAATCCCGGTAGCATCCTCACCAAGAGTCCAACAGAACTAGAACTGCCACCACACAACAGAACAATTTGAGGTGATACACAAACACAAAAACACAGTGCAACACAAAATATCCCATATGGATCAACAAAGTGCTGTTCACTGCAATGCAGCACAACACTGATATTCAATACAGGTATAGTTTCTAGCTCACCAGAGTTTTGCCATTTGATATGTAATTTAGATATTCTTTGTGTCATTCCTCCTTTCCTCCTTTTCTTCTGACCTCCACAGGCTTTGAAAGAAGCAGATTATATTAGTACCCTCAGAGGAAGTTACTAAAATCTTCTTTACATCATAAATTTCTTTGTGGGCGTATACTGTATGATTTATTGCATTAGTGCCTACCTCCCTCAGACTTCATTAAAAAAAAAATCATACTGAAATGTATCATTGCTTTGATACAACAGAGTGGCAGATCTTAATTAAAGTACAACTCATGACAATCAAGCAACAGGAATATAACTGTGTCACTCTATCTTTCCTCACAGAATCAAAATAGCAGCTTTGTGGAAACCCTGCACAGTCCAGCCATGGTCACCTACCTCAAGCTGGGGCTGGAGGCTTGGCAGACCCCTGCATGTGTAGGTTCCAGGTTATGTTTTGTGATGCATGAAGGCAAAATGAAAGGCTAAGAAAAAGATTGTGAATAGAATGAAAATTAAGATTTTTTGCAATTCCCATAAGGCTTATTGTGTTATATTGTAAGAGGAGGTCGATGAGGTGCTGAAAATAAATAAAAGAATAAGGCCAAGGTAGATCCCTCATGCCTCTCAGCCAACACTTCATTGCCACCTGTTTATCCCTGCAGGTCAGAAACTACCTAGAATCTCTTCAGCCTGCAGCTTCACACAGCCCAGCCATGGACCTCAGCACCACTAACCTCACCTCCATCACTGCTGACCTCACCACCAACAACACCAACACCAGTCGCAAGGATTCAGTTGAGTTTACTGACATACAACTTCTGGCTTACCTCACTCAGTTTGAGGAAAAGAATCGACAAGATAAAGAAATATCAATGGTTGTAAGCCGCAAAGGAAAGGTAAGAACTGATGGACTAAATCAGAGGCTGAGTGATTCATGGATTGACAGATAAATTAGCCAAGTATCTCAGTAATAGTTTATACTATGAAAAGTAAAAAAGTTTTCCTCACATACAGGCTCTTTTTTTTAAAACATTGAACAGCAATGTGGAGAACATTCCAGGGAAAAACAGCATGACTATAACAGGTATGTCAGGGCCCTGTGAGGACAACACTGTGGCTGAATGGGTGTCATTGGAGTGAGAGACCATATATTTAGGTTTGGAGATAATGTGCCAGAAAAGAAATGTGTGACCAGGAGGGTGTATGTGAGTGAGATAGAGGGAGGGAATGTTAGAGGACGACCTCCAGTGAAATAGAGAAATAGGGTACAGGAGTACGTTAGGGAGAGGGGGGAAAGATCAGTGAGAAGCTTTGAGCAGGCAAGGAGGGAGTGCCTGAATAGAGAGAGATGGAAATTTCTGCCGTGGCCATCCCCTGGTGGGAGCTCCTCGGAGCAGGCATCGATGAGATGATGATGATGAAGAAATGTGTAGGTATACTAACACCTCCAAACATCAGGATGCTATTAAATATGTAGTGATAGGAGGGATGTATACAAATAAATAACTTAGTAATGTACCATAATTGTGTAGAATGGAATATTACATAAATGAATCTAAATGTCAGCAAGTAAATAGGTAGTTACTCTTGCTGATCACTTGGTGGTTTGAGGATGAAGCCAAAGTGAGTATTAGGGAGAACAATGGTGAGAAGGCTTATGAGGAAGAGTAACAATAGGAAACCTATTGGAGAAAGAACATGTGAAGTATTGTAAACAGAGGGTTGAAACATATGGGGCAAGATGGGAACAGATGTAAATCAAATGGCAAGGTACTTACAGTTTCTTGACATGCAGTAAAATAAAATTTTAAAAATTTGTATTTTCAGAGTGAGAAGGAGCAGGAGGAGGCAAAATCACTCCAGATGGAAGAGATGGAAGAAGAAATGGAAGAAGGTGGAGGGGAAGAATCATTACTGCCTTTCTTGTGCACCACCACCACCACTCTAACCTCTCCCCCCACCAGCTCCTACAGCCCCGCCCTGACTTTCCCCATCAACACCAAGCCACAGATTAACCACACCTCACTAATGCAACACCTGCGCAGGGGTGCTGAAAGACGTGGGGGCAACTATGGACAGGTGAGGATGAGCGCAACAATGCACATGCACACACACATGCACAAACATACACACAGACACCCACCCACACACGCATGCACGCACGCACGCACACACACACACACACACACACACGCACACAAAGATCGATACTACGAGCTCTGTGCTCTTCCATAGGGGAACGGCTGGCTGTCTCGAGAGAGACCCGCAACAGACCAAGAGGTGAGGTGAATTACACAAACACACACACACACACACACACACACACACACACACACACACAAACACACACACAAACACACACACTACCTACAAGAGAAGGAGCCAATGATAGTATGCCTAACAGAAACTAAACTAAATGGAGACATCCAAAGAGTGTTTGATAAAAAATACAATGTATGGAGGAAAGATAGAGTGGGCAAAGGTGGTGGAGGAGTGATGATAATGACAAAGAAGGAGTTATTAGTAAAATCAGTAGTATATGGAGAAGGAAAAACAGAAATAGTGAGTGTAAATTTGGAGAACAAAAACAGAGAAGGGATGATGATCACAACAGCGTATGTACCACCTAGAACAAACTCATGGAGTAAAGAAGAACATGAAATCATGATTGAAGATACCATTCAGAGTTTAACCCGTGGGCTTCGGCTATGTGAAAGCCGAGAAGTGGCCGAGAAACGGCAAAATTACACTGCATTTTTAGACAAAGAAAAGAGCATGGAACGTACGTCAGAATACTCCTCTCATAACCATAAAGCTTTTAAAAATATTTCTTTTACTCAAACTCCATTCTTTTTGAGTGGTGTTTGTTACAAAATAAACAGTCTTGTGATGCGTGGCATCTAGCCTAGAGTCCTTTGTTGCCTACTTTAGATAATTTGACAAGTGATTACTGTATGGATAGCTAATTCAATCTGCCATGACCGTACGGCACCACCTATGACAAAAAAACCCATCTCAAGATCACTCACCCACCACAATGACCCAGGGCATGTATGGTGGGTTGCTCTATGCCACCACCGCCTACAATTAGCTTGAATTATGGGTTTTATGGTGAACCCTATTTAGGGTTCACCGTACCACAGCCACGACTCGTGAAAGCCCAGGAAAGGGTCTGCCGACGTTTTCGGGTTAAGTAGAATACTCAAGGCAAACAAAAGAGTACTGTTAGTTGGTGACTTTAATTGTAAAGAGGTAGATTGGGAGATGTTTGAAAGCGGTGGTGGAGATATGGCATGGGGGGAAAGATTGTTAAGATTGATGTTGGAAAACTTGATGATGCAAAGGGTGAAGGAAAACACAAGATATAGAAGTGACGACAAACCGGCGAAACTGGACCTGGTGTTAACAAGAGGAATACACTTGAAGGATGAATTAAGGTACGGATGCACTCTGGGAAAGAGTGACCACATAATCATAGAGATAGAAACGGAGGAGGAAGGAAGTGAAACGGATGAATCATATACAAGAAACAGTTAAACTATAGGAAGGCAGACGTGGAAAATGTTAGGAAATATTACGGAGAGCTGGACTGAGATGAGCTAATGGGAACAAGTGAAGTGCAAGAAAAGTATGATATTTTTATGGAGGCATATAAAACAGGGGTTAAGAATTTTGTACCAGAATACAAACCTAAAGAAAAGGGAAAAAAGGACTGGTTTAATGCAAGGTGTGCGAAGGCAAAAGAAAAAAGAGACAAAGCATGGAAAAGATTAAGAAGAAATAAAAAACCTAAGGAATAAAGAAGATTTTAAGGATGCGAGAAATGAATACGTGAAAATAAGGAAGGAAGAAGAAAAGGGATATGAAAAGGATATTGTGGAAAAGTGCAAGGAACAACCTAAACTATTTTATAGATTCATAAATGGTAAGATTAAACCAAGAGAAACAATTGAAAGACTGAGCGATGGGAATGTGACAATTGATGAACCTAAAGACATGGCGGAGTTACTAAACAAAAAGTTCCAGCAAATTTTTACTAATGCATCAATATTTAATGAGCCACAAGAAAACAAGATAAATGTTCATATGGAAGAAGTTACAGTAAATAAAGAGGAGATATATGAGTTGTTGGGGGAGCTGGAAGAGAGGAAAGCTGTAGGACCGGATGGAGTCTCAGGGTATATATTGAAAGAATGCAAAAATTAGCTTGTTAGACCAATATATGACATCATTAAATGCTCAGTAACAACTGGTACAGTGCCTAAGGAGTGGCGGAGGGCTGAAGTGGTCCCCATATACAAAAATGGAAGGAAGTTAGAACCCCTGAACTACAAACCCGTATCATTGACCAGTGTAGTATGTAAAATATGTGAGAAAGTGATAAAGAAACAATGGATGCAATTTCTAGAGGAGCAAAATTTAATTACAAGTAAACAGTATGGATTTAGAAAAGGGCGCTCATGTGTGACAAACTTGCTGAGCTTTTACTCGAGTGACAGATAAAATACAGGAAAGGGACGGATGGGTTGATTGTGTCTACATAGACCTGAAGAAGGCATTTGACAAAGTTCCACAAACAAGACTGCTATGGAAACTAGAAAAAAAGGAGGATTGAAAGGGAAAATGAAGAACTGGATGGAAAGCTACCTAAGGGGAAGAGAGATGAGAACAGTGGTTAAGGACATAAAATCGGAATGGAAAACTGTAGAGAGTGGAGTGCCTCAGGGATTGGTATTGGCACCAATACTTTTCCCTGTATATATTAATGACATGCCAGAGGGAGTAAATAGTTATATGAGCCTGTTTGCAGATGATGCAAAGCTGCTAAGACATATAAGAAACAGTAAAGACTGAAATTCAGCAAGAAGACCTAAACAAGATTTGGAAGTGGAGTATGGAATGGGAGATGAAATTCAATGTGAAGAAATGTCATGTTATGGAAATGGGAAAAAGTGAAGGAAGACCAAAATGGACATATAAAATGGAAGATGGTGAAACATTAAAGAAAGTACACAAAGAGAGAGATCTGGGAGTAATACTGCAAGATAACAAACAGCCAGAGTCATGTTAATCAGATATTCGGTGATACGTATAACATGGTGAGAAATATAGGATTAGCATTCCACTACATGGATAAGGAAATGATGAAAAAATTAATTACCACTATGATTAGACCAAAGTTGGAATATGCAGAGGCAGTGTGGTCTCCCCGTAAGAAGAAACACATAAAGAAACTAGAAAGAATACAAAGGATGGCAACAAAAATGGTTCCAGGCCTGGAAGGATTGACATACGAGGAAAGACTAAAGGAAATGGACTTGCCAACACTAGAACAAAGAAGAGAAAGGGGAGACCTAATACAAATCTACAAATTTTTTAGCAAAATGGAAGAAGTAGACAACGAGGAGTTACTACTAAAAGAAGAAATTACCACCAGGAACACAAGAGGACATAGTAAAAAAATGAGGAATGGAAGATGCTTGAGAGACATAAAGAAATATAGCTTCCTGCAAAGAAATATAGAGGTTTGGAACAGACTAAGTGAAAATGCAGTATCAGCAAGGAATGTGCAAAGCTTTAAAGAAAAGTTGGATAAATGTAGATACAGAGACGGAACCACATGAGTGTAAAGCCCAGGCCCTGTAAAACTTCAACTAGGTAAATACAACTAGGGAAATACACCACTCCCGTGGCACAAGTGGTTAGAGCGCCATGCTGCAAGGCTTCACAGCCAAACAGGCGGCGGTTCGAGCCCCGCTCAGGCCGGATTCTTTCCCATTGACTAGGAGTGGTTACTGTCCCCCCCCCAGAGATCGACGATAATGAGCATGCACTTGCTCATGTCGGGAGGGTACCTGCTGGGGAAAGCGAGTCCAACTCGTGATCAGGCCGTGGTGAATTATACACACAAACACACACACACACACACACACACAGGCTAAAAGAGAAAAATGTATTCTACAAAAACGACAAAAAAATTGCAGAAATATTAAATAAAATTTTTCATAAAATGTTTATGAAAGAAACCGACTTTGACTGGGGTCTCGAAATTTCCAATGAAGGGAAACTAAATCATGTAAATGTTGAGAAAGGAGAACTGATACAGCTGATGAAAACCTTAGATGGAAGGAAAGCTATGGGACCGGATGAAATCTCGGGACAAGTGCTAAAAGTGTGTAGAAGTGAATTATTGGACCCACTTTATGACATGCTCTATAAATACAGGAAAAGTGCCCTTAAAATGGAATAGAGCGAACATTGTACCAATTTATAAAAGTGGAGATAAAACTGAACCACTAAATTATAAACCAGTCTCTTTGACAAGTGTAATGTGCAAGATTTGTGAAAGTAGGCTATAATAAAAAAAACAATGGGTCAAACATTTAGAAAAGGAAAACATGATAAATGAAGGACAGTTTGGATTTAGAAAAAGGAAATCGTGTGTCACTAAGTTACTATGTTTCTACTCAAGAGCAATAGACGTGGTGCAAGAGAGAGAAGGATGGGCTGATTGAGTATATCTCGATTTGAAAAAGCTTTTGATAAGGTTCCGCACAAAAGGTTAATCTGGAAACTACAGCAGTGGGGAGGAATGGCCAGAAAGGTTATCGAGTTGATGAAGGATTACTTAACAGGAAGAGAAATGAAGACTGATTGGGGAAGAGAAATCAAATTGGAGGAGAGTAGAAAGTGGAGTTCCTCAAGGCTCAGTTCTGGCACCAATAATGTTCATAATATATATAAATGATATGCCGAAGGGTATAAAAAGTTATATGAGCCTTTTTGCAGACAATGCAAAGTCAATAAGAAAAGTGAGGACATAAGAAGACTGTGAAGAACTGCAAAAAGACCTGGATATAGTGTATAGATGGAGCCAGTTATGGGAGATGGAATTTAATGCAAACAAATGCCATGTTATGGAAATGGGGAAAAGTAAAAAAAGACCAAGGAAAACATACAGGATAGGAGAAGAAAACTTAAAGATGGTTCATGAAGAAAAAGATTTGGGAGTAATGATGCAAGACACACTATCCCCAGAAAAGCACATAAACAAACTGTTTGGAGAAAACTACGGGATGATGCAATATAATATAAGGGTATCATTCCATTTTATGGAGAAAGAAATGATGAAGAAAATAATAACATTGATAAGATCAAAACTTGAATATGCTGCAGTTGTATAGTCGCCTCACAAAAAGAAAGATATCAGAAAGTTGGAAAGGATACAGAGAATTGCAACTAAAATGGTCCCAGAACTCTCGAATATGACGTATGAAGACAGATTGAAGGAGATGAAATTGATGACACTGGAACAAAGAAGGGAGAGAGGAGATCTGATCATGCTGTATAAGTTGGTAAATAAGTTTGATGAGGTGGATAAAGATGGTCTTTTCTCAACTGCGAGAATGCAGGGGCTGACAGGACAGGGAAAGAAACCTAATAAAGGAACCTGTTTGAGTGACTTGAAAAAGTATAGTTTTCCACATAGAAGTGTTAACACATGAAACAGCTTGCAGGAAGAGGTGGTGGAGGCGAACAGTGTTCAACAAATGAAGGAAAGGCTGGATGAATGTAGTTATGGAGACGGGACTATTAGAGCTTAGCTCGGGCCTGGTAGACTACAAATAGGTAAATACACACACACACACACACACACACACACACACACACACACACACACACATGCACGCACGCATGCACACACACACACACACACACACACACACACACACACACACACACACACTGGTATAATTCACTTGTGTGGTTGCGAAGATATGTGAGAGACTGTTTAAAAACAGGTGGTCGGATCTCTTAGAAAGTGAGAAAATTATCTCGGATTGCCAGTTTGGATTCAGGAGAGGGAGATCTTGTGTCACCAATTTGTTGTGTAACTACTCAAGGGTGACAAATTTAATACAGGAGAGAGAAGGTAGGACTTCCTAAATAACAGAGAAATGAGGACGGTTATCAGAGACAGGGTTTCCAACTGGTGCCCTGTAATGAGTGGAGTCCCACAAGGTTCAGTGCTGGCACCAGTAATGTTTGCTGTTTATATAAATGATATGATGGGCGGAGTGTCCAGCTATGTGAGTTTGTTTGCAGATGATACAAAGCTATTGAGACGAGTGAATAATGTGAAGGACTGTGAGGCATTGCAGAGGGACCTGGATAGAATATGGGAGTGGAGTGGTACATGGCAGATGGAGTTCAACCTTGGAAAATGTAAAAAAATGAAGTTTGGTAGGAGTGGTAGAAGATGTGAATATGATTATAAGATGGGAAGTGAGATAATATGCAGAGGAGTGGAGGAAAAAGATTTGGGAGTGACTGTCTCAGAGAACATGTCACCGGACAAACACATCAACGGGATAACGGGACAAACTCTGAATTTGCTGAGGAACATAAGGACGGCATTTGTATACTTGGATGGGGAGATGATGAAGAAAATAATAGCCACAATGATAAGGCCAAGGTTAGAGCATGCAGCAGTGGTCTGGTCTCATCACAAAAAGAAGAACATAAGGAAGCTGGAAAGAGTGCAGAGAGTGGCAACAAAGATGGGACCGGAACTTCGAGATCGGACTTATGAGGAGAGACTCAATAGCATGGGGCTCACAACCCTGGAGAGAAGAGAAAGAGGAGATCTGATAGCGGTGTACAGGGTGGTGAGTGGAGTGGAGCATTTGGACAGAGAGGACCTGTTTGTATGGATCGAAAGAGAAACAAGAGGACATGGAAAGAAGTTGAGGGGGACCACGTGCAGGAGAGATGTGAAAAAGATTAGATTCTCAAACAGAAGCATTGAGCTATGGAATAGACTGAAGGAGGAGGTGGTTTGTGCAAGAAACATTCATGATTTTAAGGAAAAGTTGGATAAGAGTGGATATGGAGACGGGACAGCGCGAGCGTAGCTCCAATCATAACTCTGTATGGCAAGTATATTCTCAAATTCTATGCAGCTGATTTGTCCAACAGCAGCTCTTTGGAATTCCATCAATAGGAGTAGTAACAATGTCATGGGGAGAACTGCCACTTCTCAAAGTATTCAAGAAATTGATCTGCCTGAGATAAATGTTTTTTTCACGTAATCCACCTGGGATTTGAACCCAAACACCTGAGATGTGAGGTGAACAACAAGTCAAAGCGCACCCACAGCTTAAGGGCTTCATAGTCCGTAGCTGTGTCTCAGGCCATTACATGGTATCCCTAAGTAAGGCCATTTAATGAAGGAAGGTTCCCTTCCTTACATTCCCATTCAGATAAATTTCTTTGTGCCTCAATTTTCTCAAGTTACTCCTCTTCACATTGCATTTTCTATGGTAGAGACCCCCATGATCCCTTTTGAGAGATGTGAGCCTTCCAATCACCTGCCCCATCAGGGAGAAACACAACCCAGGACTGGATGACACTACAAGCTGTCACGGTCATTGATATATACACTCTTGGAATAATTTTTTTTTTCCCACATCCTTTTCAGGATTCTAAGCTCTCAAAATGTGAGGCAGATACTTGAGCATCGAACCAAAGGGTACCCCACAGCTGAAGGCCTCCAGTCTATATCAAACCCAGTCCTCTCTCATACTTTCCTCTCTTTCAGATATTTCAAAACTAATTTTACATTGCAAGCATTCCCTCAAACTCATCACATTTATATAATTTTACATACATGTATTCTTTCCCTAACAGGGTGAAGGTCAGGGAGAGAGGGTCAACCCAGTGGACATCTGTCTGGTGACCTCTACAACCAACACACAGGTCACCATCACCCCAGCAGGCCACCACCTCACGCAGGACATTAAACCCCCAAAGGTGACCTGCCCTACGACCTCAGTTCCCTCTCCACTGTTCCACTGTTAGCTTCTGTTAAAGGAAGTTAACCAATGAGTGCTATGTTTTTCAATTTATTGGTTATGGTGACCCATTGCAGCTTTGTAGTTCATCTCCTCTCATAATTTTGTTAGGTTTTGCACATGAATTTGTGACTGACTGAAAACCCTATCCTGTTCTTCCCACTCTTACTTCTTTGTTGATTACATAGGTAGATAATAGGACAGTTATATCCACTGCCCTTTTCTCTTTCCCTATCTTTCCTCCTTCTGAAGGTCATGCAAGTACACTGCACAAATGACAGAGAAGCATTTTCCCATTTCTTTCTTGGCTTTTTTCTGCTTTACTCTTAATATCCCATTTTTCTGTTATCTTACTTTTCTTTCCTGTCGTTCCTCATACTAAGATGAAGCCTCAAAAATAGTAAATATATACACTTTTTTCTATTCTTCCCATTCCCCTAAAAAGTTTCCTCCCTTTCCTTTGAATGATCTCCATACCCATAAATTTACTCCAGCATGCATATGTTCCCTTCATAGTTAACCTCTTTCCTTCATCTTTTTGGACTCATTGATCTTTCTCTTCCCTTTTCTCTTTAATGCCAGCATCCTTTCACATAAACATAGCAAAGCCCCCCTTTCCAACACTTTCCCCATTTCTCTTCTCCCATAATTTAAATCCTTTCCTCTTTGATTGGCCCCTGTCTTTGCTGTTAAGTCCTCGTGCACTCTTCTCCCACAGATAGCCAATGCACTGCCTCACAAACCCTCGGTGGCAGAGATCAAAGCACAGTACCCGGGAGTCACAGTGCTGAGTGATGTGGACTTCACTCGAATACCCTTCCTACTGATGGAGATGAGGGAGAACATGAGTGACAGGTGTGTGTTGGGGCTGTAGGTATTAAGAATGTGTGTAGGCTGAAGGTGCATGTGGTACAGTCTCAGAATGAAATCTGTTGCTGCTATCAGGTGTTCCATATGCAAAGTAAAGGGTTTATGCTAATCTGTGTATGAGTTTGTGATGGAATAAGGGTGACTATGACATTAAAATGATCACAGCTCAACTTCTCTTGTTTTTAACTGAGCTGAGATTAAAAAAAGACTCGTGGCTCTCAATCCTTGAAATAAAGAAAATTTTAATACATAAAAAAATCACCATACTGTGTCGTTAAAGATGGAACATTTTCAAGTAAGGGCTTGCATATGAAGATGTATTGACTTTCCCCAGGATTGAGAGGGCAATGGAGGCAGCTGGGTTTACCATGCAAGACATGCAAAGGCTTGAGGTGGAGGCCCAGCTGTTGCGGGAGGCCGAGCCATTCTACCTTGAGGATGACCCCATCAAAGAGGAGGATGGGAAAGCTGTTCCCACTTGCCCTCCCAGCCCCTCCACCATCCAGCGCCTGACTGCAGAGATGAAAGAAATGTTCTACAGTAATGGAGAGGAAAATTCTCAGTACTCCTCACCCTTAAGTCCAGCGTCTTTTCATAACAAAACAAAAGAGGAAAATGGTCATGATGTCCCACAAGGAAGCACAAACTCTCATCATCACTCCCCACTCAGGAAAAAGAGCAAGAAAGACCCAGAAGCTCCAAGTCCAGTTCCTGAAAAGTGCAATGGTGATAATGCAGGAAATGGTCCTCTAGCATCCACTTCAGGGGCACATGAGTCCTTTCCCCCCAAGTACTTGTTAGAGTGCTTGCTGAAGGAAGCACAGACATTGGGAGAAAGCTAAGTGGGTGGCTGCTGTGTGCAGACTTTCATGTGTTCAATCCTTTTGACAGGAAGTGTCAACAGACCTGAGCTTTCATGGTAACTTAGCATTTGCCCTGTTGCTTTATTTTTTATCACTGCCCATTTTTTATTTGGATTAGTTCATCAATAGTCACCCATTCATTTTTAGTAATTGTTAAGAACAAGTTTGAACCTGTAATTTTTAATATTTTCCATAATTCTTTTACTTAACACTAGTAATAGACACCAGAACCCTAAAAACAACTGTAATCAGTTAAATTTCTGGGGTGTCATGGAGAACAGAGCCACTCCGAAGAGAGGTCATAAATATATATTTCGCACCAGTGGATTTTTTTGCATCTTTTTTTCCCCCCTTGAACTGACTCTTCTACTGTAAAAAACATATATGTATTCACCCGTCATTTAATAACTGAGGGAAACCCTCCCATAGGGATCGAAGAACTTGGTCGTACCTGATATTCCTTAGGGTCACCAAAAGACCGGTATATATATATATATATATATATATATATATATATATATATATATATATATATATATATATATATATATATATATATATATATATATATATATATATATATATATATATATATATATATATATATATATATATATATATATATATATATATATATATATATATATATATATATATATATATATATATATATATATATATATATATATATATATATATATATATATATATATATATATATATATATATATATATATATATATATATATATATATATATATATATATTTGTTGCTTCCCATCAGGGTTGCTTCATTCCCATCGACCCCCAAAGTTTTAGTGTGCTCGTTTTTACCCTTTTGCGAGGAAAATTATTTAAAATATAAAGAAAATTGTGTGTCCTTGTTCTTTACAATTTCCCTTTTATTCTACTTAACTTGTCAGATCTGGTTGCGCAGTGCAGCTGTTTCTGTTCAGCTATTTTCTATGATGGTTAAGCATCAGATCTGAATGTCCACTACTCTTGCCTTTTGTGTCTCATTTTTTATAGGGTTGGTCTTAGTGCATATCGGTGATCATGTCATTCATCTTTTTCTACAATAAACATGATTCCCAAACTTTGTGTTTTATGCCATATATGAGAACAAGCACATCTTCCTGGAACAAGGATCCTAAAAATATATTATGTGTAATATGTTACTGTTACAATGATCAGACACAAATTCATTGCTTTAGAGGATGGATGGTTCATTGGAGATCCAAAAAATATATAGGACTCCCAACACTAAAAACATCATCAGTGTTCAACCACAACGCTTCATGATAGAGAAAAAAAGGACGATGTCCTTCCTTTTCGAAGTTTTGGGTAGAGGGATTGAATTTACCCTGCATCCCCAGAAGTGCTGCCTATAATTACATCTTACTTTTTCCCATCCAACTAACCTTCTCCCTCCCAATATTCACCTCATGTTTCCCCTTCCCATAGTCCCAGTGCACATCCATGTTGAACGAATGCAGGAATGACAAAGTGAAGATCAGAAAACAAATAAACTGGAAATAAGAAACATAAATGAGGTAGATTTAACTGACCAAGAGCACGCTGACCTACGAAGCGATTCAAGCGATGGTGGTCACGAGAAGCAGCTAGCCATTGAGTTTTGCTGCCACGGTAAACATTTGTGGTGATCTTAACTATTAGTGAATCTTCCCCACTGGTTAATCTTACACTATAAGATAATCTTACCCACTGGTTTGTCTTACACTGAAAATTGAAAGATAATCTGCCGCATCAAAGTCACGCCTGCAATTAACCTTTAGGGCGAGGATGCTGCCTGGTTTTAACCAAAGGAATAAAATTATTACCGTAGCCTACTCCGCCGCCAGTGACAAGCGGGCAGCGCGAAACGAAGTATATAGTACATAATGTACATTATATATCATTAACATACTTATTAGATCAAACCAAACTAAATCTAACGTGGCCTAACTAAACCTCGATCCCTCCCCTCCGTTGCCTCACCTAACCAAAATGCGATGTGCTAGACTGCCCTCAAACTTTTCCAACATTATTTTGAAATTTGTTTAATTTTCCGGAAGCAATTAGGTACAGCAAAGCATTCAAAGACCAAAATCAAACACAATGTATTAACCTCGCGCAAGATGATTACTGCAAAAGAAATATTAACCCAGAGTAGAGTTGCGAGTCTGCAGGTCTAGTGTTTACTGGAACACACTTCAACACAGCACTGACGAACTGATGCCCCCTGCACACCAAGAATGAGACACGACTGTCTCTCAACTCTCATCCTTGGGTTGCCAGACGTGTGAGCTAAAAAATGGACAGACTCATCCCGAAAAAAGGACAGAAAAGGACAAACATATATATTAATTTCCTTTTGCCTATTGATCGTTTACTAATATGGTACATATATGTTTTTTCTTTAAATTTCTTCAACAGTCACCCCCTCATCTTCAGTCAGCAGATTTTATTAAAAATAATAGGCTATGTTAATGATTAACAACACAAGTTATGCAGCAGGAGTATAATTTTTTGGGAAACAAAGCTATGAACATAATTATACTTTACATACTTGTTTTAATACTGAATTGACAGAATTTCTTCATAGGAGTCCACTTCATTATCCTCGTCGCCATCAGGTACTGCTGACATGGTAGCAGAAGCAGATCCTGATGCACTACATTCTCCAATACTTTCCTTCCTGTACATGTTGCTGTTGAATAGGGCAGCATTGTGTTGCTTACTGTAAAACTTTGGTAGCAGTTTCCTCTATGTAGGTGTGTTCTGACTCTTAGGATGGCCTCAAGAGATCCTGTACTGAGTTTGTTTCTTGCTTTAGTTTTAACATTAACATGAAAGTGACGGGTCCTGGACGTGTACTGACCGGTGCTACACCCGTCAGTACACGTACCTGCAACATTATTATGTGATTTATTGCTGAATAATCCTTATTGAAATTTATATTTATGAACCCAGCATGGATTTTAGAAATAGGACAGAAAAGGACAGTTTTAAGGTTGTCCTTTTTTCATAAAACTTGCGGACAGTTGGATCTCAAATAGGACAGACTGTCCTTATAAGGACAGACCTGGCAACCATGCTTGCTGCACACCCAGTACCTTTCATTGTTGTTGTTTTCCTCACTCTCTCTCTCTCTCTCTCTCTCTCTCTCTCTCTCTCTCTCTCTATATATATATATATATATATATATTATAGGCAGACACAACACGCCAAATAGTTATGCTGCTCTTCTTCACTGCAGCACAGCACAGCACCACTTCGGCACACGAGGCCTTCACTTCGTCACTTATGACATGAAACTGATTCGACGTGGACCCATCCGCGAGGCTCGAGAAAAAGATCGAGTGAGAGTGAACCGAGTTTCGAATCTTGTACATCATTATGGCAAGAACCAGGAACACAATGCACATAACTGACAATACTAAGTGTAAAATCTCACCAAAAGCTTTTCGAACCAGGCAGAGCTGGCTACGATGAGTGTGATCATGTGAAAATGAGCTTGATTATGATGGTGTAGCCTATATAAAGCTTTTTTCCACAGCAATGGAAACAGCTTAATTAAGAAAATATATGAATTGCTGATCCTGTAAAAGGAAGACAGCGCGAGTGGCCAAAAGAAATATATAGATTACAAAATAATTTTACACCACAAAATAATTTTACACCACAAAATAATTTTACCACACAAGTAGTTATACCACTACAGCACAGCACAGCACCACTCCGGCGCACGAGGCCCCCAACTATTTACTTATTCAGCTGACGACTCGCTGTCTTTTGTGTTTACTTAATCCGACGGAGACAGACAGTTTCGTGCAGCAGATGAAGACTCCGCAGTGAAGGGGAATTATTATCATCATCACATTAATGGTAATGCCATATTGAGGTCAAGCGACCAGCAGATTATCAGTGGCTATATGTATTAAAGGCCCGATTCCACCGAGGCAACACTGGTAATATATGTAGCATGCAACATGACTAGCTTTCAACAAGAATGTTGAATGCGGCTTTCAACAAGGAGACATGTTGCCTGCGACAAGGCAACATATCGTTGTTACTTAATTGTTGCATGCTACATGCTGTGTTGAATGTTGAATGCAACAAAATCAACAAAAACTAAGCCAGTTGTCAACACGATGGCCTTGGGTTGTCCACGTCCAGGAGGAATATAAGCAGGTCATAGGCAAACCATTTACTCTTCTAATTGGGCGAGGATCCAGACTTCTTTTGGGTTAGGCTTTGTGTTCACAGCGAAAAGCAGTCCGCAAATTCTTGATCTTTTTTATCATTTCCACGTCACAGTTGAATTTTTCTGCTAATTCCCACAGTGCATCAAATTTTGCATGGTTATTCTTGTAGTCTTTAAAAGCGTATATCCCATAGGACAGTATGTTTCCAGTAGTTTTCTATAAATTCCACATTTTTTTCAAGGGGCCAATTCATTTTGCTGCTTTCAACAAGGTTAATTTGTTTCCCGTGATTGGTGGGAAGGCGTTCAACACTAGGAAACAAGGTAAAACTTGTCGCATGCGGCAGGCAACACGGCAACATGTTGTCACCTGTCGCATGCCACACTGTTGCATGCTACATGTTGCCTTCTGTTGAACTGGTGGAAACGCACTTGGTTTATTCGACAATGTAGCATGCCACATGTTGCCAAAATGTTACCTCGGTGGAATAAGCCACTGGCACTGGCACCTCACTCATTAGAGACACGCCAGTGCCTCGTCGACAGCCCGACTTTACAGTCTATCGACTCTTAATTAATTAATCAATTAACTTGAGCCCTGTGGCTCGACCCGGGGAATCCCCTATTGTTTACAGATCTAGCGATGACCTGCGCATGGCGATCTGTCTCACTGTTAGTCTGTACGTTATCTATTAATGGAAATATATATATATATATATATATATATATATATATATATATATATATATATATATATATATATATATATATATATTTGGTATTTCGTTGGGTATATACCCCAAGGGAGGAAGGCGGGCGAGGGTGTCGGAAAGAGCCCACTTTACCACCCCCATGGCACCTGGCAGGTCTCGAACCCACGCTCTAGCACCCCGCCGAAGCGCAAGGCGGAGACTCTACCACGGGACCACGGGAGCCCCATATATATATATATATATATATATATATATATATATATATATATATATATATATATATATATATATATATATATATATATATATATATATATATATATACGCTAATGATGGTTTGAGTAATAACAATGAAAAAGGAATAACAAGAAATGTATGATTTTAGTGTGAAGAAATATTTTAAGTATATTATAATAGTAGTAGTAGTAGTAGTAGTAGTAGTAGTAGTAGTAGTAGTAGTAGTAGTAGTAGCAGTAGCAAAAAAGGAGGGAAACAATCATTAGCGTATACTATTAATTTTCTTCTCTTTTTTTTTCTTTTTCTTTTTTACCCATCTAACTTTCTGTCTATTCTCTGCCATTATTAAAGAGTACCCAAAGTTTGGTGCCAGGTGGTAATCTAGGTAACTGCATGTGTACCTACTCAGGAATATTGTCAGTATTTACATTCTAATTCCTTTTTCTATTAACTAACCTCAACTTGTGTTTATATTTTTGTACAATGGAAATTTTTATTTTTTGTAACTAGTCTAGTCAGGGGTTTGTCTGCAAGACCTTTGTTGTATTTTACAACAATAAATATTTCAATTCAATTCAATTCAATTCTCTCTCTCTCTCTCTCTCTCTCTCTCTCTCTCTCTCTCTCACACACACACACACACACACACACACACACACACACACATCAGTTTCCCGCCTCCGTCACCGTCGCCTTCAGGGATAATAATTGCCCTCCTGGTCAACAAGCGGCGTGACGGATCTCATCTGAGTACCGAGCCACGGCCTTGACCGAGCGCCCATCATTTTTGTGACGTCATTTTGACGTAATTAACGTCGATGTGACCGCCAAAACGGGATAGCGGGAAACCGGTCTGTCAGGGAGGTGTTTCTAAATTCTACGTCCGTCTATCTCAAAATGCATACTGAGTGCTTACAGAGTGAGATAAGTTTTAGGTGAGTTTATATATAAGCAAAAAAAAAAAAAAAGAATAACATACTTATGACAAACAAATAACAAATAGGTCACCATTAACTTGACATGTAGGCTACACCCCAAGAATATATATAAAAACAAAAGAAAGCAAATCGTAAAGGAATGGAATATAGAAGACCGCTAGCAAAACACAAAATCAATATAATATAAAACCTTCACAAATGCATGCAGTTCAGACCAAGAAGAAATAGAAATATACATGCAAAACACAGGGGAGAAAAGGTTATAAGATGTACACAATAGTACGGCGGTTTTATTACCCTTTTTTTTCTAAAATAAATCGAATGGACAACGTAATTACACATACAATGCATACGAAAATTATGACTAAATTAGAACATTCATGTTTGTAAATGTATGTATGTATGTATGTATGTATAGAGACGGTCATGTTTTTTTGGGGGACGGTAATAGTATAGACCAAAGGATGTGTGTGTGTGTGTGTGTGTGTGTGTGTGAAAGAGAGAGAGAGAGAGAGAGAGAGAGAGAGAGAGAGAGAGAGAGAGAGAGAGAGAGAGAGAGAGAGAGAGAGAGAGAGAGAGAGAGAGAGAGAGAGAGAGAGAGAGAGAGAGAGAGAGAGAGAGAGAGAGAGAGCAAAACGACTACTCTATGAACAGAAGCTCCCAAAACCATCTCTAAACTAATGTGCTGTACACTTTAACACAATGGACGATGTTATTAAACAGATGTTGCATGACGTGGCAAACAAATGTCGATGGACGTTCGCAGTCATACGGTGGTGTTGATTAGCACCATTAGCATTACCGCCGAAGACAGTTAACTACGCTTACTAACCTTACCGAGATGACGAGGGGTCACGCACAGGCAGCGATATGTTTCATCCTGCTCATGTGCCATCCTTCACACCTCACATCGGGAGCAGTTTTAGGCATGTATAAGTATAAAAAAAATACTCTTCCTTTATCCTTGGCTTCGAGAGCTTCTGTGCATAAGTCTGGCTATACCTACACCTACTTATACATACACCTGAGCTGCCTGAACCCGGCCTCTGCTACACCGCCAAGAGGCTGCCTGTCAGTTCCGCCTTGAGGGGAATGGCCTCCTCCCCTTCCTCCAACCCGTTTTCCTTCGGCTTCTCCTTCCGCCTATACTCATCGTCCTCGTCCTCGTCCTCGTCCTCGTCCTCCTTTTGCCCGTACAGGTCAAGTGTGTGACTGTTCTGGAAGACCACAATCTCACCCAGGATGGAGATGGCCATAAGTACTATGGGGAAAAAAGAGAAAAGGAGGGAGGTTAGCGCTGGAGTGAAGACGTGAAGGGAAGGAGATGGGCAGGGCAGAAGAATAATGGGACAGGGCATGTGGAGTGTAGTACGGATGAGGGTGGAGAGGGCTAGAGTAGTGAAGGAAAAAGATGGGGCGCGAACAGAAGAAGAATATTGGGGGTAGGACATGTGGAGTGTAGAGTATGCACGAATGAGGGTGGAGAGAGTTGAAAATAGTGAATGAACGAACACACACACACACACACACACACACACACACACACACACACACACACACACACACACACACACACACACACACACACACACACACTAGAAAAGTTGGATAAATGTAGATACAGAGACGGGACCACACGAGCGTAAGGCCCAGGCCCTGTAAAACTACAACTATAGGTAAATACAACTAGGTATACACACACACACACACACACACACACACACACACACACACACACACAGACACATACCTGCGGGGATAATATGGAGGGTTGTCCTGAAGTGATCCGAGTCGTAGAGCCAACAGTTGCCCGTCCCGCCACACGTCTTCTCCCACACCACGCACGCGGAGTCTGTCGGTGAAGAAAACAGCAGCAGAGTCGTAGCTAGGGAGAGTTTGGCCACACCACGGACACAATCTTGCATCTATATCACTCGTCTTCCTGTCTCCTCCTACTCAGCGCAATTCCTACTGAACACAAGCTCACCACCAATAGATAAAAAGGGTAGTGTTAGAAATTCCAGCAGCTTGTGTTCAGGTAGGAGCGCTGGGTACGGGACAGTAGATACGAGCGGTATATAAACATGATTGCGAGTGGCCAAATTACACCTATTTACAGCTCTGGGGAAAAAGAGGGATATGAGAAGTGTAGCAGGGGAATGAGAGGGGAAGGGGTGAGGCTGGGAAAAGCAGGGTGGAGGGGTGGCAGGGGAATGAGAGGGGAAGGAGTGAGGCTGGGAAAAGCAGGGTGGTGGGGTGGCAGGGGAATGAGAGGGGAAGGAGTGAGGCTGGGAAAAGCAGGGTGGTGGGGTGGCAGGGGAATGAGGAGGGTGTGTGTGACATGGAAAAGCAAGGGAGTGTGGGGGCTGAGCAAATGCATGTGTGGGGAGGGGGAAGGGGAAATCAATGTATGTGGGGGGGAATCGGGTTAATGAATGGGTATGTGGTAGGGGGAATGAATGTATGTTGGGGGGAATAGGGGCAATGAATGCGTATGTGGTAGGGGGAATGAATGTATGTTGGGGGGAATAGGGGCAATGAATGCGTATGTGGTAGGGGGAATGAATGTATGTTGGGGGGAATAGGGGTAATGAATGGGTATGTGGTAGGGGGAATGAATGTATGCTGGGGGGAATAGGGGTAATGAATGGGTATGTGGTAGGGGGAATGAATGTATGCTGGGGGGAATAGGGGTAATGAATGGGTATGTGGTAGGGGGAATGAATGTAGTAGTAGCAGCAGCAGCAGTAGTAGTAGTAGTAGTAGTAGTAGTAGTAGTAATGATGGTCAACAGCGAGCGCCTCACCTATGATGGCCCCCATGACGATAGGCGCCGGAATGAACCCCAAGAGGCTGATGAATACGGTTATGGTGCCCAGCGAGACGCCCTTGTCCTCGTCCGACACGGCCCTGAGGTGGTGGTGGTGGTGGTGGTGTGTGGGGAGGACAGGTACATATTATGGTCATCTTTTATTATCATTGTCATCGTTATCATTATTATCATTATCTTCCTCCTCTTCGCCATCATCAGTATCACCATTACTACTATCACGATCGTCATTGCTATTGCCCTCATCCTCTAATTATAACCAAAAAACAACATATTCCACCTCTGTTATCAACACACACACACACACACACACACACACACACACACACACACACACACACCTGAGCATGACGACGGTACCGCCGATTTGTCCCGTGGATGAGATGGTCTTGGTGATGATTTGGACGACGAGGTAATAGAAGAACCCATTGCACGGCTCAGGACAGTACCCGCGCCTCGCCGTCCCCCACTCCGACTGTAGGCGCAAGAGAAGTGTGATTGAGGGGGTGCAGCTATACTAGGTCTCTATCAAGGGTGGCACTAAGGATGTGAAGCTTAGGGGCATTTTGATGCCACATAAAGGTTTACTATTGGGCATATTCCAAGATTATTGGGTATTAAACCATGGCCAGTGGGGTGCACCTGGTGGGCACCGGATTCTCATGGGGGACACATGCCTTTCCCCATGTCCTCCCCGTAGCTACGCCACAGGGCGTGGGTAGGTTATTATAGTGTTGATGGCGGCGATGAGGGGTGGCAAAGATGTTAGAGGTAGTGATGGAGAGGGGGGCGAGGATAGTAAAGCATTTGGGAATGAGGGTGTTGGAAGTGTAAGGAGGTGGTGGTGGTGGTGGTGGTGTTAATATTGTTAGCACGTCCCTTCAGGTGGAAATTAATACAAAGAAACTATTAAAATAAGGAAGCGCTGTTAAAGTGCCCTCCTTCCAACAGGTTTGCCCAACCCCCATTGCGTTAGCTGTAACCAATCACCTTTCCTTTGAAGAAAAAAAAAGTGTTGCATTTGCGCGTCAACTTACGGGCGGCAGCAGCACATCGTCTAGGTGTGCCGGAGGCCTGGTGAGCGAGGACATATTGTTTGGCGTGACCGAACCGTCTATACACTTGCACTGACGGTACTCCTGCGGGTGCAAAGAAAGGTAGGTTGGGGTTACGGGGCCTCACGACGACACGACACAGCACAGAGCGAAATGCATCAAGGTTTCAACAGCAGGGACGTGACATGGATGGTGACGGCACTATGCTACTACTACTGCTACTATTAGTACTACTACTACTATTATTGCTACTACTACTACTACTACTACTACTACTACTACTACTACTACTACTACTACTACTACTATTGCTACTACTACTACTACTACTGCAGCTACTGCCACTACTATTACTATTTATTCTTCTACCACTACTACTACTACTACTACTACTACTACTACTACTACTACTACTACTACTACTACTACTACTATGACTACGAGTACTACTACTGCTACTACAGACAATGAAAATTACCAACATATAACTGACACGAAGATGAAAATACCCGATGAACCAGCTACCTGATGACTTAAGAGCTTAACATGAGACTCCCTGACTCAAACTGATATGGTCCATGATTATGTTTTACGAGTTGATGCATCTGCTGGCCAGCAAACAAAGGGAAATAAAGGAGCCAGTAACTTCTATCCCTAAAACAAGCCATTCGTCTTCCTCCGCCCCATGCACCCAACCTCACACACACACACACACACACACACACACACACACACACACACACACACACACACACACAGCACACCACCCACCACCGGCCTGGCTGTGGTGTTGTCGGCGAGGCAGCCAGCGTAGCACGGCGAGTAGAAGAGCGTCTCGCCGTCCTGGGAACAGATCGGCGTGTACTTCTCAGAACACTCGCAGTCTCCCGAGCAGGACGGCACCATGGCCCTGCGGGGGAGTGAGGGCTGGAGGGGTGCAGGGGGATGGGGGGATGAGTGGAGGGGTGAAGATATTCGGGGTGAAGGGGTGTGGTATGGCGGTGCAACTGCGTTAAGAGCATAGCAAGTATAGATATCATACTGATATAACTACGACTGTTACTTTTGCTATTATCACTGCTGCTACTTCTGGTATGCTACTACTACTACTACTACTACTACTACTACTACTACTACTACTACTACTACTACTACTACTACTACTACTACTACTATTATACTACTGCTGCTGCTGCTGCTGCTTCTGCTACAACAAATTTCTTCAATCTGAATGCCTGATAAGAGGATGAATAAAAAGAGGAAAAATATAATAAGAAAATTATAAAAAAAAACATTTAATCAAAGGAAACTAGAAGAAAGGAAAGCTTGACGAATATCACATAGATAGAGATAGAGATACGCACTGACTGATGATTCACACCTACCACTTCCACTACTATCACAAATACGACTACAATTAGTACTGCCACAGCTCCCAGCCCCGCCACAACTGAGTGCTCACCCCTGCACGGGCCCCACCACGTCGACCTTCGGGCAGCCGACGAAGGCCAGCACGACGAAGCCGCAGACGGAGACGCAGGTGATAAAGATGTTGTAGCCGGTGACGAGGCGAGGCCCCGGCCGCCCCCACCTCATGACGGAACCGCTCACCACCGACCCCAACAACGACACGATGAGACTGGCCATCCCTGACAGAGGAATGGTGATGGTGATGATGATGAGGAGGAGGATTATGATGATGATGGTGGTGGTGGTATTATCATTAATAATAATAATAATAATAATAATAATAATAATAATAATAATAATAATAATAATAATAATAATAATAATTATTATTATTATTATTATTATTATTATTATTATTATTATTATTATTATTATTATTATTATTATTATTATTATTATTATTATTATTATTATTATTATTATTATTATTATTATTATTATTATTATTATTATCATTATTATTATTATTATTATTATTATTATTATTATTATTATTATTATTATTATTATTATTATTATTATTATTATTATTATTATTATTATTATTATTATTATTATTATTATTATTATTATTATTATTATTATTATTATTATTATTATTATTATTATTATTATTATTATTATTATTATTATTATTATTATTATTATTATTATTATTATTATTAGTAGTAGTAGTAGTAGTAGTAGTAGTAGTAGTAGTAGTAGTAGTAGTAGTAGTAGTAGTAGTAGTAGTAGTAGTAGTAGTAGCAATAATAGCAGTAGTACCAATGTTAACAGAGTGCGTGTTTGAAATGTCAGAACCCCGATTAGATAAAGTAAAAAAATATACATCTTGAACCTGAACACGTCTGATAAAAGGATGAGTAAAAAGAAGAGGAAAATACAGAATAAAAATATATCACACATAAAAGTATATTTATCCGAATATGTATCTAACTAAAGATGTAGAAACGGGAGCTTGACGAATGTAAATAATGAGAAAGAGATGAACAGACAGATAAATTGATTGATAAATAGATATATAGATAGATAGTAAAATAGAGAGAGAGAGATCATCAATATTTTCCATCTCTCTCTCTCTCTCTCTCTCTCTCTCTCTCTCTCTCTCTCTCTCTCTCTCTCTCTCTCTCTCTCTCTCTCTCTCTCTCTCTAAATCTCAAATTGTACGTACATTTCCCTTTTCCCTTTCCTCTTTTCGCCAACATTTCCATCACCCTGTATCTCCCCACCTTACCCATACACCCCACCAATCCCCCTCCCCCTATTTCCCCCTGTCTCCCCCCTCACCTGTATAGTAATTAGCCTCCGCTGCACTCTTCCTGAACTGATTCTCCAGGTACTTGGGTTTGAAGCTCCAGTAACCCGAGAAGGCGAAGACGGTGATGATGGCGGTGAAGAGATGGCCTGTCCAGATCTTGTTGTTGATGAGGCGCCGCAGAGCCTTCCCCAGGTCTGAAAAGGAAGGGGAGAGGTGGTGGTGGTGATGGTGGTGGTGGGGGTAATGATGGTGGTGGTTGTTAGAGCGTAAGGTATGGTTGTTGTCGGGTTATCATTGTTATTATTGTTGGTAGTAGTAGTAGTAGTAATAGTAGTAGAAGTAGTAGTAGCAGCAGCAGCAGCAGCAGTAGTAGTAGTAGTAGTAATAGTAGTAGTAGTAGTAATAGTAGTAGCAGTAGTAGTAGTAGTAGTAGTAGTAGTAGTAGTAGTAGTTGCTGATGTATTGGCAAAGATAATGGCTAAAGTAGTAATGGTTATGGTTATCGTATTTTTGTGTGCGGGTATGCGGGTGAAATGTTTTCACCTCAGGGAAATAGACGCCCCTGCCTTGCATAGTCTCAGGTCACCCTTGGACAAGGTGTAATACCTGATCTGTCTCCCGTGCCAGGGTCATGGTGAAGCCTCTGAACAGCAGCAGCGGTGGACTGGACTGCAGGCAGAGGATCTCTTTATGAGACAATGGCTGGAGTTCCAGGGTCCTAGTTAGATGGATCGTGCCCTAATTATTTAGGCCTGCGGTGTAGAGGAGTGTGGCGGCCTCTACATTAAAAAGCCTCCCTGGGAACCAGTTGTCGGTGTGAGCTCCCCGTCCCTCCCTTCTAACGACGGAACTCCCATCCCTATTCTGCATAGCAGCTGGTTCTTGTTCTTTTCTCCTGAAAGAGAAGTCTTCCGTGGGCTTTTTGAAGTAGTGCCTCCTGGCTTTTAGGTATAGTTTCTGAGGGGTTTTCTTATACTCAAGGAATATTTCAGCTTTTTGGTCTCTCTGGAAGGGTGTCCGATACTCTCTAGAGTCGGTGGAGAACACCTGGTGACAGGTGCCACTGGCCAGGCCTCGCAAGGGTCACGGAGTTGTGTTAGACGATTCGGAAAGTGGGAACGAATTGCTGGTTCCTCTCCTCCCTTGCCAGCTCTGCTCTGAGTGACTACCCCGGCCCCTTTCTATGGGACAAAGCTTCGAGGACAATAGCTGAAAAGCGCCAGGTTGTGAAAGTCTTTCTCGTGACCGAGGCGAGGAGAAGCGATTGGTCTTTGAGGCGTTTTCAAGACCCTGTGGTAGTGAACTCCCTGTGTTGGAGGCATCTGACACAGCAGTATCTAATTTCCATGCACATTCCTTATCCGATTTAATATATGGTCACACTTTAAGTTATTTCGAGAGGACTTTTTGATATTTGCCCAAATTGTGAACCTGCTTAAATTTCTAACAATGCCTTCGAGACTCAGTAAGTGTGACGTCTGTTCCGGACGTTTTGCGGCTCAGTACTTCCAGCTGAGTAGAACTTATCACTTCTGTATGCAAAGATTAAGACTTAAGCAGGCTGCGACCGAATGGAGAAACAAACACCATGATCTTGAAAAGAAGTTTGAAACCCTTCAGGAATTTATTGCTAACAATGTGGCCATGACTCCACCATCGATGGAGGAGAGACCCTCCACCGAGACTGTGCCCCCTCTAAACGACCCTCCTGTTTCACGGGAGGACGAGTTACCTGCCTCACAGGTTAACTCCCAGCCTGCCTCACAGGCCAACTCCCAGCCTGCCTCACAGGCTAACCCCCAGTCTGTCTCACAGGCTAACCCCCAGCCTGACTCTCAGGAAAACTCCCAGCCTGCCTCACAGGCAAACTCCCAACCTGCCTCACAGGCTAACTCCCAGCCTGTCTCACAGGCTAACTCCCAGCCTGCCTCACAGGCTAACTCCCAGCCTGCCTCACAGGCCAACTCCCAGCCTCTCTTCCTGCTTCACAGAATGACGGGTTCCAACCTGTAAGGAATGGAGCCAAACCGAAGCAGGCAATTAAACATTTACTAACCCCCACTACCTTCAATAGGGTCCAGGTGCTGACAGACACCATGGAGGATGAATTTGAGACTCGCCTAGTTGGGGACTCCATGGTGCGTGGCCAGCTGGTTGAGTTCTGTGGTCGTTCATCAAACGGCCGCAGAAAACGTTACTGTTATCCAGGTGCCAGACTGGACGACATCACCGCAGCGTGCGATGATGTCACGAGTAATGCCGACCGAAACACCCTCTTTGTCATTCAGGCGGCCGCAAATGACGTAAGGACAACCCGTTCTGAGGAACTGCTTGTAAACTACCGCCGCATGATCAAGCAGTATAAACGAAAAATGGATGCCAGTAACATCATAATCTCAGGAATCCTCCAGAGGATTGGAGCCGAATCTAGTTTTTACAGTAAGGCCTTCAGCACGAACAACAGACTTCAGTCCCTTTTCTCGCAAGAAAACGTCCAGTTCGTTAACTTGTGGAACAGTTTTTACTACGATTCGGACTTGTTCCTTGCAGATGGCATCCACTTAAACCCTGTTGGAGCAGCCCGTTTCGGGAGGCTGTTCTGTGACCAAGTGGCTCTTCGAAAGCCAAAAAACGCCAAGGTGAAAACACCAGCAGCTCCACCGTGAGGGAGCACTCAACCCGCGCAACCCCCGGCTCGAATCATATTAAAGCTTGCTATATAAACGCTCGTAGCCTACGTAACAAATTGGAAGACTTAGAAGCACTTGTAGCTATAAATCATTATCACATCATCGGAGTCACAGAAACTTGGATAGACACTTCAAATAGATTTCATTGCGGAATATAGATTACCGGGTTATACGATTTTTTAGTCACGAAAGAGAGAACAGACAGGGTGGAGGCGTTATCTTATATATCCATAGCTCTCTCTATCCAGTATCCATGAAAACAGATATTATAACTAATGTGGACACGGTCTTCATTGAAATTAAAAATATGTCTCATAAAGTAGTAGTTGGACTAATGTATAGACCGCCAGGGCAGACTCTTGATATCGACCACGCGTTGAGTGAATTGATATTAGAAGCAAGTAGCAGTTGCGAGGCAGTAATTGTGGGGGACTTTAACTTGCCAGTGGAAAGATGGGGCGAACCGTTGAACTCTCATACAGGGCTCGACCTGTACACAAATTTATTAGAAAGTGATTTACATCAACGCGTTCAAGAACCGACTCGGGAAAATAATATACTTGACTTTATCTTTTCAACGACAGCTAATTTAGTCAATGAAATAAACGTTGGTCCAGTTTTTAGTTCTAGCGATCACCGAATAATTACATTCAACATCAAGATGAATGAAAGTAAAGAAATTGCTAATCAAGAAAAGGTGCCAGATTATCACAAAGCGAATTTCGTAAGACTCCGATCAATTCTAAATAATTCTGACTGGACTGTAATTTCGACGGAAACAGATATTGATAAATCATGGGAGGCCTTCACCACAATATTGAACAATGCCATAAACATATGCGTACCCTGTCGTAACAGACGTTCAACTATTCAGAAGAAACCGAAATGGTGGAATAACGAAATTCAAAATAGCCTCTCTCTTAAAAAACGCGTATACAGTAGATACATATCAACCCAGAGTGAGGCTGACAAACTGGAGTTGGACAGAATTCGCCGCGAAACCAAGAAATTAGTAAAACGAAGCAGGAAAAATCTTGAAGATATAAAGTGGAAACAAGTAAATCTAATCCTAAAGAATTTTTTAGCTATGTAAATAATAAAAAGTCACTCACTTGTAGTATTGGACAGCTTGCGAATGAAAATGATAACCACACGAACGATGAAAATGAAATGGCTACAATCCTAAGTAACTTTTTCGCATCCGTATTTACCGACGAAGATTGTTTATCACCTCAACCGCCGGAGGTTAGAAGGACCGAAAAGATTTTAAATGGCGTGCTCATCGTAGAAAGTGACATTTTACGCACAATGGAAAAGATTAAAGTAAGAAAAGCTCATGGTTCAGACAAAATTACCCATAGAATTTTAAAAGAAATAAAACATCAAATTTGTAAATCGCTCTCTATCTTATTCAATAAATCTTTAACAGCTGGAAAAGTTCCGTCGATTTAGAAACTAGCAAATGTCACACCACTTTTCAAAAAGGGGACAAGTCTCATCCAGGAAACTATCGACCAATTAGCCTGACATCGATTGTTTGTAAGTTAATGGAGACTATCATTCGCGACAATATTGTCAAGTTCTTCGAAGAAAATTAATATAATAAATAATTCGCAACATGGCTTCCTTTGTAAACGTTCGTGTTTAACTAACTTACTTGATTTTTTCCATTATATTTTTGAGGTGTTCGATGAAAGCAGATCAGTTGATATCATATATTTGGATTTTCAAAAGGCATTTGATAAGGTCTCCCACAAGCGGTTGCTCAGTAAACTATTGGCGCACGGTATCTCAGGTAACATTCACAATTGGCTTGTGGACTGGCTCTCTGAGCGGAAACAGAGCAGTTCTAAACGGTGTTTCAACTAACTGGCTCGATGTCAGAAACAGTGTACCTCAAGGATCTGTGCTTGGTCCCATGCCCTTTTTAATATGTTAATGATATCGATGATGGGCTCACTTGCAAAATATAAAAAATTGTTGATGACACAAAAATCGCTAGTAAGGTAACTACGACACTCGACGAAGAAGTATTACAATCAGATCTAGATCGACTTGCACGTTGGGCCAATCAATGGCAAATTAAATTTAACGTTGACATATGTAAAGTGTTGGACATCGGAAAGAATAACAATCGCGTTCAGTACGTAATGAATGGCCAACAGCTTTCTGCAGTAAGTAAAGAAGAGGATCTTGGAATCACAATATCAAGCGATTTAAAGCCCAGTCAGCATTGTTCAGAGGTAGTTAAAACCGCAAACAAATTGGTTGGCTTCATCGGACGAGTCTTTAATAATAAATCGGAAAAAGTAATATTAAAACTATAATTCGCTGGTTCGACCCCATCTAGAGTAGGTACTGTGTACAGTTTTGGTCTCCCTATTACAGAAAAGACGCAGAAAAGTTAGAACGGGTTCAACGGAGAGTAACAAAAATGATTCCTAGGTTGAGAAATTTATCTTATGAAAAAAGACTTAAAGAAGTAGATTTATTCAACCAATCAAAACGAAGAATGCAAGGCGATCTAATAGAAGTGTTTAAAATGTTTAAAGGATTCAGTGATATTAATGCGGAAGATTACTTTAAATTGATCGATCAAATAGAACAAGAAGAAATAACAATTTCAAGATAAGTAGTAAAAGATTCTCGTCGCACGAAGCCAAACACTTCTTCTTCAATCGAGTCGTTAATGTTTGGAATTTTCTACCCTGTGATGTCGTTGATAGTGCAACAGTTACGGCCTTCAAGAAGAGATCAGACAATTTTTTTTTATCCAACCATCAACTAAGATATTACTCTTTGTCGTAATAACGTTAAGTTCTTTCGAATACTGGTGTCCTTGTCCGTTTTTATCGCCCGGTTAGTGGTAGCGGTAGTTTTCCTCTTTCCTACATAATTTCTATGCAGTTTTTCCATGTTGCATGGTTCTTTTTCCTTTCCTGCCAGCTTTGGCTGAAGGGATGAGGGGGGGGGAGGAGCCTTTGCCTTTGCTGTTCTTCATCTTCCACCGTTGATTAGCTAGTTAGTGTAACTTGTCACAAACAGCCTCGAAAGGACCATCAGGTCTGCTGTTGTTTGTTCTTCCTTTGTGTTCCTTTGTATTTTGGTTATACACATTCTTTCTAATTCATCATTTTCCATTCAGTTCATCTGTTCATTCTTTCACTTGTTATCTGTTCTTTCCTCTTTCCCTTCTTATTTTTCCTTTCCCCTCATTTTTTCCTTCCTTTCATTCCTGCCTTCCTTTCTTTCTCCCTTCTTTTCTTTCTTTCGCTCTCTCTTTCTTTCTTTCTTTCTTCCTTCTTTCCTTTCTTCCTTCCTTCCTTCCTTCCTTCCTTCCTTCCTTCCTTCCTTCTTTCCTTCCTTCCTTCCTTCCTTCATTCATTCATTCGTTCCTCCATCCCTCTCTACCTCCCTCCCACCGCCGTAACACCACCGCCACCACAACTCACTTTTGATGCTCGGCCTAGACATCTCCATTTTGTTGAGGTGAAGAGTCCTGTAGTGTTGGGGCGTCTTGGAGCCTCCCGCCAGCCTGTTCTTCTCGGCCTTGCGAATGTACTTCCTCCCCTCCCGCCTCAGTGTTGCCGGGAGCTTTCGCGGGAAGATGAAGAGTGGCAGAGCGGTGGCGAAGACAACCGCGCCGATAGACAAGAGGCCTGGAATGAGGAGGATGAGGAACTGGAAGGGTGGAGGAGATCGAAGACGGCAGGGAGTGGAGAACAATGTATGAGACGAAGGAATGTAGATGGAAGATGAAGAGGAGGAGGAGGAGGAGGAGGAGGAGGATGTGTGAAATGATGGAAGAAAAGAGGAAGAAGAAGGTGAAAAGAAGGACAATGTGTGAAACGAAGAAAAAAAAGGAGGGAGGCGAAGAGGAGGAGAAGAACGAGGTGTGAGACGAAGGAAGGTAAAGGTAAAGTTGGGGGCATACCCTGTAGCAGCGCGTGGCCTCGGTGCTCATCTCCGTGACATTGGCCCTTGAGCCTGTGGTGGGAGGGAGCCCATCACCCCGGGACACAGGGCCAGTGTGACATCCGGGTTACCACAGTTTACCTTCCCCAGGTTTCCCCAGGTACCCATTACCCGGGCCGGGATTCGAACCCGGGCCCGCGGAGTAGAAGCCAGGCACCCTGACCACTAGACCACGGAGGAAGGAAGAAGGAAAACGAAGAGAAGGACGAGAGCGATGTGTGAGATGAATGAAGGAAGGAAAAAGACGAAGAGGACAAGGAGGATATGTTAGACGAAGGAAGGAAGGAAGATGACGAGGAGGAGGAGAACAATATGTGAGACAAAGAAAGAAAAGAGGAAGACAAAGACGAGGAGGAGGATGACGACGTGTGTGATAAAGGAAAAAAGACGCGTCGAAAAGGAGGAGGACATTGTGTGAGACGAAAGAAAAAAGGTGGAAAACGAAGAGGAGGAAGAGGACGATGTGTGAGGCGAAGGAAGAAAGAAAGAAGGCGGAGAACGAGGTGTGAGATGAAGAAAGAAAGGAGGAAAACGTAGAGGAGGAGGACGATGTGTGAGGCGAAGGAAAACAGTAGGAAAACAAAGAGGAGGAAGAGTTTTTTTTTTTGTTTTTTTTTACAACAAAGGAGACAGCTCAAGGGCACAAAAAAAGGAAACAATAATAAAAAAATAGCCCGCTACTCGCTGCTCCTACAAAAAAGGAATTGATATATGAAACGAAGGAAAACATGAGGAAGACCGAAAGGAAGGAAGGAAAACGTGTGGCAGAATGGAATGAAGGAGGAATGCTTAAAATTAGAGCGCGCGGATGAATGAGATGGAGGAAGAATTAATTTGTAGCTATTGAAACTTTCACGTCCTTATTTACTACATCATTTATCCTGAAAAAAATCTCACTGTCCATCTATCTATCTATCTATCTATCTATCATCAGTCTTCTCATCCCCATACACATTGGTCGGTATTATAAGTCACTTTCGCTTCTCACATTAACTATTTCTAAAGGTCAAAGAGGTGGTCAATCAGGTTCTAATGAGTGTTTCTTTAGGTTCATGCTACTGAGGGAGGGTCAAACTACCACCAGGGCCATAAAACTATTCCTGGAAATGCCCACAACTCATACGAAAGCCTTGTCAAATATGTAAACTTGAGAGACGAAATGTTTTAAAATATGACCCATTGACTCGTCCCTCCGCTGTCCCCCCCACTGTCTCCCCCCCGCCTGCCCCCCTCACCTAGCCACCACGCCCCCAGCCAGCGCGGGTCCTCCTTGCTCAGGTTTGGCTTTTCAGACGGGTCGATCCAGATGGAGAGGGCGCGGCCGCCGATCACAAAGCCGAACACGGGACCGATGATGCGCAGGAGTATGTTCAGGGCTGTGGAGGAGGTCGGGAGGGGAAAAGTATGAGAGACACGCCAATATAAGATCAGTCTGGCACGCGCACCTTCAGCGTATCCCCCCAACTTCACCTTTACCTTTGACTATTATGGTTATGAGGAGTAAAGGTTGAGAGACATGCGTGTACCTGGGGCCATGAGATCATTCTGAGAACTCTAACAGCAGCTATTAAGATGAGGAGGAGGAAGAGTAAATGTTGGGAGACACACCTGTACCTGGGGCTATGAGATCATTCTGACAACTCTATCAACAACTATTAAAATGAGGAGGAGTACATGTTGAGAGCCATACGTGAACTTAGTAACAATAACCTTTCTGAGAACCATTATAACAGCTGATCAAGTTAGGGAGGAATGAAGGTGAGAGACAAGAATTCATGCAGAGTGACAACAATCAGTCTGACATATAACTATTACGATAGGGGGAAAGAAGATAGGTTGAGAGACATGTATGACAACGGTTACTATGACAACTATTATAACTACTACAATAACTACAACTACAAAAAAACATTTGCTGTAATAACGAGAGTAGACAAAAAAGGAGGAAGGAAGAAAGGGTTAGAGACATGGAAGGAGAAGGAAAAGTCTGACTGTGACTACTACTCGAACATGCGCGATAAGAAAACCACTCACAGTACATAGTAAAGGGAAAAGTTATTCTTGTTGCTGTTGTCGTTTAGGTAGCTATGACTGAAAAAGGGCAAGTCTGACAAACTCTCACAACAACCAATGCGACAAATTATCCATATCAGGAGAGACGAACACTGTAGTAAAAAGGAAAAGGTCTTGTTGTTATCATCGTGCAAGTAAATAAGACAGAAAAAAGGATACGCCTGACAAAAACTCTTATAACATCCCTTGCAACAAACTAACCCTATCAGGAGAGACACTCACTGTAATAGAAGGAAAAGGTCTTGTTGTCGTCTATGTAAGTGATATCGACAAAGGATAAGCATAGCAACAACAACAACAAACAAAACTAATATAACATCCCTTGCAGCAAACACCCTATCAGGAGAGCCACTCGCTGTAATAGAAGGAAAAGGTCTTCTTGTTGGTGTTGTCGTCTATGTAAGTGATATCGAAAAAGGATAAGCATAGCAACAACAAACAAACAAACAAAACTAATATAACATCCCTTGCAGCAAACTAACCCTATCAGGAGAGCCACTCACTGTAATAGAAGGAAAAGGTCTTCTTGTTGGTGTTGTCGTCGAGGTAAGTGAGGCCGAGGCTGTAGAAGAGGCTGATGGCGATACCGACGAAGAACTGCGACAGGAACAGCAGACAGATGACGGCGTAGTACTCGGAGCCTCGCGTCTGCGGCCCTTCACAGTCCTCCTTGCTGCCCGTGTGACAGAGCTCCTCCGTGGCTGCCGGGGAACGAGGAGGAGGAAGAGATTAGAAGCAGCAAGTGAAGGAGAAGGAAGAGGAGGAGAAAGAGCTAGAATCGGTAAGTATAGGAGAAACAGAGGGAGGTAGAGAGGAAGGCTACCAGGGAAGGAGGAGGAGGAGGAGGAGGATAGAAAGCAGGAGGAAGAGGTATTTTGATGAGTTTCGTGCAGGAAGAGGAAGAGAGAGAAGAAGAGTTTTAAATGGGCTTAAGACAGGAGGAAGACGAAAGGGAGGAAGAGAAATTCAATGGAGGTTAGTGCCGGAGGAGGAATAGAAGGAAAGGGAGGAAGTTAGAGACGGCTAGGTAGGAGAAAGAAGAGAGGGAAGAAGAGTTTTAAATGATTGGGAAAGGAAGAAAGAGAGAGAGAGGTAGATGATTTTAGAAGCGAAGGAAGAGAAGAGAAGGATGAGAAGAATAAGAGTTGTGAAGCTGCATGTGTAGGAGGTATAGAGAGAAGGAAGAAAAGAAGTTTATAAGCGGTGGTGTGGGAGGGGGAAATAAACAGAGGTATGAAGTGGTAGTGATCAGTCCAAGAAGAGGAGAAGGAGAAGGAGAATGTTAGAAGTGGCTAGTACAATAGAAAGAAGAGAAGAAAGTTGGTAGGTTAGTGGAAGACGAAGAAAGGTAGAAGAGTAGGAGGTTGGTAGCTGTTAGTGCAAGGAAGAAAAGTAGGAAGATGGAGGAGGTCTGAAGTGGGCAGTACAGGAAGACGAACAAACAGGAAAAGGGGAAGATAAGGGGAAAGAAGAAAAGTAGGTTAGTGGCTGTCAGTGCAAGAAGAGAAAGAAAAGTAGCAGGAAGGGGTATGGAGCTGGTAGTACAGGAAGACAAGCAAACAGGAAAAGGACGAGGAAAAGGGAAATACAAGGAAAAAGAAGAAGAGTAGGAGGTTAATAGCTGTCAGTGCAAGAAGAAAAAGAAAAGTAGCAGGAAGGAAGGGGTCTGAAGCAGGTAGTACAGGAAGACAAACAAAGAGGAAAAGGAAGAGGAGGTTACAAGAGATTAGCACCGGGAAAGAAGCAGGTCAGAGGAAGGAGGAAGAGCCAGGATGGTGGTTGAGGATGTATAAATAACAGACAGAAAGAGGGTATTAGGAGGGGATAGTAAAGAGATGAATATGAGAGATAGGAGCTAGAGAGAAAGAAGAGGAGATTGTAGCGGATTGTTAGAAAGGTGAGGTTTAGTAAGAAGGAAGAGTCTGCTAGATGCGAATGGGTTTGTTCATCGATTTGTTACAGGGGGAAGGGAAGAGCGGGTTAGTGAGGTTTAGTAAGAAGGAAGAGTCTGCTAGATGTGAATGGGTTTGTTCATCGATTTGTTACAGGGGGAAGGGAAGAGTGGGTTAGTGAGGTTTAGTAAGAAGGAAGAGTCTGCTAGATGTGAATGGGTTTGTTCATCGATTTGTTACAGGGGGAAGGGAAGAGCGGGTTAGTGAGGTTTAGTAAGAAGGAAGAGTCTGCTAGATGTGAAGGGGTTTGTTCACAGATTTGTTACAGGGGGAAGGGAAGAGCGGGTTAGTGAGGTTTAGTAAGAAGGAAGAGTCTGCTAGATGTGAAGGGGTTTGTTCACAGATTTGTTACAGGGGGAAGGGAAGAGCGGGTTAGTGAGGTTTAGTAAGAAGGAAGAGTCTGCTAGATGTGAATGGGTTTGTTCATCGATTTGTTACAGGGGGAAGGGAAGAGCGGGTTAGTGAGGTTTAGTAAGAAGGAAGAGTCTGCTAGATGTGAATGGGTTTGTTCATCGATTTGTTACAGGGGGAAGGGAAGAGCGGGTTAGTGAGGTTTAGTAAGAAGGAAGAGTCTGCTAGATGTGAATGGGTTTGTTCACAGATTTGTTACAGGGGGAAGGGAAGAGCGGGTTAGTGAGGTTTAGTAAGAAGGAAGAGTCTGCTAGATGTGAATGGGTTTGTTCATCGATTTGTTACAGGGGGAAGGGAAGAGCGGGTTAGTGAGGTTTAGTAAGAAGGAAGAGTCTGCTAGATATGAATGGGTTTGTTCATAGATTTGTTACAGGGGGAAGGGAAGAGCGGGTTAGTGAGGTTTAGTAAGAAGGAAGAGTCTGCTAGATGTGAAGGGGTTTGTTCATCGATTTATTACAGGGGGAAGGGAAGAGCGGGTTACATAATACAAGCAGGATATGAAGGAGTAAAAGAAGTAAGATGATAAGACGTAATATGATAAAAAGGATGCCGAAGAAGTACAAGGAGCAAGATGATAAAGAAATGAAAAAGAGAACATTACAGACTTCATACATTAAGAGCAGTTCAGTTCATCCCACACACATCTTCCCTCTCTCCGTCTCTCTCATACTCCCTTTCATAACTTTGTAACTCCATTATGGTCCGTCCTTCACATGCCTTCACCCACTAACATCCTCTTCCTCGCTCAACCCTCAACACCTCGCCAAACCCACGTCACCCAACCACCGCCACACGTCACTACTTACAGTACCCCGTGATGTTAGTGGTGGAGAGCGCCTGCACCACTGACTCGGCGTCCTCCCCCGCCCCGTAGATGAAGTGTGGCAGGGCGGCGGTGAAGCAGGAGATGGCGGTGAACATGGCGCCCACCCCGAGCCAGCGAGGGCGGTGGCCGAAGTTGCCGTAGTAGCTGAGGAAGATGGCGAGCAGGACCTGGGAGATGTCGTTGCCGGCGAGAATGATGCCTGTGTGTGCGTGTGTGTGTGTGTGTGTGAGAGAGAGAGAGAGAGAGAGTGGGGAAAAAACAAATTTAAATGATTATGTTTACAACCTCCTCATTATCAACAACAACACTACTAATACTAATGATACCACTAATAAAAACTAATAATAGAAATAATGATAATGACAAAATAGGAAGTAATTTATATATAAAAAAAGAACAAGAGCAAGATTTAGCGGAGGTCAAGAGGAGAAAAAAAACACGCAAATCACACACACACACACACACACACACCACCACCACCAACAACAACAACAACAGCAACAACAACGTCTCCTGAAGCCTCACCCGTTTCTCTGCTCTTAAGTTTGAAGCGCTTCTCGATGGTGGAGAGGACGGCGACGACGTAGGTGAAGAACATGCCCATGGTCGTCCCCACCAGGCAGTGCACCAACACGTACGACTCCTTGGTGGCCAGCTTCTGCAGGGGCGTGGCGGGAGAGCGGCGGGGAGGGCGACATGGGGAAGGGATGGAGACGTGAGGGGGAGTTCATATGATGTCAAGCCAAGCAGCAAGAAGTGGGAAGATGTCAGGAGGGCAATGCTGTTGTAGTGGTAGGAAGGAAACGAAGGATAGGTAAGGAATGGAAGCAAAGAATCTCATAGGTAAAAAGAAGTGAAAAGACGTCAGGAGGTAGGAAGGAAGCAATGACGAAGGAAAGGGCAGGATGAGAAACAGGGAAACTAATAGATGAAAGTAGCCGAGTTTATGTAAGATCAAGCAACAGGAAGAGGTATAAAGACGTCATGAAGGGGGGGCAGAGGAGGGCAGTGATAGCAGTGGCAGGAAGAAAACGAAGGCGAAGGAAAGGTCGGGGAAGAGAAACAAGAAAACTAATAGACGGAAGTGGCAGAGTGTATGTCCCTGACTCTCCTACTCTCTCTTCGCCTCCCCTACTCACCCTACTCTCCCTGCATCCTATTACCTGGAGAAAAGGAAGGCCGCAGCGTGTCTCGGCAATGTCCTCAGGTGTGCACAGCTCCTGCAGCCGCGCCTCCTCCTCCTTCGCCAGGTTTCCTCCCCCTCCGTCATCGCCGCCGCCACCGCCGCCCCCACCGCTCCCTTTCTTCTTGAGTGTCATCTGAGAGGAATTAAAGGTTCTGTGAATTTACTCTTTTTAAGGAATGTGATTTTATTGACTATTTGATATATTGGAGTGCTTATTTGTTGGTTTTGTTGTTATTGTTGCTATCATTACTGTCATTACTATCATTATGTCATTATTATTACTATTATTATTATTATTATTATTATTATTATTATTATTATTATTATTATTATTATTATTATTATTATTATTATTATTATTATTATTATTATTATTATTATTGTTGTTGTTTCTGTTACTACTACTACTACTACTACTACTACTACTACTACTACTACTACTACTACTACTACTACTACTACTACTACTACTACTATTAAAATTATTATTAGACACACAAAAAAAATATTCCTTGCTACCTTCATGTATTTCTTAGTTAACATCTTCCAGTAAGTCCTTTCCCTTTCCTTTCAATAAATTCCTTTCTTCAGCACTATCTCCCTCTCCTCGCTTCTCCTTTTCACCACCACCACTCACCTGCCCACCGCCTCCTTCACCTCCTCTGCCGCCGCTGCTGCCGCCACCCTGTCCCTTGGTCCAGGCGGCCGAACGGGAGGAACACGCGGGCACAGACTCCCACCTCGCGTTGTTACCTAAACGCCTCACGCAGCCTCGCTTCACACTCGCTTGCACATCAACATTCAGCCTTCAGCAGATCGACTTTTCGCTGCATTCGGAAATCTGGAGTCTATGATCCCAAGAGTTTTATTTATATTTGTGTACGATACGCCTCCCTCGCCTCGCTACACATTCGCTTGCACATCACCATTCAACTTTCAGACCGACTTTTTGCTGCGCTCGGGAATCTGTAGTCTTTGCTCCTAAAAGCTATGTTTCTTTATGTTTTTCTGGACGTTTAGTACTTTGCCTCAAAACGTTTTTTACTTTTTTTATATCTATTTCCCGAAGTTTCAATGCTATGCCTCACTACCTGTTTCTTGTCTTCGTTATTTTCAGAAGCTTGGAATGATTTACCTCTAAGCGGTGACATTTCTCACTCGCTTTCTTTGTTGATCCTTTTTTTGGAACTCAAGGATCCTAGGCTCTAATTATTATCTGTCATGTAGATTAAATATAGCACACACACCTTATAAAAAGTAAATGCAAGAGCAGATATATGACGAAATAAATACTTAAAAGAATAAACACATGAATATATAGATGGAGAGACACAGATGGAGCGAAAGGCAGACAGACAGACTGATGGACGAGGTTAGATAGATAAATAGTTAGATAGACGTAGGTAAATAGAGATATAAACAAAGAATAAACGTAAGAACGAAACACGAAGAGAAGAAAAGAAGACGGAATGAAGAAAAGTAGAAAAGGAGGAAATTTAAAATCATAATACGTAAGAAAGAAAAAGAGACGGAAAGAAGAAGGAAGGAAAGGAAAGCGGAAAGAGGCAAAAATTTCAAAACATAATACAATCCGTGTAATCTTTCAACGCACTCATTACATTTCCTGCTATAATATTTTGACGCACTCCCTTACCCCCGCCCCCCACCCGTCACACCCCAACCTGTCCACTTGCCACTTACGATCTTTTGACGAACTCTCTCAACTCCCCACATCCACGCAACACCCCAACATCTCGACCTGTCCACTTGTAATATTTTGACGCACTCCTTTACCGCCCCGTCACACACACCCCCGTCACACCCCAACCTGTACACTTGCCACTTACGATCTTTTGACGAACTCTCTCAACTCCCCACATTCACGTAACACCCCAACATCTCGACCTGTCCACTTGTAATATTTTGACGCACTCCTTTACCGCCCCGTCACACACCCTCCCGTCACACCCCAACCTGTACACTTGCCACTCATGATCTTTTGACGAACTCTCTCAACTCCCCACAGCCACGCAACACCCCAACATCTCGACCTCTCCACTTGCCACATACGAGATCTTACCGTGCTACCACTTTGGCTGTTGAGTTACTTGGAAATGGCTATGTAACGTCTCTCAGCTCTCCCTCACTTTCACTTGGGACATGTTTCACTGTTTCACTGCCTTGGAGTCTGTCATCGTTTGTCATCTATTATTTTTTCTTGCGTCAAGGCCTCGAAGTTCGTGATTATCTCTGCGATCTGTTTATCAGTTGTGTCCTTATTTTCGACGTCTTGTTTATTATGATATGTAGAGCATGATCCCATTCTTCGATAAAAGATAAAGGAAAGCGTAAAGAACATGTATATTTTTTCCTTCTCCGCACGACTGGTCAGCTCAGTTTCATAAGCACCGGGGGGGGGAGGGGGAGGGGGGAGGCAGCATGGGGCAAGCAAGAGTCATACATCACGGCAACCACTAAAGAAAATTCGCCTGGGCCAATAATGGGTTGAGGTGTTTTAATGTGCGCTGACAGGCCACGCACGAGGTTTATTCTTCGCTAAAGGAGAGAAGGAAGAGTACAGAATATAGTTTTCTTCCTCCTTCGCCGCACAATTAATTAGACGTGTTTTTCAAGTGTTTCCATGTTCGCTAACAGGGCAGGCACGAGGGTATTATCATCGTCCCTCCATCGTATCAGGGAGGCAAAGGTTAACTCCCGTGAGGCCACGTGTTGGGATGAGTGGCTCCACGAGACACACTGTTACTATCACTATGACAGTCACTATATATCACCAAAATTACTGTTCTAACTTCATGATTACTGTACACTACCAAGACCTGTATTAGGGAAGTAAAGGTTGTCCAATACTTTAAGCCGGTCCTGTGTGAAATAGCTCCTCATGACCACAACCACCACACCAACAACTACTGCTGTTCCTACCACTACGTCTGTCACTGCCACCATCATCACCGCTCCACCAGGACCGCTACCATAATACCAACAACCGTATGAGAGAAACAAATGTTATCCCAAATTCTGAGGCTGGCCATGTGTGAAGCGGTTCCTCATGACATTACTACCACTATTTTTTTTAGTCATGGAAACAGCTCAAGGGCAATAAACAAAGGAAGGAAAAAAGAAAAAAAGCCCGCTAGGTGCTGCTAAAGAAAACAGAAGTGGCCAGAAGAGAGGTCAGTTTCGAGTGGAGGTGTCTTGGATTCATATTCTTAACCCGGTAGCAGCGACGGGCCAAATTTGTGGCTTTACCGTGTACCAGCGACGGGCCACATTTTTGCCATGATATAAACCCCCCAAAATAGATGATACATAAATTGATCACAAATGCGTTGATATATATTATGAAATGGTTTGCGTGAGTAATGATTTTTTCTCATTTTTTCTCGCTTAGAAGGGCCTTTAAGAAACATGATCCCTGCGGCTACCAGGTCAAACGTATCTGGCTCCCACTACGACTATTTTCCAAGGCCACAGAGAAGATCACCCAGGTATATAGGGGTGATTTTCCCTTTCATGCACCGTTGCCAGATTGTCGTACTCAGACCATAGTATTTACCGGTTTCTGACGCCTAACTATTGCCAAGAAACATCACGAATTAACTATTTTAACGATAATTTTAAGTGAATCTCCTTATTGGGGTCCACGAGACAGTTTTTGGGTCGGAAGTCGGTAAATATGAGTAAGACAATCTGGCAACTTTGCTTTCATGGTGCAGAAGTCGTGTAAAATTATCACTATAAGATCACTAAACAGTCCATGAAAATCCCAGCAACTTCTACGAGAGGCTTTAGGTGAGCTGCGGCGCCGATACGTTTAAGAATACGGACTTTGATGCCTCACTTCTGTCACCGCCACCACCACCATTACCACCACCACACTCAGCACACGCCTGGCTCCCCCACCCCACCCCTCGTGAGGTCCAACACAAACTGAGGTGACTTGAGAGATCCGCCTAACTGCCATCCATCACTGAGCACCACCCCAACCCCCACCACCATCACCACCATCACCTCCATTTCTGCTCTATATCCCTCAGCCTATCACCACCACCACCACTGCCATCCATCACTGAAAACCGCCCCCACCCCCACCACCATCACCACCATCACCTCCATTTCTGCCCTATACCCCTCAGCCTATCACCACCACCACCACTGCCATCCATCACTGAAAACCGCCCCCACCCCCACCACCATCACCACCATCACCTCCATTTCTGCCCTATACCCCTCAGCCTATCACCACCACCACCACTGCCACTATCACCGTCACGGCCCATCCATAAACCCCCCCATCATCCCTCAACACCACAGTTATTGTAATTAGTTCCTTATCACCACCATATCACCATTTTCATCTCCGTGTCTCAGCGTACAATCACCACTGCTACATTCATCACTACTGTCATTGCATTTCTTCCGTCATCACCACGATCGCCACTCCTCGTGTCATCACCGCAGTCTCATCACCATAAGCACTACGGTTCCCACAGCTGTTAAATCACCATCATGCATAACTCCTATCACCACTGCCACTATCACCACCGCAGATTCACCACCAGCATCACCACCCTCAATAAGACCACCAAAACCACCACACTAATGATGCAGAAGAAACACCATAAACATCACCACGCTACCATCATCATCATCATCGTCAGTACCAGCAGCAGCAGTAACAGCAGCCAAAACATTGATAACGACAACAGTCACAACAGCAACAGGAAAAACAAAAACAATACGTATCAAGGAAACTCATTGCGGAAATTATCTTTCTCTTCGTCTCTTCACAACCATCATAAGCCTACACGCAAATTCTCTTATTTTAATTGAGTGAAAGAAAATACAAATAAAGAAAGGAAAGGTTAAGAAAAGGCATTCGTTAAGGCTTATAAAATGATGTCGCTGGCTGAGTGGCTAACGCGAGTGTACCTACAGTGTAACCAATTCCAGACCTACGTTCGAGTCTCGCCATTACCTGACCACCTTAGCGACCAAAAATCACTACCACCAGCCACATACACATATTCACTCCGGCCGCGGGATGTTAAAATAGGTACCTCTAAACACCACATCTGCCCGTCCTATCACACAAACACACACAAAAAAGAGATTGGAGAAAAGGAAAAATAAATAAATATATGAATAAATAGATAAATACACAAACACAGGGAAGATGAAAAATAATAACAATGCGGTAACGACACTAACAGCTGATAACCGATTGAGGCTTCTGTCACATGCCGTCCATTCCAAACCTTTTAACCGCTACTGCCAGGATGCGCGAGTGTTTTCATTGAGTAATTTTGCGCCGCGCCACGATGACCAGGTCCGGCAAGCGATAACACACCAGATACAGCAACAAATGAGCGAAGTGCCTCTAGAGATTACTATTATACCGATACAACTGCCGCTTAAGATATGGAGCCTCTCTCTCTCTCTCTCTCTCTCTCTCTCTCTCTCTCTCTCTCTCTCTCTCTCTCTCTCTCTCTCTCTCTCTCTCTCTCTCTCTCTCTCTCTCTCTCTCTAAGTTTCAGGAAATATAAGACGAAAAGAAGGAATAAATATGACATTACGAGCTTGACTCAATCATTTAAACATACATATAGGTAACAACATACAGGTGAAGTACACACGCTGGCAAGGAGTGGCTACTGGATGGGGTGTGTGGTGTGTGAAGGCCCCGGCAGTACCCTGAGATCGACTATAATGAGTTTTGCTCTAATCGGGCGATGGCGATGGCAAGTCCAGCTCATGATCAGGTCGTGGTGAATTACACACTCACACGTTCCCCCCGCCACCCACACACACAGGTGACACAAGCAGCATACTCGACCACATGCAGAGAGCCCATTACGCCCCTTTTAAGAGGAAAAGTTAGGCACAAGAGAGAGCTCCTAAGCTTATCTGGGCGCCACTCCATCACCCACGTGCATGGACACTGGAGTTTCTGTAGACTGACGGGAGACAGAGAATGACAGAGAAGGAATGGAAGAGGGAGAAAGAGGAAAGTGGTGAAGAAGAAGACCCACAAACAACAGCTTACACATCAAACAAACAAACAAACCGGAAGGGATAGAGAAGGAGCAAGAGAGGAGAGGAAAGTGGTGAGGAAAAATTAGAGTCGTATTAGACAAACCGGGGAGAGATGGGGAAGGAGAAAGGGAGAGTGAGGAAAAAAGTGAAAAAATTACCCACGAACCACAACTGACACATCAACATAACAAACCGGAGAGGGACAGGGGAGGAGAGAGGGATGAGTGGTGAGGAGAGAAGGATGAGTGGTGAGGAGAGAAGGATGAGTGGTGAGGAGAGAAGGATGAGTGGTGAAGTAGAAGACCCACAAGCCACATCAGAACAAACCAACCAACGATATTATAACTACATACAACTATTAGCTTCCTTTTCCACACTACACCTTCCTGACTTCGACCGCCTCCACTTGTATACTTTGCTCTTGCTACTGAAAAGAAGCAAAAGAGGGAGAGGGGATCGGAGGAGGCGCTGGTGTGGACTGGTTGGTTGGTAGGATAACAGGCAAGGAGGAATGAATAGATGGCTGGGTGGGAGTTTGGTTTGGTGGTCAGCTGAGAGGGAGGAGGAGCTGGAAGAAAGGGATGGTAAAGGGAGAGAGAGAGGATGAGAGAGAGAGAGAGAGAGAGAGAGAGAGAGAGAGAGAGAGAGAGAGAGAGAGAGAGAGAGAGAGAGAGAGAGAGAGTAAGAGGAAGGAGGAAGTGATAAGTGAGGTGAAGGTTGAAGATGAAGGGGAGGAAGAGGGGAAGGGAACATGACCGTGGGGTACAGAAAGAGGTGTGTGTGTGTGTCTCTCTCTCTCTCTCTCTCTCTCTCTCTCTCTCTCTCTCTCTCTCTCTCTCTCTCTCTCTCTTAATAGGCTTTTATTTACCCATTTCTTCCACATGACTAAACCACTATCATGCATTTCCTTTCACCCACACTTTCTACTACTCCACACACACACACACACACACACACACACACACACACACACACACACACACACACACACACACATGGCTCCTCTTGTAAGACAGATGAAAAGGCCGATTGGTGATACAACTTTAAGGAGCGATTAGTCCACCTCGACGATAGACCGTAGGGCCCTGTGAAGGGAACACACACACACACACACACACACACACACACACACACACACGTGCCATACGATCTGTTACGTCACTTAACATCACGAGGCATACACAGTCAGTTTTTTTTTTTTTCCTTCTTCTTCCTCTTTTTTTACTATTATTCGAGACGGACCCAAATCGTGAATCAAGAGAGCAGGATAAATACGGAGGTAGGCGATGTATTTTCTTTCATTTTTAATACTTTTTTTTTTAAGTTCGTCACCCCTGTGTACCACCTAACCCTAGCGGTTAGCCTATTAAGTGTTGGGTAACGCGGCGGAGAGTGATTCGGAGCGGCTTGGACACATGTGCACATACCTAATAATACTAGTCATCATTCTGGAAGCTCCTCGTTTTTCATACTGTGGGCCTTTGTAGCTTCATCATATAAGTGACACAATAATAATAATATGAGTTCCTCCATTAGTGAGGCAAACGTTCCATTACGAAAAATATACGTTTGTTGCCTTAAGCATACGCCGGCCTCAACGACTGATGTTAATGATGTAAAAATATAGAGACGCAAATAAACTATAAAAACAATAACAGCAACAACATAAAGGTTAAGTACAACACATGAACAACACCAATGCCAATGATAATAATTAATCGTATTAGCATTAGTAATGAATAATAATAATAATAATAATAATAATAATAATATAATAACAAAAATACTAGTCACCTCGTATCCAGCGTGAGTGTATAGGTGTGTGTGGGCAGCGGCAGGTGTGGGTGAACACTGTCCACCTAGTATTACTCTCTCTCCCTCTCCCCTCTCTCCCTCTCTCTCCTCCCCACGTCGCCCCTTGACCCAATACATCTTTTATCTCGTCCTCCCCAACTCCCTTAACCCCCTTTCTCTCTCCCTCTCTCGGCGTACTCTTTGCTTCCCACTCCTCTCCTCCCCACTCCCCTCCCTCCACTCCCCACCTCCTTATCTCTAAACCGGGCTACGTAAGCCCCCCTTTCTCCCCCCCTTTCGTATCTTCTACATTCTTCCATTTCCTATCTCTCTGGCTTTCGCTTAATCGTTCGAGACTCCTTCATCTTATCTGAGGAGCAGAAACAGGAGGAGGAAGAAGGAGAGGAGGAGGAGGAGGAGGAGGAGGTGAATGAGGAGGAGGAGGAGGGAAAAGAGGGAGGGAGGAGGAAGAATTAGGAAACTTATGAGAGGAAGAAAGAGGAAGAGGAAAAGTAGAGCATAAAGAGAAAATAAGATGGATAAAAGGATGAATGAAGACCGGGTACGAGACGATGAACGCTTTGCTACTGTGATCTCCGTCTGCTTGGCCCCGCAGCACCCTTGGACAAGCGGTAAATAAGAATAGTCACATAGACGCTTCCACATTACCTTTCACGGGTGTTTTCAGGTATAACATGGGGAGGCGGTGGCTGAGTGGTAAGCATGCCAGCGCGGCGTCCAGGAGGACCCAGGTTCGCGTCCCTGCCCGCCGCGACAAACAGGCTGGCAAATTTTCAGCCATCGCCGAGTGGCCTAAGACTACCCACATGGTGTTCTGAAGACCACCTTTCAACCCGGACTCTAGATTCTCTCTCAAAGAGGATCAAAGATAAGCTCCATGGGACAGCATGAGCATAGCAAGAAGGCGCCACTATAAAACACTTGCCTGCGCAATAACGGGTTGGGCTGACAACTAGGCCCCACCAAAAAGCCTATCGGGGCCGTAGGACAAAACGCAAAAAGAAAAAAAATACGCAGCTGTTTTTTCTCTTGTCATTCTTCTGCATCTGATTTATTTTTCTTTTGGACCTAAACGCATTTTGTAAGTTTATATATATATATATATATATATATATATATATATATATATATATATATATATATATATATATATATATATATATATATATATATATATATATATATATATATATATATATATATATATATATATATATATATATATATATATATATATATATATATATATTTGTTTTGTCTTGCTGTGAGTTTAGTTGTTTTTCCGAGTCACATTTTCCTGTTTTGTTTGCTTTTCACTCATCAGCGTGTTTTCATTCACTCCCACAAATACACATATCTCCAAATTGGTGTGTAATTGCAATTGTTGAAGGAATCTATATCTATATCTATATCTATATCTATCTATCTATCTATCTATCTATCTATCTCTATCTATCTATCTATCTATCTATCTATCTATCTCTATCTATCTATCTCTATATCTCTCTCTCTCTCTCTCTCTCTCTCTCTATATATATATATATATATATATATATATATATATATATATATAGATATATATATATATATATATATATTTAGCCTGAAAGATTGATCATAATCATATTCATCGTGACTGTTCAAATCTTCTGTTAATACTTCAACACTGATCAAAAAAGATCGATAGGTGTGTGTGTGTGTGTGTGTGTGTGTGTGTGTGTGTGTGTGTGTGTGTGTGTGTGCGCGCGCGCTAGTAAGCTGACAAGAAACAGGATGTTGCCAGTTAAAACTTAAAATTACGGTGAATTTCTCTCTCTCTCTCTCTCTCTCTCTCTCTCTCTCTCTCTCTCTCTCTCTCTCTCTCTCTCTCTCTCTCTCTCTCTCTCTCTCTCTCTCTCTCTCTCTCAAGGTAATCTGACTTCCTGAGAGAGAGAGAGAGAGAGAGAGACAACAGCAGCAGCAGCAGCAACAACAACAGCAGCAGCAGAAGAAGAGCAAGAACAAGAGTTGTTTTTGTAATATAACTGACTTATGCTTGGAACGGAACAGTGTGTGTGTGTGTGTGTATGTGTGTGTGTGTGTGTGTGTGTGTGAATGAATGGGAGACGTGATAGTGACTGGGGCAGGGGGTTAGGGGAGGAGGATAGTGAGGAGGTGGCAGGGGGTGTGGGGGCGGGGAAGGAAGGGTTAGGTGTGGATGTGTCAGCAGCAGTAGCAGTAACAGCAATGGCAGTAGTAGTAGTAGTAGTAGTAATAGTAGTAGTAGTAGTAATAGTAGTAGTAGCTCTTGTTGTTTGGTGGTGGTGGTGGTGGTGATTATCATTAGAGATCATGGAGGTGACAGTCATGATGGAGGTGGAGGTGATGGAGGTTGTGGTGGTGATTTACGACCCCATTACGTTATCAGGTTCGCCTCGTCACCGCTGGAGGGCTTTAGTTTGCGTAGCTTTCTTTGTATAACTCACGCTCTCCAGATCTTTCCCGCGTGCCGCACAGTGTCCTGTTACACGCACCTTCTATAAGTATTCCGTAATCAAAATTCAACTGCGCATTCAGATCGCAAAAAAGATGAAAAAGTACCGCTACCTTCCACTATGTTGCCTTGGTCGCTTCAGTCCTGCGCATCACACAATATTTATATCCATTCTTAAGAGGCAGATGCTTATAGATATCTAGGAGTGTTGAAATAAAACTTTTTTTTTTTTTTTCCTTTCGCACGGATACAAGCGTCCTTTACAAAGCTTTCCAAGTTAAGACGGATACATACCAGCACACCTCCCCGTTGTTCACACCCTCGAGTCAACAGTAATATGGCGCAGTGTCGGCGATGTTCATTCTTGGTGGAGACACCGTTTTTGTTGATTTTCTATAGTAACTTTGTCTAAAGTTGTACTTTCTCATGGTGTATAATTCCTCCACATATTATTTCATTCCCAAGCATTAAACACGAGGCATGAATATTTTTTACTAGTAATGTTGTACTTTAAAAGTTGCATTCTAACAAACATGACTTACCAATATCCTTCGTATAATTGTAAAATGAAAGATTAGACCTTTGGTACCAGTTTGCGTAATTTATATTTTACAAAGCTCTTATTTTAAGTATGTTATGATAGTTTTGCTTTCAAAAACTCTCAGGAATCTGTGAATTTTCGAGGAAAAAATAACACCATAGTTAAGTACAAAAATCCTTTCATTTTGTTCAACACGAAAACAAAAGAGCATAATTTCGTCTTTAATATAAAAATAAAATTACTGAAATCGGCTGATAAGTTTCTGAGTAATGTCTTTTTAAGTTGCTGAAAGAAAATTTTACAGGAAAGGATATTTAAAAATGGCCGCCATGTGTCAGGGGGGGGATTTAATTAAAACTCACCAACAACATAGTCCTCGCTGTCTCTCACCTGCATCGTTTTCCTCTAACTCTTCAGGGTTCACGTTTTCTATCTAGCACCACCAGGGTACGTTTTGAAAATTAGTGTATATTTGACGCCGACATTCCCTTACGCAGAGTGTTAAGATGCTGATTCACTCAAACAGAAAATCAACAGTTTCCAAAAATGAGTAGAGGTCCATGAAATATAGCCGTTGACTATTTTTCCCATGGCCTATTTGCGATACGAAAATGTAAAGACATTTTGCAGCCTAAGATTCAAGAGGTGGAGTCATGAGATAGACGAAAAAGCCTTCCTAAAATCAGCACATATCCCATTCAATATTATTGATAGACAAAAAAGTATAAAATCGACAAATACATAACTTTAAACAACAATAGGTTAACTGAGCCCCAACATAGAATGCCTTGTCCAAATTTCGACTTGGGAACGAAATCGTCAACAGTTTTGCGGAGCGGCCCAAGATGGCGCCACCTGTGTGTGTTATGGAGGTAAGTGTGCACCACTGTTACTGCAAATAATGTCACTTTAATTTAATGACTAGAAATTAAAATCATCCTGAAAAGGAAAAAAGTTAATTAATAATATACCAACAACACCAACAACATCAACAGCAACAACTACTACTACTACTACTACTACTACTACTACTACTACTACTACTACCAATAATAATAATAATAATAATAATAATAATAATAATAATAATAATAATAATAATAATAATATAATAGCGAAAGTAGCCGTAAAAATAACAAATATATAATGATTAATATTGAGTTCTGCACTCTCTCTCTCTCTCTCTCTCTCTCTCTCTCTCTCTCTCTCTCTCTCTCTCTCTCTCTCTCTCTCTCTCTCTCTCTCTCTCTCTCTCTCTCTCTCTCACACACACACACACACACACACACACACACACACACACACACACACACACACACACACACACACACACACACACACACACACACACACACACACCACACACACAATCACACACTGTTTACCCACCAGTACACGGGTAAGGATCGCGTCAATAAAGACTGCCTCAAGTCAAGCCCCGTGGAGGGCCGCCGTCAGTGACACCCCAGCATGAGTAGCCTGTAACCTTTAGCTTTTCAAAACGATACAGAACGAACCGAAATAAAATAACAACTTCATAAAAAGAAGCAAGACTTATTTCCTTATTTATTTATATATCTATTATGTACAGATGCTAAGATAAAGACAGGTTTGTGGGTGAAAATACAAAAAAATGAAAATTAATAATGTATGTTTAGATAATAATAATGAAATAATAATAATAACAATAATGATGATAACAATAGTAAATAACAATAATATGAATAAGAATATGAATGATAAATACACTACTAATGCACTGTTCCAAATGAGTGACAGAATAAGTAAATCGCAATGCCAGATGAACGTGCCATTTGAAGAGTGGAGACTACTTATTTATACACACTAATGAGAGTGGAATGTTTTATGCATAGGTATACAGGTGCATTTACTAACTTTATCCACGCGTCTTGGTTCATTTTCATACCATGGTCCTACAACTCTTATATCAACTTTCCATTCATAAAAAGTGTATATGTATAGCATCCCTCGCGTTCTTCCTCTTTATCTTCTTCTTCTTCTTCCTCTTCTTCTTCTTCTTCGTCTTCTTCGTCTTCTTCTTTTTCTTCTTTTTCTTCTTCCTCTTCTGCTTTTTCTTCTTGTTCTTATTTTTCTTCTTCTTTTTCTTTTTCTTTTTCTTCTTTTTCTTCTTCTTTTTCTTCTTTTTCTTCTTTTTCTTATTTTTCTTCTTCTTTTTCTTTTTCTTTTTCTTCTTTTTCTTCTTCTTCTTCTTCTTTTTCTTCTTTTTCTTCTTTTTCTTATTTTTCTTCTTCTTCTTCCATTACAACGCATAGGCACAAAAAATACACGAAGTTTCAGGAGATTGCATTAAACACATATGGGGATAACAACAGAATGTATTTATACCCATTGAACTATTCTTTTTCCATTTTCACTTCCTGGTCCACGCATATCGCTTCACATTATGTATACTCGCTCACACTCTGCTCATCATTTTTTACAGACTTAGGTTCATCCCTCGCCAGGTTACGCTCACTGGTTCACACAATCTTCATCCCTCGCTTTGTTATACGCACACTCCCTCGCACAGTGTTGATCCCTCACCCAGTCCATTTGAAAGCACTTTTATACATTTTTTTTCCTTCGAGTCAGCACCACTTCACACATGCACTCAAGTCTAAAGTTCTCGTTTCCACCACTTCTACTCACGCACGCACGCACTCACTTAAACGCTTAGCCGATTTGTGCACGCAACTCTTCGCACGCACCTTCAATGAGACACATTTAACTTCACGAACTTAAGACACTTTTCGCTTAAATATATTTTTGTACATACTTTACTGACTCACTAAACACTTTACACGTATTCTTCTTACTTCATGGAGCACAGATACCCTTCGCTTGTGTCCACTTTCTCACTTAACACATTTTCTAAGCACGTTTACTTAACACTTCACGCACCACAGACACTCTTCGGTTGTGTACCTCTTCGTTAGCCCTTGACTGATATTAAATACTTGACACACACATTTGGTTAACACACAAACTACTTCAGACGCCTTTCGCTGGTGTGGCTCCTCCTATGCACTTCACTAACGCATACACACTTAACGAAGGTAACACTTGGAGGCTTACGCTAAAGCTGAGAGTTGCGTTGGTGCTCATTTTCGTCTCCTTGGACCTTGAGCTTGGAGGGGGGTTAACCCATGACACGGATATACAGGGCAAATGCGGCACTCAGGTTACCACAGTTTACCTTTCCTATAGTCTTCCAAATATGTCGAGGCCGGTCTGGCGTAGGCTCCCGCGGGTCCTTTCCTCCCCTCTGCTCTGCCACACAGTCCCAACATCTATCCCTTCCCCTCATATGTAAGCTATAGGTAACATATGAGAGGAAAAAATAGGTGTTGGGACTGTGTGGCAGAGCAGAGGGGTGAAATGGACCTGCGGGAGCCAACGCCAAAACGGACTCGACAATTTTGTTTCATTATAGGTTTCCCCAGGTCCCCATTTATCGACCAGCCCCAAAGGAAGGATGGACGATGAGAGTTGAGTGGGCTGCGCGACACACGTACACACACACGCACACACATCTATCAATCATTCAATCCATTAATCTCTTCACACTGGATGATCGAGAAGCCTTGACTCCTCTTCCGCCTCTTCCTTCTCTTCTTTCATCTCTTCCTTCTCCTCTTCCACCTCTTCCTTCTCCTCTTCCACTTCCTCCTTCTCCTCCTGCTTTTTAATGTGGTGGGGGTGAGGAGGTTGGAGGTGGAAGGGCTTCTGGTGCTGCAGTGGTTCTGGTGGTGATGGCGTAGGTGGTGTTGAGTCGGCGGAGATGGTCGTGGTGGTGCTGGTGGGGGTGAGGGGGGTGAGGGGAGTGGTGGGCGTCGTCGGGGGCGTCGTATGCAGCTCCAGCTCGTCCTCCTTATCGCCGTACAGGTCCATTTGGTGACTGTACCACAACACGACCAGGTCACCGAGCACGGATATCAGGATGAAGGCTGCGTGCACGACGAGAGCGAGGAGGAGGAGGGGGAGGAGGAGGAGAATGAGGACGAACACGAGAAGGATGAGGACGAGGACGAGGTGGTGGTGGTGGTGGTAGAGGAAGGATGGAGGAAGTGAGGGTGTGGAAAGGATAGGGATAGAAAGTTATATCAGTACTGAGAGAACGGTTGCTGAGGTAAATAAATAATAATAAAGAGAGAGAGAGAGAGAGAGAGAGAGAGAGAGAGAGAGAGAGAGAGAGAGAGAGAGAGAGAGAGAGAGAGAGAGAGAGAGAGAGAGAGAGAGAGAGAGAGAGAGAGAGAGAGAGAGAGAGAGAGAGAGAGAGAGAGAGAGAGAGAGAGAGAGAGAATTACATAGAATTACATAGGAAATCAGACCACACAGACCCCATGGTCCAGACTAGGTGGTCTGTCCTTAAACCTAAGTGATTCTACATTAATCAGAAGGTTCCAAAACGTTGCTTTTCTACTCTAGTTAATATTAAGTTCAAGGAAGTGACGGTCGAGCTTGTTTTTAAAGGAGTCAATCGTGTTACATTGGACCACTGACGATGGGAGCTTATTCCATTCTCGCACTACAACGTTGGTGAAGAAAAATTTGGTGCAGTCTGAATTTACTTGTCTACATTTGAGTTTTATGCCATTGTTCCTCGTTCGCAAAATGTCATCGATCATAAACAATTTTGTTCTGTCTACATTCGTGAAACCATTAAGTATTTTAAAACATTCGATCAGTTTTCCTCGGAGGCGACGTTTCTCAAGAGAGAACATGTTAAGGGTGGGTAGCCTTTCTTCGTAGGATTTGTTGCGCAAGGAAGGGATCATTTTTGTTGCCCGACGCTGAACACCTAATTTAGCAATGTCCTTTGCATGGTGAGGAGACCAAACTGTACCGCATATTCCAAGTGGGGTCTGACTAAACTATTGTAGAGCGGAAGTATTACATCTTTATTCTTGAATAAAAAGTTTCTTTTAATGAAGCCCACCATTCTGTTCGCTTTATTTGCTGTATCGATGCATTGATGTGAGAATTTGAGGTTTGACGCGATTTTGACCCCCAGGTCCTTAACCCATTGAACGCTTGTGAGTTTAACGCCGCGCATTTCGTAATCGAACTTTTTATTTCTTGTTCCAACTTGAAGGATCTGGCACTTGTCTACGTTAAAGGGCATCTCCCATCTATCCGACCAAGGTGAAATTTTGTGCAAATCCTCTTGGAGGCTTTGCCTGTCTTTGTCAATGAGAACCGAGTTACCAATCTTTGTGTCGTCTGCAAATTTACTAATGCGATTACTGAGTCCAACATCCATGTCGTTGATGTAAATAATGAAGAGCACTGGGCCAAGAACCGAGCCCTGAGGGACGCCACTAGTGACCGGCTCCCACTCTGAGTTAAATCCGTCAATCACCACTCTTTGTTGTCTGTTGCTCAACCAATTCGCGATCCATTGGTTTACTTGACCGTCAATACCTATTTGCTTTAATTTATAAAGTAATTTATGATGTGGGACTTTATCAAACGCTTTCTGGAAATCAAGATAGACTACGTCCAATGATTTGGTAACATCATAAACTGAGAAGAGGTCATTATAAAAGGTCAATAGGTTTGATAGGCAGGATCTTTTGTTACGGAAGCCATGTTGTGAATCCCCAATTAATGAGTTGCTTTCGAGGTAACTCACAGTTTTGTCTCTAATTATGCTCTCGAGTAGCTTACCTACAATTGAAGTTAGACTAATGGGTCGGTAGTTACCTGGTATTTTTTTGTCTCCTTTCTTAAAAATCGGTGTCACGTTAGCCTTTTTCCAATCCGAAGGGACGATGCCTTGTCGCAAGGACATATTGAATACGGTTGTGAGGGAGGAGACTATTTCGCTCTTTGTTTCTTTAAGCAGTATAGGATATACTTTATCGGGTCCGGGACTTTTATTTGTTTTAAGTGAATGGAGAGCTTTAAGGACTTCATCGGTTGTTATTTCAAAATTAGGCAATGCATGCTTGAGATTTACATTAGTACTGGTGCTGGTGGTAGTGGCAGGAAGACTGTTAGTATTAAACACCGAGGAAAAGTAACTGTTTAAGAGGTTTGCAAAGTGCTGGCTGTCAGTCACTAGTGCACCGTCGCTGTTTATTAAAGGTCCAATTCCACTTCTGATCGCCTTTCTGTTGTTTATGTAATTGAAGAAAGATTTCGGATTATTTTTACAGTTGGCTGCAATATTTTCTTCATATCAACGCTTTGCCTGACATACTAATCTTTTTCCTCGTCGCCTGGCATCGTTATAAGTCTAATGTTTTCGGGCGTGCTTTGTTCTTTCTTTAACCTGTAAAACAATTTTCTCTCCTTGACTGAGTGTTTAATTTCGCTATTAAACCAAGGTGGGCTTTTATTAGTGTTAATTCGCTTCTCGCACAAGGGGACGAATGTGTTCTGCTGAGTGAGTAAGTGATTTTTAAGGCTTAGCCAGGCTTCCTCTACATTGCCGTCATCTGATAGTTGTATTTCTGTTAGTTTTTGTCGGATTTCTACGAAGTTAGCTCTTTTGAAATTGGGCACTTTTACTTTATTTTCAGTCACTGATGTTTGAGCTCTAATGTCGACGCGCACTAATTTATGATCGTAAGAACCGAGGTGTTCTCCTACCGTGACATTACTGACTAGGTTATCTTGGGTCGTTATAACAAGGTCGAGTATGTTATTTTGTCGAGTTGGTTCAGAAACCATTTGGCTTAGATAATTTTCTTCTAAAAATTCGATCATTCTATGTGACTCGCCTTCTGTGCCTGACAGTGTCACCCAGTCGATATGGGGAGGTTAAAGTCTCCTAATATCAGTGAGTCGTTGTTATTAAGTGACTGCCTTAAAACGCTGAACATTTCAAGGTCGTCATCGAGTGATTGCCCGGGAGGCCTGTAAGTGACAGATATATTTAAATTGACTTTTGCAATGTTTACTCGTACGCACAAATGTTCAACGTTACTGTCTCTTGGTGTTTTGTCAGTGGATTGCAAAAGAGAGAGAGAGAGAGAGAGAGAGAGAGAGAGAGAGAGAGAGAGAGAGAGAGAGAGAGAGAGAGAGAGAGAGAGAGAGAGAGAGAGAGAGAGAGAGAGAGAGAGAGAGAGAGAGAGAGAGAGAGAGAGAGAGAGAGAGAGAGAGAGAGAGAGAGAGAGAGAGAGAGAGAGAGAGAGAGAGAGTTAGAGAGAGAGAGTGAGAGAGAGAGAGAGAGAGAGAGAGAGAGAGAGAGAGAGAGAGAGAGAGAGAGAGAGAGAGAGAGAGAGAAAATGACTTCCATCTAATCTACTTTTCTGAATGGGCCTGTTGCACGTCTATATATGTTTTGTAATGCTTCACGTGGGTCTCCTTAGATATGGCGGATGTTTGGTAACGGTTACATACACGTGTACCTTTGCTACATAAGAACCGTATGTTTTATCTATGGTGAAGGAAAATGAGCAATAGGTCACGTGTCTACGCATGTTTGAAAACGCCTGCACGTAACTCCTCTTCATATATAGTGGTTATTATCGGCTATATATACGAATACTTTTGCTTTATAAGAACCGCATGTGTTTTGTACGGTGAAGGAAACTGAGCTATAAGGCACGTCAACGTATGTTTTGTAATGGCTTGAATTGGCTTCACGTAACTCTTCTTATATATGAGCAGCTGAAGTGTTTGCTAATGGTGAATCTTTGCTACATAAGAACCGTATGTCATCCTATGGTAAAGGTAACAGAGCTATAACAGCATAAAAAGAGGAAAATGCCCAGTCTACGCTTCTTCTATAAGGAAAACAAAGATATGTCAAAAAAATAAATATCGAAATTAGATCCACGGGTGTCTTGACAATCCTCCTTCAGATAAAGTTTCTAATTATCGTTGGCAGCAAACGTATCTTGAATAGAGTGTCTCAGGGAAATCCTCATACACAAAAAAAAATATAAATAAATAAATAAATAGATAAAGCTTACTCTACTAGTTACCTACAAAACTACAAATCCAAAATACTAACAAGTGTGTGTAAGACTAACACCAAAACAAATAAAGGTGCTCTAGGTAAACTATAAATACTAATTACTAACACTACAAACTAACAGGTAAACAAAAAGTAATGGCGGTGTGTGTGTGTGTGTGTGTGTGTGTGTGTGTGTGTGTGTGTGTGTGCCCCTCACCTGCCGGCACCAGGTGTATGATGGTCCTGAACTTGTCGCTGTCGTAGAGCCAACAGTTCCCGGTGCGGCCACACGTCTTGTCCCACACCAGGCAGGACGAGTCTGTGAACGGGAGGTGGTGGTTAGGAGTGGACGATCGGGAGTGGTCGTATGGTTATTATTATTATTATTATTTTTTTTTTTATCATTTCTATTACTGCTGCTGTGCTTCTTCTTTAGATATAGCCCCCATGAAGAAGAAGAAGAAGAAGAAGAAGAAGAAGAAGAAGAAGAAGAAGAAGAAAAAGAAGAAGAAGAAGAAGAAGAAGAAGAAGAAGAAGAAGAAGAAGAAGAAGAAGAAGAAGAAGAAGAAGAAGAAGAAGAAGAAGAAGAAGAAGAAGAAGAAGAAGAAGAAGAAGAAATAGAAGAAGAAGAAGAAGAAAAAGAGGAAATAGAAGAAGAAGAAGAAGAAGAAGAAGAAGAAGAAGAAGAAATAGAAGAAGAAGAAATAGAAGAAGAAGAAGAAGAAGAAGAAGAAGAAGAAAGACAAAAAAAGGGAAAATGAAGACAAAGAGCAGCACAAAGAAGAGAAGAATGAGAACTCGTAATGGAGGGAAAGGAAGAAAAAGAACACGAGCGACATCAAAGAGAAGGACGAGTAAAATAAATGGAGAAAAAAAAAATACAGACATCAAAGAGGAAATGGAGGAAGGGAACAGAGAGACATGGAAAAAAAATGAACAGGGAAGAAATGGTTATAGATCAAAGAACAGAAAAAGACAAACACAAACACACACACACGAAGACACTCACCGATAATAGCCCCCATGATGATAGGCGCGGGGATGAAGGCGAAGAGGCTGATGAAGACGGTGAGGGTGCCCAGAGCCAGGCCTTTATCCTCGTCTGACACCGACCTGCAACGGGAGGAGGGAGGGAGTGACGGGTGGAAAAATAGCTGATTGGATGGGTATGCAAGAAAAGGAAACGAGGTGAAGGAGGGATAGATGGATTGATGATTAAATAGATAGTTGGAGTGTTGGGGTGTTTTGTGTGGCATATGGATGGAGGGATCAGAGCGCGAAGGGAGAAAAAGGAGAGAAAAGAGATAGATTAGTGAACAGATTATAAAAGCGGATGTATGTGCAAGGGAAGGAAGGAGTGACGAATGAAGGGACGAAGGGATCGGGAAGGGACGGATAGAAAACAGGAGGGACAGATAGATTGATGAATAGATAGATAAATGGATGGATAGGCAAGGGAAGGAATGAGTGACGGATGAAGGGGTGTCTGACTGGATGGATAGGCAAGGGAAGAAGACGAGGTGAAGAAGGGATAGATAGATTGTTGATTAGATAGACAGGTGGTTGTATATGCAAGGGAAGGAGAGAAGGGAGATAGTGAGTGAGAGATAGATGGAAGAAGAAGAAGAAGAAGAAGAAGAAGAAGAAGAAGAAGAAGAAGGAAAAGGGAGATAGTGAGTGGAAGATAGATGGAAGAAGAAGAAGAAGAAGAGAAAATGACAAGGTGAAGGAGGGATGGATAGAAATATAATCGTTGGTGTTAATGCCTAAAGAAGTGAACTGACAGACAGACAATCAGACAAAATGAGGCAGGGATACATTCATACATACGTGGAAGAACAAAGACGAGATACATAAACATAACAAGACACTTACACAGAGATATGAACACACACACACACACACACACACACACACACACACACACACACACACACACACAGATAGCGATACATACAGATGAGAACACAACCTGATACACCAACAATCATAAACCGAGAAAATACACACCGATAAGAAAGCAATCGGTCATTCATCATTTATTTTTTACAGCAAGGAGATAGTTCAAGGGCATTAGCAGAACATAAATAAAGCCCTCAAAACACTGATCCCAGAAAAGGACATGAGGAGCTTCAAAACAGATGGCCAAATTAGATTAATGAGGAGTTTAGAATCTCTCCTCTTCAAATCGTTCAAGTCTTAGGAAGGAATACAGACAAAGGAAGACGCACATAAACGCAGCATCCAGTTTTAGAATGAAATATAGAATAGAGAAAGTAGGAGGAAGAGGATAAAGATTAGTCAGTAGCCTGTGTTAAGTAACCTGTGACTTTATCAGGAAAAGGTGAGGTATTGAGATACGGAAACACACAAGGAAAACACACATGGAAATAAACAGAAACACAATCATAAAGAGACGAAAACAACCACACACAAAGACAGGCATACAAACATACTTTTACAGCTAACAATACGGACACACGAACAAACACAGGGATACACACATAAAAGCACGCTCCTCCACCCACCGTATGAGGAGGACGCTGCTGCCGACCCTGCCCGTGGAGGAGACGGTCTTGAGGACGATCTGCGTGATGAGGTAGTAGTAGAAGGACGTCTCGCACTGGTCAGGGCAGTACCCGCTCACACCGGAGCCGCCGCCGCCGCCCTGACGGAGGAACACGCAAACACCACGGAATGAGGAAACAGATAAACAAATATACTAGTTTCCCTTTACATACTTTTTTTCTCCCTTGTTTTCTTTGCTTTATTTGTAGTCTACTTTTAGGGCGGCAAAAATATAGTGCTATTATTTCCTTATACATTTTTTCTCCTTCGTTTTCTTTGCTTTTTGTTTCAGGTCGACAAAAATATATAGTTATAGTGTTTCCTTATTGATTTCTCTTTTTGGCCACTCTATCTAGGAGCAGTAAGTAGCGGGCTTTTTTTGTATTATTGTTTTCTTTTTTTTTATGCCCTTGCACTGTCTCCTCTGCTGTAAAAAAAAAAAAAAAAAAAAAACTCCTTTCTCCCTCGTTCCTTTGTTGTTTTAGGGCAGCAAAAATATATAGCTAGTTGTGTTTCCTTCTCCCCATTTTCTATGTTCTATGCTTTTCTTCTTTCAGTAACCTACAACACCCCTTCTTACCTCCGAGGGGTCGGCCATGAGGGAGGTGGGCCAGGTGGTGAGGGAGGAGGAGGAGGAGGAGGAGAGCCAGGGGGAGGTCTGGGCGGCGGTGGGGGCGGTGGAGTTATCGAAGCAGCCGCAGTCACTGAACACCTGTAGCGGAAGGGAGGGGAGGGCTCAGACACACCTTGTTTGTTGAAGTTGGAATCTTAGTTTAGCGTCCTTTTGGTTTAGAAAAAGATACATTTAATCATCTCTAGAAAACAAGGCTATCAGGTAGTTAATTAGTTAGTTAGGTTGTTAGCTGATTAGTTACTTCGTGAATTAGTTAGTTTGTTCCTTAGGTAGATAAGTAGATAGGAAGGTTGGTAGGTAGGTAGGTAGGTCGATAGGCTGGTAGGTAAGTAGGAAGGTATGTTGGTAGGTAGTTAGGTAGGTAGTTCGTTAGTTAGTTAATGGTTAGTTAGATAGTTAGTTAGTTAGTTAGTCAGTTAGTTAGATAGTTACATAGTTAGTGCCTTAGTTAGTTTGTTACATAGTTAGTTAGTTAGTTAGTTAGTTAGTTGTTTTCAGTCAGTCAGCAAACCATTCAGGTACCCGACAGTCACCTAGCAAAATGATCATTCAGTTAGCTAGCCAGACAATCTCTCCCCTAGTCAGTCAACTCACCAAACAGTAACTTTTTTATCACCAAGCCAGCCAGTCACTCAATCAGCCACTCACCCAGGTAATCACCCAGTCTACCAGTCACCCTTTCATTCACCCCAGCCAACTACTAACCCAGCCAGTCACCCAGTTTACCAGTCATTCACCTACTAGTAGTCATTCATCCAGCCAGTCACACACTCAACCAATCAGTCAGCCAGCTACTCACTTAGTCACCCACCAATCCACTTAAGTCACCGAGCCACCCGCCCACCCATCCAGTCACCAAGTCACTCATCACCCCCCACTCCACCCAGTTAGCCACTCGGTCAGCTCACCACAGGGTTGGCGAAGGTGTCCACGGCGTTGCAGGCGGCGTAGCAGGGCGAGTAGAAGAGGGTCACGTTGTCGGCGGCACACATGGGCGAGAACCTATCCGAGCAGCCGCAGTTCGACGAGCAGGGTGGCACCGGGGACCTGCAGCGGGAGGGATAACCTGAAGGCGCTGACGAAGAGGTACAGGGGAAGTGTAGGGAATGGGATAAGAAGAGGAGGCGTATGCAAAGAACTGATGACGGTGGCGGAGGGATGAAGGGAAATGGTAGGGAACGGGACGAAGTGGTGAAGGAAGGGTGAAGGAGGGCTGTAGGGGATGGAATGGAGTGATGGGATGGGAACTGATGGCGCTGACGGAGGGGTGAAGGGAAATTGTAGAAGAGATAGGGGAATGGGATGGGAATTGATAGCACTGACGAAAGAGTGGGGAAAGGGAATTGTAGGGAAGAAGATGGGGAGGACTGGGCATAAAAAAAATGATGGCGTTGACGAAAGGGTGAAGGGGGAGGCTTGTACGGGATGACATGGGGAGGATTGGGCGATGGAGAGTGAAGGAGAGTGGGGGAGATGGGGTGGGAACTGATGTGGCTGACGAAAGAGTGAAGGGGGGACTGTAGGGGAAGAGGTGGGGAGGAAGGATGAAAATGATGGCGCCGACAAAGGTTAGTTACTTCGTGAATAAGTTAGTTCGTTCCTTAGGTAGATAAGTAGATAGGCAGGTTGGTAGGTAGGTAGGTAGGTCGATAGGCTGGTAGGTAAGTAGGCAGGTAGGTAGGTAGGTAGTTAGGTAGGTAATTCGTTAGTTAGTTAATGGTTAGTTAGATAGTTAGTCAGTTAGATAGATAGTTATAGAGTTAGTGCCTTAGTTAGTTTGTTACCTAGTTAGTTAGTTAGTTAAGGGAACTGTAGGGGATGAGGGGGGGGGATGAAAAATGATGGCGCTGACAAAGGGGTTAAGGGAGATTGTAGGGGATGAGGTGGGGAGGTGGGGGGATGATGGCGTTGACAAAGGGGGTGAAGGGGGGCTGTAGGGGATGAGGTGGGGAGGTGGGGGGGACAAAAAATGATGGTACTGAGAGAGGAATGCAGCGAGGATGTAAGGAAGCGGATGAAACCCCCCGTCGTAACCTCCATTTCCTTTCTCCGCCTCCTTTTCCCTCGCTCTCGCACCTCAAACCATTCACCTCACCTCCATTTCCTCCTCTCCTTCACTCCAAACCCTTTTTCTCCTCTCCATTCCATTCACTTATTTCTATTTCCTCCTCTCTCACACTCTAACCCCTCTTCCCGACCTCCATTCCCTTCACACTAAATCCTTTCATTCATCTCCATTCCCTTCTCCCACCTCACTTTCCTCCTTTTTCACACCCTCTAAATCCTGTTTCTTACCTCCATTCCCTTCCTCCACCTCTACTTCCTCCTATTTCACATTCAATATTCCTTTCCTTCATCTCCCTTTCATCCTCTATCTCTCACTCCAAACCCTTCCCCTCATCTTCCTTTATCTACGTAACCCCAATCCATCCCTCTCTCTTTTCCCCCTCCCCAGTTTGCCACGTACCCTCAAGCCCTTCCCCACTTCCCCCCTTCACCTCCCCAACCCTCCTCACCCCTGGACGGGCCCCACCACGTTGAGCGATGGGCAGCCGATGAACATGAGCAAGGCGAAGCCACCGCTGAGGACGAGGGTGATGAAGACGTTGTAGGCGGCCACGTAGCGGGGTCGCGGCCGCACCCACCGCAGGATGATGCCCCCCAGCGCCGTGCCCATCAGAACCGAGGCCAGACTCACCACGCCTGCAGGAGGAAGGGATGGTGGTGGTGATGGTGGTGGTGGTGGTGAAGGAGGGTGAAGAATGGTGACGGTGGTGGTTGGTGTATTAGCGGTGTTTGTGTGGGATATGACATAGATTACCTGTTCTTATTTGTTTTTCTTTTGTGAATTGTTTTAAAATTTCTTTCCTTATATTATCTACTATCACTATCCCCCACTTTCCCCCTCCCTCCTCATCTTAAACTCCCTCCTTATCTAACTTTTCCTCTCCTACCTTCTCGCTCATACCCTTCCTTCCTTATTTTAACTTTTCTTTTACATTCTCACCCTTTCTCTCTCCCTTGATCTCCCACTCCACCCCCATAAAGAGCTTCCATTTTTCTCTCATCCTTCCAATTTCCTCCTCCCTTTTTCTCCCACTCCACCCCCATATCTTAAGACCCTCTCTCATTCACTTTCCCACTATTTCCCCTCCTTATATCCTTTTTCTCCCTCTCCCTTCCTCTCCCTTACCCGTGTAGTAGTTGGCCTCAGCAGCACTCTTCCTGAACTGATTCTCGAGGTACTTAGGCTTGAAGTTCCAATAGCCGGAGAACGCGAACACCACCACCACCGTGTTGAAGAGGTTCCCCAGCCATAGCCTGTTGCTAAAGAGGCGACCCAAGGCGGCGCGCAGGTCTAGGGGAGGGAAGGAGGGGGAGGTTAGGTTAAGGTAGTGGTGAGGCTTGAAGTGTGAGTGTTGGAGTAAGGGAGTGAGGGTGAGAGGAGTGGTGAGAGCAAAGGGAGGGTAAGGGTTGGGGATGTTAAAAGATGAAAAAGTGTGGTGAAGGTGGGCTGTGGTGAAGGTGAGGGAGTGGAAGAAAGGGGCTGTGATTAGGGCTGGGTGGGTTAAGAGGTGGAGCAAGGGAGAAGTGTGGTGAGGGCGAGAGAATGGTAACGATGAGGTCTGGTAACGGTAGGAGAGTGTTGAAGGTAAGGGGGTGAAGAAGTGTGGTGAGGGAGGACTGTGGTGAGGTTAAGAAGAGTTAGGGGTGAGGGGTGGGATGGGGTGAAGGCTGTGGTGTGTGCATGGGGTTTAGTGAGGATGGAAGAGTGAAAAAATGTGATGTGATGAGGGTTTGGGGTGTTAAGGGTAGGGAAGTGAAGACGAAGTGTGATGATGGTGAGGATAGGGAAGGTGGGGTGGGGTGAGGTGGGGTGAGGAGGGGGTATGTGGATGGGGTTTAGTGAGGGTGAGTGGAGTGGTGAGTGTGAGAAGTATATGAAAGACGGTGAATCAAAAAAGTAATAATAGACGAAAAAAATAGAGGCAAATGAAGAGGGAAAATATGCCCCCCAAAAAATTAGAATCTAAACATATAGGTTTGAAAAGTAAAGACAACATCAATCACACAGAAGCAAGAAGACAGACAAGCAGACCAGGGCATAAAAAGTACAAAATGAAAACTGAAAAAAAATATATATAAGCAAAAACACGAAGAAGAAAAAAGACATGAAGCAAACACACACACAAACACACACAAAACAACGCCCCTTTCCCTCCCAAACACTCACTGGTCAGCGTTGGTTTATCCATCTGTGCCTTCTTCACTTTAGCCAAGGTCGCGTAATACTCTATACCTCGACTCCCTTCCACTCCCGCCACTCCGCCGCCCGCCGCTTCCAAGGCCTTCTCTTTCTCCGCCAGCCTCGCCACCCTCTTCGCCTCTCTCTTCAGCGTGGCGGGCAGACGGCGCGGGAAGAAGAACAGCAGGACGCCCACGAAGGTCAACCCGCAGCCGAGAAACACGAAGCCTGCAACACGGGGGACTCAGATAATGACAGGTGAGGTTATGGTGATTAGTCTGTACAGGTGATGGTGTAGGGATTGCTTATGAGGTAGTTATAGTAAGGTGTTTGTAATGGCAGTAGTGTTGGTAGCATGTATAATAGTAGTAGTAGTAGTAGTAGTAGTGTAGTAGTAGTAGTTTTTTTTTTTTTTTACAGCTAAGGAGACAGTTCAAGGACGTAAATAAAAAAAAATATATATATAAAAAAAAAGCCCGCTACTCACTGCTCCCGAACAGAGGTCAAAGGAGTGTCCAAAACGAGAGGTCAATTTCGGGAGGAGAGGTGTCCTGATACCCTCCTCTTGAAAGAGTTCAAGTCGTAGGCAGGAGGAAATACAGATGAAGGATGATTGTTCCAGAGTTTACCAGCGTGAGGGATGAAGGAGTGAAAATGCTGGTTGACTCTTGCATAAGGAGTTTGGACAGTAAAGGGATGAGCATGAGTAGAAAGTCGTGTGCAGCGGGGCCGCGGGAGGAGGGGAGGCATGCAGTTAGCAAGTTCAGAAGAGCAGTCAGCATGAAAATATCGATAGAAGATAGAAAGAGAGGCAACATGGCGGCGGAATTTGAGAGGTAAAAGACTATCAGTATGAGGAGGAGAGCTGATGAGACGAAGAGCCTTTGGCTCCACTCTGTCAAGGAGAGCTGTGTGAGTGGACCCCCACCACACATGAGATGCATACTCCATACGAGGGCGGACAAGGCCCCTGTAAATGGATAGCAACTGTGCGGGGGAGAAGAACTGGCGGAGACGGTACAGAACGCCCAGCCTCGAGGAAGCTGATTTAGTAAGGGATGAGACATGAAGTTTCCAGTTGAGATTTTGAGTTAAGGATAGACCGAGGATGTTTAGTGTTGAGGAAGGTGATAGCTGAGTGTTGTCAAAGAATAGGGGATAGTTGTTTGGAAGATTGTGTCGAGTGGATAGGTGGAGAAACCGTGTTTTTGAGGCGTTGAAGGACACCAGGTTCCTCTTCCCCCAATCGGAAATAATAGTAAGGTCTGAGGCTAAGCGTTCTGCAGCCTCCAGCCTTGAGTCGTTAAGTTCCTGTAGGGTGGGTCTTCTATTAAAAGAAGTTGAGTAATGCAGAGTGGAGTCATCGGCGTAAGAATGGATAGGACAGTTCGTTTTGGAAAGATCATCATTGAACAACAGAAAGAGAGTGGGAGATAGGAGAGAACCCAGTGGGACACCACTGTTAATAGGTTTAGGGGAAGAACAGTGACCGTCTACCACAGCAGAAATAGAACGGTCAGAAAGGAAACTGGAGATAAAGGTACAGAGAGAAGGATAGAAACCGTAGGAGGGTAGTTTGGAAAGCAAAGATTTGTGCCAGACCCTATCAAAAGCTTTTGATATGTCCAGCGCAATAGCAAAGGTTTCACCGAAACGGCTAAGAGAGGATGACCAAGAGTCAGTTAGGAAGGCAAGGAGATCACCAGTAGAACGCCCCTTGCGGAACCCATACTGGCGATCAGATAGAAGGTCAGAAGTGGAAAGGTGCTTTTGAATCTTCCGGTTAAGGATTGATTCAAAAGCTTTAGATAGACAAGAAAGTAAAGCTATAGGACGGTAGTTTGAGGGATTGGAACGGTCACCCTTCTTAGGCACAGGCTGTATGAAGGCATACTTCCAGCAGGAAGGAAAGGTAGATGTTGACAGGCAGAGGCGAAAGAGTTTGACCAGGCAGGGTGATAGCACGGAGGCACAGTTTCTATGGAGTAGTAGTAGTAATAGGAGGAGGAGGAGGAGGAGGAAAAGGAACAAGATTATGAGGAGACAAAGGAAGGTATGGGAGACGTATAAGGTATAGAAGTTTTAAGAAGAGATGGAGGGAAATATAAGAGGAGGGAGAGGAGAAGAGCAAAAGGAAGTGGAAGGAAGAGGAGGAGGAGCAAGATATGAGAAGGAGGAGGCAGAGGAGGTATGAGACGTACATAGTATTGGAAGTTTTTAGAGGAAAGAGGATAAATTATGGATTAATAGTAGTTTACCCCTCCTTCTCCCTCTCTCCCCCCATCAGTACTCACCCAGCCACCACGCCCCCAGCCAGCGGGGGTCCCTGCGGCTCAGGTTGGGGTCTTCCTGAAGGTCTATCCACATGGAGAGGCAGCGGCCCCCCACCAGGTAGCCCAGCACGGGACCCAAGATCCTCAGCAGCAAGGTGACGGCTGTGAAGGAGGAAACATGGATGATGATGATGATGATGATGGGACGCACAAAGTATGAAAGTTTTTAGAGAAGAAAGAAGAGGAGAGGAAGAGACAAGGTGACTTTTTTTTTTTTTTTTTTTTTTTTTTGCTAAGTCTGGCTCGTGTACAATAAAAGTGTTAAAGGGATAGACATAAAAAGTGATAGGAGAAAACGGTGTAAAAATTATGTCGGGAAGAATGAATAATTAAGCTGAATGTTTTTAGAAATTATGACTGATTTGGAAGAAAAAGAATAAGAAAACTAGTAACAATAACAATATTGAAACAACAACAACAACAACAACAACAACAACAGTAAAATAATAGCAAAATGAATAACAAAAAAAAAAAAACGAAAAAAGCACAAAGAAGAAGAGACAGCCGGGAAAATTAACACAACCACAAACAACAGCAACAACATCAACAACAACAACAACACTAAAAAAACAATAAAAGAGAGGCGAAACAAGAGAAAGACAAAAAAAGGAGAAAGTAAATAAACACTACAACTAACAACAACAACAGCACAGCAACAATAATAACAGCTAAAACAACAACAACACCAAGCACCACTCACAGTAATACAGCGGGTAGGTTTTCCTGTTCACGTTGTCGTCGAGGTAGGTGATGCCGATGCTGTAGAAGTTGCTGATGGAGATGCCGACGAAGAACTGGGAGATGAAGAACAGTATGATGGGTCCTATGTAGGCTACACCACCACCACCACCCTTTTGGCCCAGTGCATCCCCAAGGACACCACTACCACCATCGCCACCACCGCTGCACGAGTCTTCCAGTATGCTGTGACACACCTCCATCACTGTGTGTGGCAGGGAGGAATATAGGAATGGGTGAGGGGTGAACAGAAGAGGTGTTGGTATAGGGATAGGAGAAGGTGGAGGTGGAGGAGAATAGGAGGAGAAAGAGTGGGGGGGAGGAGGAGAAGGAAGAGAAGGGGGTATTGAAGTGTTGTATGAGAAGAAAGAGAAGAAATCGTACGAGGGAAAGGAGGAAAACAAAGAAAGGAGGAGGAGGAGAAGGAGAGAAGGAGAGTAGGAGGAGGAGGAGGAGGAGAGGGTGATATTGAGGTATTATATGTAGAAGAAAGATAATAAATAGGAGGAAGACGAAAAAAAAGAAAAAGAAAGGGAAAGGAGAAGAGAGAGGTGAAGGAGGAAAATTTGGATCAGTTAAAAGTAAATAATGAAGAAGATGAAAAGCATTTGCCGAGTGTAGAGGACAGATGCCCCCTCCCCCCCTCCCCCCCTTCCTTCCATGACATTAATTGCTAGGTGAATTTCTACGGTAATTGCTCATAACTCTTAAGTAATCGGTTAACTAATTACTATTCCAGCATTTCTGTCTTCGCCGCCGATGGACTTTTGCTGTGAACTACTTCCAGGAGTGTCGCACGAAGAATGAACAACAAAAAAAAAGCGATCAGCTGTGTAAAACCGATAACCAGTAACCAATGAATGAGAAAAAAGACCAACGATTGACAAAAGTTTTCCCCGTTTGTTGTTATCGAAGTGTTCAAGTATGAGTGGGGGGGTAATAAAAAACATTCATACACCCCCACACACACACTCACCCCCCCATCCCCAACCCCAAACACTTACTCTTCAACCCTTGCGAGGCATTCCCGAGTGGGTCGTCGCGATAGGCATTCATGGCAGCCACAATGTCGAGGGCGTCTTGGCCGGGCCCGTAGATGAGGTGAGGCAGGGCGGCAAGGAAGCAACTGGCGGCGGCAAACAACACCCCCACGCCCACCAAGCGAGGTCTGTGTCCGAAGTTGCCGTAGTAGCCGAGAAAGATGGCGAGAATGACCTGTGATATGTCGTTCCCGCAGAGTATAGCGCCTGAGGAACGAGACAGAAAAAGAACATAAGAACGTAAGGAGTCTTCAAGAGGCCGATTTTCCTATACAAGGCTGCTCCTGTATTCTTAACCCCACCTTACCTCACTATCCATGACTTTATCTAACTTCTTCTTGAATGTATCTATGGTATTGGCACCCACAACATAACTGCCAAGCCTGTTCCATTCATCCACCACTCTATTGATAAACCAATTCTTGCCTATGTCTTTGTTGAATCTGCATTTATCTAGCTTAAAAACATTGCTACGTGTCCTACTTGGATTTATGGATGGAGAGAAGGCATGGAAAGACTATAATGGTTCTGGTGATCGAAAGGATGACGGTGCTGAAGATAAAATGATGATGAAGGGTGCCATGGTGATAGTAAGGAACGAAGGGAGAAGGAAAGGTAAGAGAAAACGAAGGCATTGTTGAGAGAAAACAGCAAGACAGACATACATACAGACAAGAGTAAATCAAGCAGACACCCATATGGCAATAAAACAAACAATAAAAACAAGGAAAAATAAAGTAAGAAAGACAATAAAAACAACAACACGAAAAGCATTATAAAACGACGGAAATTAAAAGCAGGAAAGTAGAAAATAAAAGAAAAAAGAAAATCAAAGACAATAATAAGAAGAGCAAAGCAAACTTAAAATCCAGCGCCGTCAAATCAGCGTATACGTATGCACAGATAAACCAACACAGGTGAGGTGGGCTAATGACCGATACACGTACTCACCTGTCTGTCTCTCTGTCTACCTGTCTGTCTGGTCTCATGAACTCTTACATCCTCTGTCTGATTAGCACAATACACTGAACTTCAAACCTGCTTATGTCATTGAGTCGATATAGCAGGAGTTACTGAGAAAATATAGATGATAAAGGGGACAGGTAATGACGATATGTAATGATTCAATGTTGTCAGTAAATATTGAACGATGTGTGATCCGTTATCTTCTCAGTCTGTTTGTCTGTCTGATATGTATGTATGTATGTATGTATGTATGTCTCTCTCTCCCTTTATTTTACGTTATTTTCACCTCATTTATTCGTGTTTAGAGTCATGTTCATCAAGTTATGTGTTATTTCTAGCTATTCTCTCTCTCTCTCTCTCTCTCTCTCTCTCTCTCTCTCTCTCTCTCTCTCTCTCTCTCTCTCTCTCTCTCTCTCTCTCTCTCTCTCTCTCTCTCTCTCTCTCTCTCTCTCTCTCTCTCTCTCTCTCTCCCTTCCTCTATTTTAAGTCTTCCACACCTTGTTTCTTTCTAGGTTTTATCATATTCATCTAGTTTATTTGTTACTTTAGTTCATCTCTTTCAGTCTATCTATCTATCTATCTATCTATCTATCTATCTATCTATCTCACCGGTCTGCTTGCTGGTGAGCTTGAACCGCTTCTCGAGGGTGGAGATGACGGAGACGGTGTAGGTGAAGAACATGCCCTGGACAAGCCCCACCAGGCAGAACACCGCCAGGTAAGCCTCCTTCCGTGCCAACACCTGAAGGTAGCAGTAGGTAGGTGAGGAGGTGGGTAGGGAGGTAAGTAGATAGGTAGGTGGGTGGGTTAGAAGATGTAGAAGTGAAGGAAAGATTAATGGATATATGTTTTTCGTTATTTGTTTTTGCCCTCGAGTTGCCTCCTTTGCCGTAAAAAAAGATAGACAGATAGATAGATAAATAGATATAGATAGACAGATAGACGGCCACCTCTTTGGATTCTTTTTAGGAGCAGCGAGTAGCGGGCTTTTTTTTTATTAATGTTTCCTTTTTTGTGCCCTTGAGCTGTCTCCTTTATTGTAAAAAAAAAGATAGACAGATTGATTGATAGATGAAAAATAGAGCTATAGAAAGATAGACAAATTTAAGGACACAAAGACAGATGCATATTTTTCCTGACATCATTTTTGTCCTTGAGTTGCTTCCTTTAACTAAAAAAAAAAAACAGTGATTAGGGTAAAAAAACGATGCTGGCCTTTTCAAACACACACACACACACACACACACACACACACACACACACACACACACACGGACAAGAAGCCCTCTAGGTCCCTCCAGCAGGAAATTATTAATCATGAGCCGGCGGGTGAAGGTTACCAGGTGACTGTCACGCCAGCTGCCGCACACACGACAAATGTGCTCACAATGGGGGGAGCATGAGTCTCTGTATACTTACTAGGAAACTTTGTACAGCCAATGAGAGTGCTTGTATAGTATCTAGAGAATGCCAATCCATGTATTAAAGAGAGTTGTGTGAATGCATGAAGAGGAGTATTTAGGGAGATTAATGAATGCATGAAGATGATATTAACAGACATTAGAAGTATAAGAATAAGTAAATGGTAGGTTACTATATAAAAAAAAAGACACAATCAAATAAAGCACTAAACAATAAAACAAGGGAAAAAAAGCAAAAAAAAAAAAAAGATACTATGAAAAAAAATATCAACACGTAATTCTTATAAATAAATCACGTGAATCATAAAGGTATCAATACAAGAGCCTGGGGGGGGGGGGGGGGTCAGGGGGGGGGGGGCGCGACATGCATATAGAAAATAATAAACTGGCTGTGATTTTGATACACTCGTTGATGTGTTACTTGTGTTGCCAGCTGCCGAGTTTTTGCACACACACACACACACACACACACACACACACACACACACACACACACACACACACACACACACTTCCCCCACATCACTTCTTTCCTTCGTTTTACTTTAATCTTCAGTGATATCAGTGTCGTGTGGCCCAATTGCACCGGTGTTTTCTCTCTCTCTCTCTCTCTCTCTCTCTCTCTCTCTCTCTCTCTCTCTCTCTCTCTCTCTCTCTCTCTCTCTCTCTCTCTCTCTCTCTCTCTCTCTCTCTCTCTCTCTCACATCACGTGCATGCAAGAAAGAGGTGTGTCAAAAATCTAATAGGCAGGGGAAGGGATAATAAGAAGAGGGAGGACGAGAGGAAGGGTGTCGGAAGGAGGGGTGGCGGGGTGAAGGGTGACGGACGGAAGGGTAAGGGAATGGTAACAGAAGGAAGGGTGACATAAAGGGAGTGAAAAGGATTAAAAGGTTGCAGGAGGAAAGCGTAAAGGATGAAGGGCGAGAGGGTGACACCCACACACATACTAACTGACTAAATAAATACCTAATTAATTAACTAACTAACTAAATCATTAATTAATCAACTTGCAAACTGGCAAAATGAATTTCTGATCTAACTAATTAACCAAATATCTAAACAGATGAATAACTAATTTACTCTTCAACTTAATTATATTCAAATTTGAAAAGTTGAATGAAATAACACACACACACACACACACACACACACACACACACACACACACACACACACACACACACACACACACACACACACACACACGAAGCTCTGTAGTGTAGTGTAGTTAGCACGCTCATCTCATATTAACTGAGAGGTGCCGGGTACGATTCCCGGGCAGAGTGGAGACGGATGGGCAGTCTCCTTTAAACCATGCCCCCTGGCCACCCAACCAGGAATGGGTACCGGGTGTCAGTCGGGGACGGGGTTGTGTCCCGCCTCCTGGGTGTGTGTGGGTGTGAGGTTTCAGCCGTACCCAGAGATCCGTCACTTGTATGTGCGCTCCGATTTCGTTCTGGGAGGGTACCGGCTGGTGATCGCGAGTCAATCGCGTGGTCAGACGGTGGTGAATTACACACACGGTCACCTGCACATCCTAATCATCTGACAAAGCCTTCGTTAACCAATTACTTCTTCAATACCGTTTCCTGATGGTGGTGGTGGTGGTGGCGGTGGTCAGGGCCGTTTCTAGGCACAGGCGACACAGGCGGTCGCCTGGGGCGCCATTTGCTGGGGGGGGGCGCCAAATTGGCATCCAAAATTAATATTGTTACGCGGGGTACGATAATGTGCTGTAGGCGGAGAGGCGGAGCTGGGCGAGCGGGAACGGCGAGTTGAAGGCGGGGGATTGTTTTGGTTTTGCCCTGGGACGCTGGTGGTAATTCCTGCACTCTGGTGTCTTCCTACTGTCGTATTAAAAAGGGGCAAACAATTGACAAAGTTGAGCTGGCACTAATAAACACTGAACGGCGAAGGTGGCGAGAGGTACTTACCAGGTTCGTGGCTATAATTCATAGTCTGGCAGAACGAAATGTTCCTCTCAGAGGGTCCACAGACACACTTTACCAGCCAAATAATGGGAACTTTCTGAAAGAAGTTGAACTCATGGCTCAGTTTGACCCTGTTCTCAAAGAGCATATTGCGAAGGTGCAAGGAGGTGCCAGTCATACATCCTACCTAGGCAATATTATTCAAAATGAGCTTATTGACTGCATCAGTGAGAGGATTGTGGAGTGCATGGTGACCGAAATTAGACAGTCCAAATACTTTTCAATTATTTTAGATTGCACTCCAGACTTAAGTCACAAGGAGCAATTATCTGTGATAATTCGAATAGTTGCAGCTGAAGGCACTGCACAAATTAAGGAATATTTTATGGGGTTCCTTGAGGCCGAGCAGACAACAGGAGAAGGCCTCTCAACACTCATCCTCAAAAAACTTAAAGAGCTTAATATCCCCTTTGAAGACTGCAGAGGACAGTCATATGACAATGGGGCAAATATGAAAGGAAAAAACAAGGGAGTCCAGGCCAGACTTCTTCAGTTAAACCCCAGGGCTTTATTTATTCCATGTGGAGCACACACTGTTAACCTGGTTGTGTGTGATGCAGCAAAGAGCTCCTCAGATGCAGCTGACTACTTTGGCTACCTGCAAAAACTATTTAATCTCTTTTCTGCCTCCACTCAAAGGTGGTCGACCCTAAAAAAACATGTGGACACAACTTTGAAATCCTGGGCAGACACACGGTGGGAGAGTCGAATCAACAGTGTTGAGGTTGTAAGATTCCAGGCTGCAAAAGTGAGAGATGCTCTTTTAGAGGTCAGAGCAAGCACTGCAGATCCAGCCATTAAAATTGAAGCACAAGCCTTAGCAGAAGAGGTGGGATCATACCGGTTCTCTATTTGCACGGTGGTGTGGTATGATATCCTTAGAAAAATTCAAACTGTGAATAAACTTCTGCAATCACAATGCATGCATCTTGATGTAGCTGTTGATATTCTCAAGAAGACTGAAACCTCCCTTATTAGCTACAGAGACACTGGGTTTGCTGATGCCCAGACATCTGCCAGAGAGATGTGTGAAGAGATGAATGTGGAAGCTGCACTAAAGCAGAAAAGACTCAGAACTACTAAAAGGCAATTCTCTTATGAGGCCCCTGATGAGCCTATTACCGATGCCTTGAAGAAAATAGTTTTCATTTTTCAATGTAGTTGTGGATGTGGCCATTGAATCCCTGAGAGAGAGAACTGGAATGATGAGTGATGTTGCAAAGAAATTCAGTGTTCTCATAAACTTCCCTGACCTGCCAGCTAGTGAGCTAGAAAAGCAGGCAAAAGATTTGTGTAATACGCTCACATCTGGGGATCAGGCTGACTTAAATTATGATGAACTGATTGTAGAGATGCAGTCATTTCCAAAACAATGACCAAAGCAAAATATGACAACATTAGACCTTCTTGTTTTTCTGGAGGAGAAAGGCCTGAAAGAGATTTATCCAAACATGTGGGTGGCATTAAGAATTGCTGTCACTACACCTGTGACTGTGGCATCTGCAGAGAGAAGCTTCTCTAAACTTAAGCTCATTAAAACATATTTAAGGTCTACTATGTCACAGGAGCGCCTAAATGGGCTGGCAATAATTAGTATTAATAGAGAAATATCCAAACAGATTTCGTATGATGACACTATAGATGATTTTGCTGCAAGGAAGTCAAGAAGAATCAGGTTTTAAATATGAAAAGAAGTGAAGGAAAGTTTTATTTAATAGTTTTAGCATAGACCTCAACATTTATACATTGAGTTCTTTGGTTTTAGATTGGCAAGATTACCTTTTCAGTTTACCTTAGGTAGGATTTGCAATAAAAATGTATAATGAACCTATGTGCAATTCTGAACTTGGCTAAAGAATGTTCAAATATAGTGCTGAGATTATTTAATGAGCTTCCAAATAATGTTAAGTAGTGATAATATTGTTACTTTAAAGAAGAGGCTAAAAACTTTTATTTTTATGGATTGCTATGATTTAGATGAGATGTGTATTAATGAACACTATGCCTTATAAGAAATAGAAGATTTATGGAAATGCTTTATAACATGAAAATGTGATACATGCTGTGAACTGATGGAAATGTTTTATAACATGAAACTGTGATACATGCTGTGAATTGATGGAAATGCTTTATAACATGAAACTGTGATACATGCTTTGAATTGATTTAATGTATGTGGCTCTGTAGAGTGTAGATCACAAAAAATCCTTGTCGAAAAAGCCAAAAATAAGCCAATCAAGATAAAAGATAATAAGATAATGGTGTTATTCTATTAAAATTTACAAAAATCATTAGTATACTTTTGAGTCTATATATACTTTTCCTTATTGTGTATGCATATACGTGAAGATGATTTATTAATAAAGTATATTGTTTTTGTTGTGGAACTTGTGATGCTAGTTGTGTTCGAAATTGTTTAGGTTATTATTTCCAGCCCGGAGGGGGGGGGGGGGCGCCATAACGAATTCTTGCCTGGGGCGCCTGATGAACTAGAAACGGCCCTGGCGGTGGTGGTGGACTGGTTGATGAAGACAGTATACAGAGGTAATAGAGATAACAGGACAATAGTTTGAGACCGAAATGAGACATTATTAGTGGCAGTGATGGTTACGGCGGTGAATTTGTGAATACAAACATTATAAATAAAAATAGATAGATTGATGGATGGAGACATAGAGGGA
>NC_066545.1:4480176-4482676 GCF_024679095.1 Eriocheir sinensis | reverse complement strand
GTGAGGCAAATAAAGTGACCATACGTGGGAAGGGGAGGGAAAAAAAAAAGACGTGAATGTTTGAGGTCTGGGAGAATTTTTTAAGCGTGGATGAAGGGTGCGAATGACCAAGGAAAACGGGAAAAGATTGAAGAGGGGAGAGATAGCGAGTGTTTGCGTGGGTAAAGGGAAGAAAAGTCAAACGAAAGATCGAAGAAAAATAAGAATACGTTTACGAGGTCCGTCAGGCGTTGGTAAGTGTGGATGAAGCTATGAAAGAGTAAGAAAAACTGAGACAGAGACTGAAGAGGCAAGAGACAGCGAATGTTTGCGTGGGAAAAGGGTAGAAAATGCAAACAAAAGATCGAGGAAAAAAATATGGATGTGTGTACGAGGTCTGTCAGGCGTTGGTAAGTGTGGATGAAGCTGTGAAAGAGTAAGAAAAACTGAGATAGAGGCTGAAGAGGCGAGAGATAGCGAATGTTTGCGTGGGAAAAGGGAAGAAAATGCAAACAAAAGATCGAGAGAAAAAATAGTAGGGTGGTCCATAAAAATCAACTATTGATTTCTTTTGCTCCCCGGACGTTTTATGGTATCGTTCCGGGAGAAAACTCTCCCAGTAAAATTTCATCGAAATTGGACAACATTTAGGGGTGGCGCAAGCCGATTGAAGTTTCGGCTGTTTTGTCCCGGGAAGGAATGATGACACCACATTATGTGATTGCATCATTCACTTCAGTTATTCTAATATAGTTGTAGCAGATCGGTGAGCCCACCAGCCAATCACGACTGATTGCAGCCGCCTGGCACACTGGGTCGCTGCGTGTGAGTCAACTTGTCTGTCATTTAATGACTTTGATTAGCTGACTCACACGCAGCGACGCAAGTGTGCCAGGCGCCTGTAGTCAGTGGGCACCCAGCATTTAGACCAGCTGCATGCTCTTATTTTGTGCCACTTTGGTGCAATTAAGACGGCTTTTGCATGCAGCTTCACAACTTATTGTGCATTATAATCTTCTATTTATTTACTGTTCAGAATGACTTCGAAACGTGGTTCATATATGTTGAACCGTGAGGAACATCTCCTTGGCTCCAAGTTACCATCCTCTGGGCGAGTGTTGTCTGTTTTCCTCCACCACCACTTGTATCTTGGAAAACAGAAGAATGAGAGCGCACAGGTAGTAGTGAAGGAGTTGTTGGCCTTCTGGGCGAGGGTAAGGATCCCACGCAACGCCCAGACAAGATACAAGCCAAAATTCTTGCTCTGCATGACCGCTGGCGAGGGTTGAAGAAGAGTAAAAGGCGGCGTTCGACAAAGCAGGAAGAGAACGAGCAAAGGTTCTCCATCGAGATGAAGAACATTTTCGACGTTGTTCACGCCAATGCCCTCTGCATGATCAAGATTCAGGAAGACAGGGACTTCCTCCTTGCCCAACGCGAGCCGGGACGGCGAGGCAACATGGGTTCCGTGGACAAAAGCCTGACTAAGAAGGAGGTCCGATCGCTGAAAAGGAAGGAAGCATATCTGAAACAAAGAGAGAAGGAGAAGGAACGAGATGAGGCATCGTCAAGCAGAGTGGAGTTAGCCTCGTCTTCCTCTGCCTCAACGTCCTCCACCGATTCCGAGAAGAACACCCAGGAGGAACTACTAGGCGCTGTTGGAGTGGAGGAGTCAGGTCACCGAAGCGTTCGAGGCCGAAGAACGTTTGGACTCCTGAATTGATTGCCGCTCTCGACCGCACCGGGAGTATGGACCGGGATGCTGTTTTCCTCGTGGCAACGATGGCCAGTAGCCTAGAACATGACCTGGTGCAGCTGAACATCAGCCGTTCGAGCGTGAAGAGGCATCGGGAGCGGAACCGGCATGAGAAGTGGACAGCGCTCAAGAACGCATTCAAGGAAGATGGGGAAATTTGCGTTGTGCACTGGGATGGCAAACTCTTGTCCACTCTTCAGGATTCAACGAAAAAATCAGAGCGACTGGCCGTCCTGGTTACTGCCTTTACCAGCGGCAAAATACAGCTCCCTCCTTGGGGTGCCACAGCTGGCTTCTGGCTCCGAAAAGAACCAAGCCGCTGCGGTGTATGCGCTGCTGGACGAATGGAACCTTGCAGAGAAGGTTGCGGGTCTCTCCTTCGACACCACGTCGTCCAACTCTGGCTGCCTGTCGGGAGCGGCCCACTTGTTGGAGCAGAAGTTGGGCCGCACCCTCCTAAACTTGACCTGTCGACACCACGTGTACGAGCTGACATTGAAAGCTGTCTTCGAGACGCTGGCAGGAAGTTCGACAGGTTCGGATGTTGGTCTGTTCCACCGGTTCCAAAAACAGTGGAATACTCTGGACTGAGGAGACTTCCAGACGGGATGGGATGCCCAAGAGATTCGTCCTTTCCTCGAGGGTGAGAGGAATGACCTGTTGGAATTTGCTCTCTCCAAGCTGTTCGTCGGAAACTTCCGCGACGACTACCGGGACTACTTGTAGCTCATGGTTATCCTCCTTGGTGGAAAGGTACCGCGCTTT
>NC_066545.1:4470176-4475176 GCF_024679095.1 Eriocheir sinensis | reverse complement strand
GATAGGACAGAACCCAGTGGGACACCACTGTTAATAAGTTTTAGGGGAAGAACAGTGACCGTCTACCACAACAGAAATAGAACGGTCAGAAAGGAAACTGGAGATAGAGGTACAGAGAGAAGGATAGAAACCGTAGGAGGGTAGTTTGGAAAGCAAAGATTTGTGCCAGACCCTATCAAAAGCTTTTGATATGTCCAGCGCAATAGCAAAGGTTTCACCGAAACGGCTAAGAGAGGATGACCAAGAGTCAGTTAGGAAGGCAAGGAGATCACCAGTAGAACGCCCCTTGCGGAACCCATACTGGCGATCAGATAGAAGGTCAGAAATGGAAAGGTGCTTTTGAATCTTCCGGTTAAGGATTGATTCAAAAGCTTTAGATAGACAAGAAAGTAAAGCTATAGGACGGTAGTTTGAGGGATTGGAACGGTCACCCTTCTTAGGCACAGGCTGTATGAAGGCATACTTCCAGCAGGAAGGAAAGGTAGATGTTGACAGGCAGAGGCGAACGAGTTTGACCAGGCAGGGTGACAGCACGGAGGCACAGTTTTTTTAGGACAATAGGAGGCACTCCATCAGGTCCATAAGCCTTCTGAGGATTGAGGCCAGAGGGGGCATAGAAAACATAATTTGGAAGAATCTTTATAACTGGCATAAAAGAGTCAGAGGGGGGATGAGTAGGAGGAATATGCCCAGAATCGTCCAGAGTGGAGTTTTTAGAAAAAGTTTGAGAGAAGAGTTCAGCCTTAGAGATAGATGAGACGACAGTGTTGCCGTCAGGACTGAGCGGAGGGAAAGATGAAGAAGTGAAGTTGGAGATGTTTTTGGCTAGATGCCAGAAGTCACGGCAAGAGTTAGAGAATACAACGTTTTGGCATTTTCTATTGATAAAAGAGTTTTTGATTAGTCGGAGAATAGATCTGGCACGATTCCGGGCAGAAAAGTAAAGTTCGTGGTTAGCATTGGTTTAAAAATATATAATGATACCACCATTTAACTCTCGCTTGACAGTGTTATGCAATCACGTCATCGACCATGCCAGCCGGCGCATTTAAGAAACTAGTAGGCTTTTTTTAATTGAATTGAATTACAAAGCTGTTATTTTGCATTTGAGAATACTAAGCGATTCGTTTGCATTTATGAAACTAGGCTATTACTTTGCATTTACGAATACCAAGTTATTATTATGCAGTAGGCTATTATTTTGCAGTAACTTTTTTTCTTAAGAGAAATTAATCTCTCTCTCTCTCTCTCTCTCTCTCTCTCTCTCTCTCTCTCTCGCTGCTTCATGCCTTCTAGAGACCACCACAAGCCACTCCAGACGAGGACTGGACACATGATGCCGCCGACGCAGTCCGTCACTTGGAAGTGGAGAGGCTTGTCTGCAGTGGCTCAGACCTGCCACACCCTGGCTACTACTCCCCTCCACCCTGGGTTCCTGGTCCATTCCAGATGAGCCTCCCTACCACCTCAGCTCCTAGGGCCTCTCACCCCATCACCCTCTGCCAAGAGGCTTTGCAGCGCGTGGCTTCCATGGACGACATGACTGCCAGCCACTACTACACCGATGGCTCACTGGGCGCCGATAGGTCTGTGGGGGCTGCCTTCGTGTGCGGAACCCAGACAGGACTGTGGCGCCTGCCACCGCAAGTCTCCATCCTGCAGGCAGAACTGGCAGCCATCCTCTGTGCCCTGCGTCACGCCACTGCCGATATGAACACCACCATCATCATCCACTCCGACTCGCTGTCAGCCCTCAAGGTCCTGCAGGCGAAGAGCGTCAGAGACAACACTCGGCTCATAACCACCATCCTCCATGAAGCCAACACCCTTGTCTCACTGGACAAGAACATTATCCTGGACTGGGTGCCAAGCCACGTTGGTCTGAGAGGGAACGAGAAGGCTGACCGTGCTGCTGCCACGGCTCGGTCCCTTCCACAGATCACCTTCCCCCTTGCCCCCAGCCTGTCCTACATTAAGAACAAAGCATCCCAGGCGGCCCTCTCACTAACCCGACTAGAACACGAGGCCGTCCTGGTTCAGGGCTCTGCCTCTGCCTCGTGGTACAGCACGGCCACTCACCACAAGCCTGTCATACAGCTCCCCCACACCACACCCAACACCATCCTCGCCTCCATCCGCCGCCTCAGACTCGGGTTTGCCTGCTACGAGGAGGTGGCAAACAAGGATACCCCACCCTGCCCCTACTGCTAGCAAGCCACTGGGAAACCTCTGCTGCACTACATCCTGGAGTGCCCCATCACCTCCCCGCTGCACCCACCCGGCCCACAGCTCCACCCTGACGACGACACGGCTCCCCAGACAGCAGCAGAGCGAGTGAGCCTCACCCAAGACTCCACCCTGGCAGAGGTGGTGGCAAAATTCCCACCTCCTCGATAAGCTGAAAACTGAAGACATCCTCTGACGGGCCCACCAGCCCGTGCCCTCCCCTAGGAGGACAAATCAACAACAACAATCTCTCTCTCTCTCTCTCTCTCTCTCTCTCTCTCTCTCTCTCTCTCTCTCTCTCTCCAGAATGCACACTGACGACCAAAACCAAGCAAGTAATTAGCTTATGGAATGCAGAAAATCTTATACAGAGCGTACACTAGTGGAAAAAAGAGCATTCATAACAGATTTTTTAAAGAAACATAATCGTCGTGCAGTCGATGCTCTTAGTTTCGTTAGAAAAATCCTTAAATAATATATCTCTCACACCCACACACACTCTTTGGTCCTTGCACACACACACCCACACACACACACACACACACATACGTCACATATAACTCGAATGTAGCTTTGCTGGATAGTTGCCGTCTTTCGCTAACGACGTCCGAAACATTTTGGAAACTGTCAACACTTGTGTCCCACGACTGTACAAGAACGTGAAAAAGTTGTAGGTAGGTAATAATATGTAGTTGTATGTTTGTAGGTATGTAGCATTATGCAGGTAGGTAGTAGTGTGTAAATTGGTATGTAGTAGTATGTATGTAGGTAGGTAGTATGTGGGTAGGGTGCTTGTTTCTCTTTATACTACCTACATCGCCTCATTCTTAAATATGACACTTGATGGGAAAAAAAAGTGTAGAATGGGTTGGTTAGTTTATAAATATCTTGTCGTAATCACCAACAACAGAATGTTATATTTTTCCGCTGGAAAACGGGACAATAATTTATAGACAGTCGTTTTGGTGTTATTTCCACTGATGGTCCCCCCCCCCCCCCCCACACACACACACACACACACACAAAACCCTTCAGCAATGACACTGTTCCAGAGTTTACCAGTAAAGGAATGAGAGAATACAGATGTTTGTTAACTTTTACATTACAAAGTTGGGCAGTGGAGGGATGAGTTTGGGCAGGAAGTCTTGAGAGAAGGGGGAAAAGAAAGAATGAAGATGCTTTTTTAACTCTTACATTACAAAGTTGGACAGCAGATGATGAGCTTGAGCAGTAAGTCTTCATGATGAGAGAATGAAAATGCTTGTTAACTATTACATTACAAAGGTGGACTGCAGAGTGATGAGCTCGAGCAGGAGGTCTTGTGATGTGGGAAAGGGATGAGAGAATGAAGATGCTGGTGTAACGGGTGCTACTCCAGGCAGTCCAACTTCTTAGTTCAGGAGAGGGAGAACCAAACACGGTGATGTTCTGACAGCAACTGATTTATAAGATATATATATATATATATATATATATATATATATATATATATATATATATATATATATATATATATATATATATATATATATATATATACAGCTATTTACAGGATGCTACGGGATCAGCATGGATCTAGCGCAGTGGTTCCCAATCTTTTTTTTCAGGCGACCCTAATCATGCACCTCTAGACATGACTGCGACCCCAGCAATTTAGTTGTATATGTGTTATAATTGATATTTTGAGGTCTTGGCGACCCCAGGAAAAACGCTTGGCGACCCCACTTGACCCAGGGTTGGGAAAAGGGGATCTAGCGCATAGACTCCGCGTCCCTCGCGTCGTGATTGGGTTTGTAGCGAAGCCCGCTACAATACTACCGCAACACTGGCTAACTCTTACATCACAAAGTTAAATACCAAAGGGATGAGTTTTAGCAGGAAGTCCTGAGTGACGGGGAGAGGGAGTAAGAGAATGAAGATACTTGCTAGCTCTTACATTAAAAAGTTGGACAGCAGAGTGATGAGCTTGCGCAGGAAGTCTGCAGTGACGGGGCGGCGAGAAAGGTGTAGTCAATGACTCACCAAGTTCAGACGAGAAGTGAGAAAGAAACCAACGATAAAAGATACCTACAGCAGCAGCGTCGCGGCAGATTTTGAGAGCTTGGCGATAATGAACTACAATCAGTCAGAGCAGGATAGTCGACTGGGTGAATGGACGCTGCCTCTAATTTAGCTGACATATTGTTTTTTTTTTATTGTTTTTTACTGTCGTTTCATAGTACTTGACTTATATTTTTCCTCTTGTTCTCCTTATCTAATAGAGTGGGAAAAAGAAGCAAAGTGTTTTAGAGATAGTGCGTAGAGAAGGAGGAGGCGGTGGTTGTTAATGTGATGGTGATGGTGGTGGTGGTGATGATACATAGGAATACAAAGGAAGAACAGACACCAGAAGACCTATCGGTCTATGGCGAGGGTGTCTGTTTACTACCGTTACTACTAGTAATCTACGTGTGGTAGGACAGGACAGAAAAGATGAAGGCTCCTCCCCACCCACCTCTCCCTCCGGCAACGTGCCGGCAGGAAATAGTTAGAAGAGAACACCATGTACCTTTAAGGAAGAAAGGGACATGGAAATTTTACAGTAAAGAGAGAAATAAGAGGAAATTACTACCCTTAACTTACACTACTGGTAACCTAAGCTGTGGGGGAAAAAGACTTCATTACATAAGAACATAAGAACATAGAAACACAGGGAGACTGGAAGAGGCCGAGTGGCCTACACAGGGCAGCCCCAGAATCCCCCCTAATACTCACGATGGGTGAGGTGTAGTTTC
>NC_066545.1:4395176-4467676 GCF_024679095.1 Eriocheir sinensis | reverse complement strand
AGTATTACACAACGGAATTGTGGGAGATATACAGGTCACACCGACGTGAGCAAGTGCTCATTATCGTCGATCTCTGGGCACTGCCAGGACCTCACACAACACACCCCATCCCCCTTGCTCAAGGGGGGACAGTAACCACTCCTAGTCAACGGAAAGTATCCGGCCTGAGCGGGGCTCGAACCGCCGCCTGTTTGGCCGTGAAGCCTTGCAGCGCGGAACTAACCGATTGAGCTACCGGAGCGGTGTGTGTGTATGCGAGCGCGCGCTTTTTGATCTGTCGCTCTGCGTTCTATTTACCCAGAGCGAATCCAGATCAGATTCAGATCCGGGCCAGTGATCTAGAGCTGGGGGATGGGAGAGAGACAAGAAGGAGAATGTAGCACTGGGTCTAGGCAAGAGAGCAGGGGGCGGAGGTAGTGGGAAGGGGAGGTAGGGAGGTAAGGGGGTTAGGGAGGTAGGGGGGTCATATAGTACTAGGGAGCATAAAGGAACTGCTATCACTTCCTTATCGCCCGGTACTCCATCTGAGGTGATTCTCAAGAGGCTCATCTTGTCTTAGCTTTAGTGAAACACAGGCGCATATTCTCAAACATTTCAGGGCCTACACGCATACATTTGATAAGGCTTTTGTAAAGGTGGTGGGTAATGTCATGTGTAGTTTTAAGAGGATAGTGATAGTTTGGCTAGGCTGCTGCAACATGAACGGGAAAAAAAGACTGATCTCCTTTGTGGCCCTTGGAGAGTGTTGTTGTGAGACCCGAAAGCCCATAGACAAATAAGGAGTCTGCAGGAGGCCAGTTATTCTGTATAAGAAAGGAAGGCAGCCTCTGAAAACACACTATATTTTTTATACCACCTATCCTCCGTATCTATTAATTTCTCTATCTTTTTCTTTAAGGTATCTAGGTTGGTATTATAAGACACACTTGCTTCTCACATTAGCTATTTCTAAAGGTCAAAGAGGGGATCAGTCGGGTTCTAATGAGTGTTTCTTCAGGTTCATGGTACAGAAGAAGACTCACACTTCCACCAGGGTCATAAAACTACCCCTGGAAATGCCCACAACTCCTACGAAAGCCTTGTCAAATATGTGTTTCTTCAGGTTCATGGTACAGAAGAAGGCTCACACTTCCACCAGGGTCATAAAACTACCCCTGGAAATGCCCACAACTCCTACGAAAGCCTTGTCAAATATGTGTTTCTTCAGGTTCATGGTACAGAAGAAGGCTCACACTTCCACCAGGGTCATAAAACTACCCCTGGAAATGCCCACAACTCCTACGAAAGCCTTGTCAATTATGTGTTTCTTCAGGTTCATGGTACAGAAGAAGACTCACTTCCACCAGGGTCATAAAACTACCCCTGGAAATGCCCACAACTCCTACGAAAGCCTTGTCAATTATGTGTTTCTTCAGGTTCATGGTACAGAAGAAGACTCACACTTCCACCAGGGTCATAAAACTACCCCTGGAAATGCCCACAACTCCTACGAAAGCCTTGTCAATTATGTGTTTCTTCAGGTTCATGGTACAGAAGAAGACTCACACTTCCACCAGGGTCATAAAACTACCCCTGGAAATGCCCACAACTCCTACGAAAGCCTTGTCAATTATGTGTTTCTTCAGGTTCATGGTACAGAAGAAGACTCACACTTCCACCAGGGTCATAAAACTACCCCTGGAAATGCCCACAACTCCTACGAAAGCCTTGTCAATAATGTGTTCTTGGGCTGCGACATGTCTTGTAATACGACCCCTATAGTATTTGCATTCACTCTATGACTGCTAAATCTCTTCCACCCTTCCACCACTCCATTTATATCAATTTTTAACTTCAACTTTACCTTTACCTTGCTTGTTAATTTGCTTATCAAACACGATTTCATCCAAGTGACGCTCATAACCACGAGTCATCCTCTTCTCTTTTTACTATACGAAGCTTATCACTACCACTCCTGCTACAGCCTTTCACCCACTTATAAAACTCAAATGTGTCTCCACGCACCATTCGCTTTCCAGAGAATGCAAATTTAAACGCTTTTAAGCCTGTCGTTATATCACACAGGTATGGGAGATAAGTTAAGAAAGGTGGCAGGATAAGAGGATGGGGGTCGTAGAGGAGAAGACCACGTGGGGTGAGGTGAACTAAGGTGACTAAGGAACCAGATGAGGAAAGGGGTGACAGTAAGGGGTGAGAAAAAACGAAACAGAAGGAAATTAAAAGAGAAGGAAGAAAGGAAGGAAGGAAGAAGAGAAAGAATAAAGGAACTAAGGAAAGAAAAGGAAAATGGTCGTAGGAAGAAAACGAAAAGCAAAATATATGTTAATGAGGAGTGAAGGTATGGGCTAGGCGAAGGGGTGAGAGCGGGTTAGGAGGTGAGGGAGGAAAGGTAAGGTTAGGTAGGAGGTTTGGAAGAGTAGGTGATCAAAGATAGAGGTGAGGTGGGGGATAAAGAAAATGGGGAGTGGGGAGATGAGGAAAGGTGGTGAGGAATAGAGGGAAGGAGAAGAAAGTCTAAAGGGAATGGAGGCGGGGAGAGAAGAAAGGAGAGTAAGGAATGGAAGAGGAAATGAAAGAAACAAGGTAGAGAGGAGGAAATAATTGAAGCAGTGAGGAAAATTATAAAGTAGAAATGGAGAAAAGAGATACGGTGAGTTAGAAACGGAAAAGAAAGAAAGGAATGAAGGAAACAAAAGGAGAAGGAAAGGTAGGCATAATAGAGAAAAGGATGATAAAAAAGGGCTGAACGAGGAAAGACGGGAGAAAGGTATGGGGAATCGATGGGCCCAGAGTGGAGATGAGGGGAAATAGAGTACTGGGCCGCAGGAGAGGAAGATGGGGGAATGAGGGGATATAAGGGGAGAGGTGCGGGGACGGACAGGTGAGGGGAAGGATGGAGAGTGATAGGGAAGATAGGAGTGAGGGGAGGGATAGATGAAGGGAAGGATGGGGGATAATGGGGGAGATGGGACAATGAGAGGAAAGGTTGGAGAATGCTAAAACTGAAAAGGTGGAGCATCAGGTTAACATGGAGTGAGCTGTAAACTAATTGACTAACAGACTAACCGACCAACTAACTGACTGACTGACTGGCTAACTAACTATATAATAAACCAAAAAACAAATAACTAAATAACACAAATAACTAAATAACCAGGCAATTTACTAACTGACTGTGTAACTGCCTGACTGAATATCTAACTAACTGATAAAATAAACACCTGAATGAATGACTAACCAGACATTGAACTAACTAACCGATTGAAACACATAAAACCGAGCTGATAAAAATAAAGCTAAAGAACTAAATAACGAGGCATTTAACTTACTGACCAACTAAATGACTGGCTAACTGAATATTCAACTTGCTGATAAAACAACTAACTCCTCCTCCTCCTCCTCCTCCTCCTGTTCCTCCTCCTCTCCGTCTTCCTCCTTCATCGATTTCTCTATCAACTTAGAAAAATAGTCTCCCGCTGTCCTGAAGACCACCCACTAACTACCTAAGTGAGCACCTAACAAACTAATGAGAAGAAAAGACAACAAACTATTAAACAGGATGAAAGAGACAACTAAATATGTAAATATGTCAACTTAATCACCAATAAAATAAAAACTAATATTCGGATTTGTAAGTAGGTGCGATTGGCAATTTCACTGTTAATGACCTTTCTGTGAGGAATGAAAGAAAATAAAAGAAGATATATTGTTGGGAGAGAAAAGAAAATGAAAAAAGAAACAATCTGTGAAAAATGAGAAAAAATGAAACAAAAAGAAGTTGAAGGAGAGAAGGAAGACAGGAAGGAGAGAAGAAAAAGGGAGAGAAAGGAAGGGTGCCGAGAAAAGAAAACTAAAAGCAAATTTATAATAAAAGCGAAAAATCAAGCAGAAAGAAAAAAAAGAGGAGAATGAATGAAAGTAGAAAGGAAGGGTGAATAACAGGAGAGAGAGGGAGCAAACTTACCGTTGGGGGAGTGGATGAGTGTGAGGGAGGCGGAGTGAAGTGAAGTGTCGGAGAGGAGGAAGAGGTGGAGGAGGAGGAGGACACACAGACGATGGAGGGAGGGAGAAGTGAACACGATGAGGGATGGAGGTGCACTGAGATGAGGATGGCACTGGTCACTTCTAACCTCCTCCTCCTCCTCCTCCTCCTCCTCCTCTTCCTTTTCATCCTCCTGCTGAATGGATATCAAGATGTTAGAATCTGTACAGCGGAGGATGACAAAAATGTTTCAAGATGTGAGAAACTTGCCGTATGAGGATAGACTGAAGAATTTAAATCTACATTCTCTTTAGAGAGGCAAAGGTTACGAGGAGACATAATCGAAGTTTATAAATGGATGAAGGGCTTTAATAAAGGGGATGCTAAAAGGATTTTTTTTTGTAAAAGAGCCAGGTAGGACACGTAGCAATGGTTTTAAGTTAGATAAATTCAGATTCAGCAACGACATTGGCAAGAATTGGTTTAACAATAGAGTGGTGGATGAGTGGAACAGGCTTGGCACTCATGTTGTGGATGCCAATACCATAGATACATTCAAGAAGAGGTTGGATAAATTCATGGATAGTGAGATAAGGTGGGGTTGGACTTACAGGAGCAGCCTTGTATAGGCCAACCGGCCTCTTGAAGACTCCTTACGTTCTTACGTTCTTATGTTCTTATGCTCTCTCCCTAGAAAACTCTTAGGATAATAGTCTCCCTCTCTCACTCCTTCTTCTCCTCCTCCTCCTCCTCCTCCTCCTCCTCTTCTTCTTCTTCTTCTTCTTCTTCTTCTTCTTCTTCTTCCTCCTCCTCCCCCTCCTCGGCTCCTCCTCCTCCTCCTCCTGATCTATCCCTCTCCTAATCAACTCTCGGAACAAATTCTCTCTCTCCTCCTACTCTTAATAAACAATTAAACTTGCATTCTCTAGAAAGCCGAAGGGTGAGAGGAGACTTGAACGAAGTTTATAAATGGATGAAGATATTAATAAAGTTCTGATGGTAAGAGAACCGGGTAGGTCACGTAGCAATGGGTTTAAGTTGGATAAATTCAGATTCAACAAGGACATAGGAAACAATTGGTTTACCAAGAGAGTGGTGGATAATTGGAAGAGGCTTGGCAGTCATGTTGTGAGTGGCATTACGACAGACACATTCTAAAAAGATTAGATAATTCATGGATGGTGATGTTAGGTGAGGTTAGGTTCACAGGAACTGCCTTGTATAGGTCTACCAGCCTCTTTCAGACTCCTTATGTTGTTATGTTCTTTTTCCCTCCTCCTCCTCCTCCTCTTCTTCTTCCTCTTCCTCCTCCATCGATTTCTCTATCAAACTTAGAAAAATAATTTTCCGCTGTTCTGAAGACCACCCACGGACCCGGACTCTAGATTCTCTTTCTAAAAAGAGGATCAAAGATGAGCTCCGGGAGACAGCATGAGCCAAGCAATTTGGCGCCATTATAAACAATTGCCTGCGCTACAACGGGCCCAGGCCGACCATCAGGCCCCACCAGGAAAGCCCACCGGCGCCATAGGCAAAACGTAAACACACACACACACACACACACACACACACACACACACGCACACACACACACACTCTTTCTTCTCTCCCCCTTCCCACCTTCTCTCGCTCCCTCCCCCCTTCCCTTCAACTCTAAGGAAATAGCTCTCCTCTAACTGCCTCCTTTCACCCTCTGTTTTCTCTCCCCTTATTTTGACTTGTATCTTTGCTAACTCCATTTTTCTCCAGAATTATTTTCCCTTTCTCCTCCTTTTCTCCCCTCTTTTCTATACATCTGTCTCCATCATTTACTTTCTTCATTTCCCTCAGTCTTCTCGTCTCTCTCTCTTTTCTCTCTCTTCTCTTCCTCTTTCTCTCTCTCTCTCTCTCTCTCTCTCTCTCTCTCTCACCTCTCTCTCTCTCTCTCTCTCTCTCTCTCTCTCTCTCTCTCTCTCTCTCTCTCTCTCTCTCTCTCTCTCTCTCTATATATATATATATATATATATATATATATATATATATATATATATATATATATATATATATATATATATATATATATATATATATATATATATATATATATATATATATATATATATATATATATATATATATATATATATATATATATATATATATATATATATATATATATATATATATATTATGCTAATTATGCTAATTATGCTAATTATGAACTTTACATTTCTGCCCGAAATCGTGCCAAATCTATTCTCCGACTAACCAAAAATTCTTTCATTAATAGAAACTGTCAAAACCTTGCTTTCTAACTCTTCCCGTGACTTCTGGCATCTAGCCAAAACATCTCCTCCAACTTCACTTCTTCATCTTTCCTCCACTCCTCAGTCCTGACGGCAACACTGCCGTCTCATCTATCTCTAAGGCTGAACTCTTCTCTCAAACTTTTTCTAAAAACTCCACTCTGGACGATTCTGGGCATATTCCTCCTACTCATCCTCCCTCTGACTCCTTTATGCCTGTTATAAAGATTCTTCAAAATGATGTTTTCTGTGCCCTCTGGCCTCAATCCTCAGAAGGCTTATGGACCTGATGGAGTGCCTCCTATTGTCCTTAAAAACTGTGCCTCCGTGCTGTCACCCTGCCTGGTCAAACTCTTTCGCCTCTGCCTGTCAACATCTACCTTTCCTTCTTGCTGGAAGTATGCCTTCATACAGCCTGTACCTAAGAAGGGTGACCGCTCCAATCCTCAAACTACCGTCCTATTGCTTTACTTTCTTGTTCTAAAGCTTTTGAATCAATCCTTAACCGGAAGATTAAAAAGCACCTTTCCACTACTGACATTCTATCTGATCGCCAGTATTGGTTCAGCAAGGGGCGTTCTACTGGTGATCTCCTAGCCTTCTTAACTGACTCTTGGTCATCCTCTCTTAGCCTATTCGGTGAAACTATTTCTATTTCGCTGGACATATCAAAATCTTTTGATAGGGTCTAGCACAAATCTTGCTTTCTAAACTACCTCCTACGGTTTCTATCCTTCTCTCTGTACCTTTATCTCCAGTTTCCTTTCTGAGCATTCTATTTCAGCCGTGGTAGACGGACACAGATCTTGCCCAATATCTATTAACAGTGGTGTCCCACAGGGTTCTGTCCTATCTCCCACTCTTTTTCTGTTGTTCATTGATGATCTTCTTTCCAAAACGAACTGTCCTATCCATTCCTACGCCGATGATTCCACTCTGCATTATTCAACTTCTTTTAATAGAAGACCCACCCTTCAGGAACTTAACGACTCAAGGCTGGAGGCTGCAGAACGCTTAGCCTCAGACCTTAATATTATTTCCGATTGGGGCAAGAAGAACCTGGTGTCCTTCAACGCCTCAAAAACACAGTTTCTCCACCTATCCACTCGACACAATCTTCCAAACAACTATCCCCTATTCTTTGACAACACCCAGCTATCACCTTCCTCAACACTAAACATCCTCGGTCTATCCTTAACTCAAAATCTCAACTGGAAACTTCATATCTCATCTCTTACTAAATCAGCTTCCTCGAGGCTGGGCGTTCTGTACCGTCTCCGCCAGTTCTTCTCCCCTGCACAGTTGCTGTCCATATACAGGGGCCTTGTCCGCCCTCGTATGGAGTATGCATCTCATGTGTGGGTGGGCTCCACTCACACAGCTCTTCTGGACAGAGTGGAGGCAAAGGCTCTTCGTCTCATCAGCTCTCCTCCTCATACTGATAGTCTTCTACCTCTTAAATTCCGCCGCAATGTTGCCTCTCTTTCTATCTTCTATCGATATTTCCACGCTGACTGCTCTTCTGAACTTGCTAACTGCATGCCTCCCCTCTCGCTGGCCCCTGCTGCACTCGACTTTCTACTCATGCTCATCCCTATACTGTCCAAACCCCTTATGCAAGAGTTAACCAGCATCTTCACTCTTTCATCCTTCACGCTGGTAAACTCTGGAACAATCTTCCTTCATCTGTATTTCCTCTTGCCTACGACTTGAACTCTTTCAAGAGGAGGGTATCAGGACACCTCTCCTCCCGAAACTGACTTATCTTTCGGCCACCTCTTTGGATTCTTTAGGAGCAGCATGAGCTGGCTTTTTTTATATATATATATATATATATATATATATATATATATATATATATATATATATATATATATATATATATATATATATATATATATATATATATATATATATATATATATATATATATATATATATATATATATATATATATATATATATATATATATATATATATATATATATATATATATATATATATATATATATATATATATATATATATATATATATATATATATATATGTATATATATATATATGTATATATATATATATATATATATATATATATATATATATCTATATATATATATATATATATATATATATATATATATATATGTTTTTTTTGTTTTTTTGTTTTTTACGTCTTGGCCTATTGCGCCGGTAGGCTTCTTCCAGGTGGATCCTGATGGTTGGTCCAAGGCTTCTTCCCGGTGGGGCCTGATGGTCGGCCCAGCCCGTTCTGGCGCAGGCGAGTGTTTATAGTGGCGCCATCTTGCATTGGCTCATGCTGCCCTCCCGGAGTTCATCTTTAATCCTAGAATCTAGAGTCCGGGTTGATAGGTGGTCTTCAGGACAGCATGTGGTTAGTTTTAAGCCACTCGGCGGCGGCTGAAAAATCCCAGCTTGGTGGCACCGGTCGGGGATTGAACTCGCGTCCTCCTGAACGCGGGGCCGTCTCGCTATCTGTTCAGCCACCGCATTTTTTTTTCTCTCTTTTTTTTTTACGTTGTTGCCTATTGCGCCGGTAGGCATCTTCCCGGTGGGGCCTGATGGTCGGCCCAAGGCTTCTTCCAGGTGGGGCCTGATGGTCGGCCCAGCCCGTTCTGGCGCAGGCGAGTGTTTATAGTGGCGCCATCTTGCATTGGCTCATGCTGCCCCCCGGAACTCGTTCTTGATTCGCTTGGACGGCTTCCTCTAGAGTCCGGGTTGATGGGTGGTCTTCAGGACAGCATGTGGGTAGTTTTAATCCACTCGGCGGTGACTGAAAAATCCGAGTGGTAGCGTGGGGATTCGAACCCGCGTCGTCCATCACGCGGTGAATGTGGGCCCAGTACGCTACCAGTTCGGCCACCGCCTACCCGCTCGGCCTCCGCCTACCCCTACGCCTACGGCATGATAAAGCAGGTATATATATATATATATATATATATATATATATATATATATATATATATATATATATATATATATATATACCAGCTTTATCATCCATATGCTTCGTAAGTCTGGAGAACACAAGGTACGATGAAAGGAGATGTAATGGTGATGATGGTGATGATGATGATGACGAGGAGGAGGAGGAGGAGGAGAAAAAGGAGAAAAGAAAGAAAAGGAGGCAGTAAAAAAAAATGAGAAAGCAAGACGGATGATGATAATGACAATGATGATGGTGATAATGATGATGATGATGATGATAATGACGATGATGATGAAGGGATCCACGACCTTATTCCATACCATTGACACATACCCACCAACAACAACGTGGGTACAGGCTGACGATCGCGAGTCCAGCAAATGATCAGACCGTGAGTGAATTACACACACACGACACACGGGGCGCGGTGACACATACCTGCAGCCCATTAGTCTAGACATAAACATTCTGGTACGCATACAACACCTTGCTAAACATAATCGCAGCTACGATCTCAGGTATAAGCAGAGACACGATTACCTGTCACTTGCTGCGACTTGTCTAGCTTGTTCTTTGTTTTGTTTTTCTTTGGGTAATTTGTATTAAAGGACAAAGTGTGAGTATGAAAATTTCCCGCTAGAATGTATAGTGCACCCAAATACATATTTTTGTCAAGATTTCAGTAATCCTCTATTAACAATAAATACTCAATAACAAGAAATTAAGACTTATAGAATTAGGTTATATGTAATGTTAACTGGTGTTTACAACGATAGTAAAAAAATTGGGGAGCGAGCGAAGTGGGTGAAGCATGTTTCTGTAGTTCCGTCATTACGTATGCGTGCGTACGAGCGTCCGTAATTATAAATAAGTAGTGGATTTGGGAAAGTCACATCATGTGTAGAACCGATAACAGACGGACAACCCAAGTTACAGAGTGGCAACAAAGAAATTGTTGAAGTCAGGACAGACAGAGGACCAGGTGGAGAAATATGATAAGAGCATTCCCCGGAGCAGGATGAAATGCACTGCATACCACTCGACAGAGAGCAGTGGGGAACCGGTAAATTCTAAAGGAAAAAATTCCCGTCTTTCTTTCTTCCTCTGACCTCGAAGCTATCAAGAGGAGAATAGTAAGGCCTCTCTCAAAATAAATTTATATGCATTGTTTGACTTTCTTTTATTTTTCTCGCCTTTGCAGGAGCATCGGTGGGGGTGGGGTGGGGGGGCGGTGGCCGAGTGGTCAGAGCGCAGACTTGGTGATCCCCAGGATACGGTAAGCCTCATGTGCATCGCAGGACGCTGACAATTATCAACCATCGCCGGGTGGCGGAGGATTACCCACATGCTGTCCAGATCGTCAATCAAGCCTAACTTCAATGACTTCGACCAAGAGGTGAACAAGGATACAGCATGGGCCAAGCAAGTCATATCCGTACAGGATATGACAAAGATCACCAACTTCGAGGCCTCATTCCTGAGGAAACAACGATACAATTATGCTGACCAGGGCAAGTTTCCAGAACAGAGGACAACCACCTGCCAAAGATAGCGCTGTGCGGCGAACTGTCCTCCGGCCAGTGTGACAGAGCGGAGTCACGAAAAATATTTGAAAATATTGAGAAAAAATCCCTTACCACTTGCTGCATTGACCACCGCAAGTGATTAACAAGAACTGTCGATCATGTTTCCTGGCGATGAACGGTCCAGATAAAGGAGAAGAGAAAGCAGATGAACCTCCTGTCCACGCTTATCACGGATCAAACCTGTACATTATTTAGGGCTACCTGCAGTCGCTGTAGCAGGACCTGCCTGTCCCGCATACGTTGCGTCAGTCTGCTTGTGCCAGTCGTGGCCCTCTCTATTCCTGTGTTTATCCACGAAGACAAGCCAGTCGAATCGGAAATAGTGCAGCTATAGTGGGATTTTTTTTTTTTTTTTTTTTTAAATGATGGTGTTGCTCGCGTCGGCATGACAACTCATTCTCTGCATCGCTCATTTCATCTCTCTCCTCTTACCACCTTGATCTCCATCACCTCTCTATCCCCCATTCTCCCTCCCTTCATCTCCCGTGTCATCCATTGGTAATTTATCTTAATGCCGCTCCGTGTCGCTTCATAATCACACAACCAATCAGTACTTCCCCGTTCCCCCGCCAACCCACTCTCCCTTCGCTGAAATCTCCATCCTAGGAGATTTCAATGTTCACCACCAGCTTTGGCTTTCATCCTCTTTCACTGACCAGCCTGGTGAACAAGCCTACAACTTTGCTATCCTCAACGACCTAGAGCAGTTGGTCCAGCACCCTACACGTATTCCCGACCGTCTTGGAGATCGGCCCAACATTCTAGACCTCTTCCTTACCTCAAACCCTTCTGCTTATTCTGTCAAACTGTTCTCTCCGTTGGGCTCCTCCGATCACAATCTTATTTCTGCATCCTGTCCTATCGCTCCTGTACACCTTCTGGACCCACCGAAGAGGCGATGCATCTGGCATTTTGCTTCAGCTCGGTGGGACGACCTGAGGATGTACTTTTCCGATTTCCCGTGGAATGATTATTGCTTCCAGGATAGAGACCCCTCTGTGTGTGCTCAGCGCATCACAGAGGTGATTGTCTCTGGAATGGAGGCATACATTCCTCGTTCTTTCTCTACTCCTCATGCTAAAAAGCCTTGGTTTAATCACGCTTGTTCTCGTGCTGTCAATGATAGAGAGGCAGCTCACAAAAGGTACCAGAGCCTTCAAACTAATGCTAATTATGAACTTTACATTTCTGCCCGAAATCGTGCCAAATCTATTCTCCGACTAACCAAAAATTCTTTCATTAATAGAAAATGCCAAAACCTTGCTTTTTCTAACTCTTCCCGTGATTTCTGGCATCTAGCCAAAAACATCTCCTCCAACTTCACTTCTTCATCTTTCCCTCCACTCCTCAGTCCTGACGGCAACACTGCCGTCTCATCTATCTCTAAGGCTGAACTCTTCTCTCAAACTTTTTCTAAACACTCCACTCTGGACGATTCTGGGCATATTCCTCCTACTCATCCCCCCTCTGACTCCTTTATGCCTGTTATAAAGATTCTTCAAAATGATGTTTTCTATGCCCTCTCTAGCCTCAATCCCCAGAAGGCTTATGGACCTGATGGAGTGTCTCCTATTGTCCTTAAAAACTGTGCCTCCGTGCTGTCACCCTGCCTGGTCAAACTCTTTCGCCTCTGCCTGTCAACATCTACCTTTCCTTCTTGCTGGAAGTATGCCTTCATACAGCCTGTGCCTAAGAAGGGTGACCGCTCCAATCCCTCAAACTACCGTCCTATAGCTTTACTTTCTTGTCTATCTAAAGCTTTTGACTCAATCCTTAACCGAAAGATTCAAAAGTACCTTTCCACTTCTGACCTTCTATCTGATCGCCAGTATGGGTTCCGCAAGGGGCGTTCTACTGGCTCCTAGCCTTCTTAACTGACTCTTGGTCATCCTCTCTTAGCCGTTTCGGTGAAACCTTTGCTATTGCACTAGACATATCAAAAGCTTTTGATAGGGTCTGGCACAAATCTTTGCTTTCCAAACTACCCTCCTACGGTTTCTATGCTTCTCTCTGTACCTTTATCTCCAGTTTCCTTTCTGACCGTTCTATTTCTGTTGTGGTAGACGGTCACTGTTCTTCCCCTAAATCTATTAACAGTGGTGTCCCAAAGGGTTCTGTCCTATCTCCCACTCTTTTTCTGTTGTTCATTGATGATCTTCTTTCCAAAACGAACTGTCCTATCCATTCCTACGCCGATGATTCCACTCTGCATTACTCAACTTCTTTTAATAGAAGACCCACCCTACAGAAACTTAACGACTCAAGGCTGGAGGCTGCAGAACGCTTAGCCTCAGACCTTACTATTATTTCCGATTGGGGCAAGAGGAACCTGGTGTCCTTCAACGCCTCAAAAACACAGTTTCTCCACCTATCCACTCGACACAATCTTCCAAACAACTATCCCCTATTCTTTGACAACACCCAGCTATCACCTTCCTCAACACTAAACATCCTCGGTCTATCCTTAACTCAAAATCTCAACTGGAAACTTCATATCTCGTCTCTTACTAAATCAGCTTCCTGAAGGCTGGGCGTTCTGTACCGTCTCCGCCAGTTCTTCTCCCCCGCACAGTTGCTGTCCATATACAGGGGCCTTGTCCGCCCTCGTATGGAGTATGCATCTCATGTGATGGGGGGTTCCACTCACACAGCTCTTCTGAACAGAGTGGAGGCTAAGGCTCTTCGTCTCATCAGCTCTCCTCCTCATGCTGATAGTCTTCTACCTCTTAAATTCCGCCACAATGCTGCCTCTCTTTCTATCTTCTATCGATATTTCCACGCTGACTGCTCTTCTGAACTTGCTAACTGCATGCCTCCCCCCCCTCCCGCGGCCCCGCTGCACTCGACTTTCTACTCATGCTCATCCCTATACTGTCCAAACCCCTTATGCAAGAGTTAACCAGCATCTTCACTCTTTCATCCCTCACGCTGGTAAACTCTGGAACAATCTTCCTTCATCTGTATTTCCTCCTGCCTACGACTTGAACTCTTTTAAGAGGAGGGTATCAGGACATCTCTCCTCTCGTTTTTGACCTTGCTTTCGGCCACCTCTTTTGTTTCTTTTTTAGGAGCAGCGAGTAGCGGGCTTTTTTTTTATTATTGTTTTCTTTTTTTGTGTGCCCTTGAGCTGCCTCCTTTGTTGTAAAAAAAAAAAAAAAAAAACTTTTCTCCCGGGCACACTTCCTCTAACCCTGCCTTTGCTTCTACTCTTTCCTTTCCTCTCCTCCCACTCTTCACTCAGCCGACCCACATCCCTGTCTAACCCTTTAAAAGATGGCACCGTTCTCCCTTTCCCTGTTTCCTTGCCGGCTCGTCAACCATGACAAAGTAACCTTAAACCTCCCCCCTCTCCCCTCCCAATCCCTTGATTCCCCCCCCCCCTATACCCTCCCTTCCCATCTTCTTTCCTTCATCTCCCCCTCCCCCCTTGTGGTGGCTCCGTTGAGAATATAAGAACCACATTAGTGTTTCATAAGGGTCAGGCGTGTGGACAACAGTGACAGGTATAGATTGATGTAATGCACCACTAGTTTCTCATGATGACTGAAAACTATTAATGCAGTTTTTTTTCTTCATCACCTGCATGACCTAAGCAGCCCCGTGTACTCTATGGTACAGGCGATAGATGGATCGCATGGGAACACAATCATGGTGGGGGAGGCTGCAAGAGGTCCGTCAGCTTATACACGTTGCTGCTCATGATGACCACTTCAACTGTGTTTTGATTAACTAAACACTGTAAGGAAGAGCTAAGTGGCGAGAATGCACATCCAAAGTGCACACACGGCCACAACTTTAGTCACCCGTGAACTGGCTACAAGTGACGTCATCCCGCTGCTCCGCCCCAAACCGCCCCCCCCCCCTTTTTTTTTTACGTCGTGGCCTATTGCGCCGGCAGGCTTCTTCCCGGTGGATCCTGATGGTCGGCCCAAGGCTTCTTTCCGGTGGGGCCTGATGGTCGGCCCAGCCCGTTCTGGCGCAGGCGAGTGTTTATAGTGGCGCCATCTTGCATTGGCTCATGCTGCCCTCCCGGAGCTCATCTTTAATCCTAGAATCAAGAGTCCGGGTTGATAGGTGGTTTTCTGGACAATATGTGGGTAGTTTTAAGCCACTCGGCGGCGGCTTAAAAATCCCAGCTTGGTGGCACCGGGCGGGGATTGAACTCGCGTCGTCCTGAACGCGGCGCCGTCACGCTATCCATTCAGCCACCGCCTTCCCTGCGCTTGCTGGTCGCAGTTTTGAAGGCAGAGTGACTTGACTTGGTATATATAGACTTTGGTTCGTCTCTTGATGACTGAATTACTTTTATGGTTGTAGAAATACAGCAAAGGAGAAAAATGGTGCCAACCATCCAGAGCCCAGGTAATATACATACAAAAATACACTTCCAATACTAAGAAATACAAATAGGTAATTTCTCACCTTGTATGCTGGGGGGCGGGGGGAGTAGTGTACCCTACCACTTGACAATTATGACAAAGCCTGGATGTCATAATTAAAAGACTGAAAAGAAAACAAACTGATTTTTAGCAACTACACTTTTTTTTCGGGCACACACAAAAAAAATAAACATTCCACCACCACCACCTGGCTTCGGTAAATGTGATGGTTTTGGTTAAGAGTAGCTGTCTTGTTCAATCTTTCTTTTTTATAAGTAATTATTTTCGGATCCAAGGGCAGGGATGGTGCCAGAATAATTTGAGCCTTAGACATAGCCTAGAACGCAAACTATTCTTGCACGGTGCACCCCTCAAAAAACGTTAACTTTCAAAAATATATTTTGATGAAAATGAAATCACAGAACTTAAAACAACTGAAGTTATTTTAAAATGCAAGAATAAGTAATATATACATCACTTTTGGATTATCTTTATCAGATACCAAAGAAAATGTTTTAGCACAAATAATTCTTTTTCAAGAAGCAACTCGGAGAAAACAATGTTGTATTTCCCTTCTGGGAAAATCTACGCTACCTTTTTAAGCTACTGGAGTTACCACTCACTCCAGACGACCCTAACCTAACCATAACATAAACTCTAGTTTTTAGACTCCTTGTATACCTACCCGGGGCCCAACATGAAAACCTTGGGCGGCCCAGGGGTGATATAAAAAAAATAGTAGTGGTTGTGGTAGTGGTGGTTGTCGTGATAGTATAGACTTGTGAGAGGTAAACACTTCATGCCTTTATACATGCCATTCTGCACGATATTGCACACCATGAATCGATTCACGTTCAGAGTTTGAACAATTGGCATGTTTTGTAGCTATATATAAGATGAGCGTGGCCGTATAGGCTATTTGCGAGGGTTTGAAAAAAGGTTAAGATCAGTTAAAAAAAATGAAGTTGTTGGTGTACTAAAACCAAGGAGTCTAGAAAATACACACTAGAATCATTACAATAAAATTCATTCTTCCATTCCCGCCACTTTCCCTGCCCCGCGCTGTATCTATCCCGAGAAGCCTATCCTACTTCTAAACTCATTTTATTCATATTTCCATTGATCATTCAACTTTCTTATTCACACCAGCTTATTTTCAGGTTCTTGTTTCAGTGTGCACACTCGCCATACTCATATTTACCTTAAAAAATTAGATGAAACTGCAAAAATATCTAAAGGAAACAAACACTGCCTTTCTTCTCCACCTGCCGATCAGCTGAGCGTCTGACGATTGACGAATTTCTTGTAGTAGAGCTTTTTTTCGCGTTTTGTGCATTATCTGGTGATAAAGAGGTGTTACTTTATTACATATTGTGATGTGTATTTATTATTTTGATTTTATTGAATTTGTCGTGTACGGTAAAGTTACAAGGTATATGTAAAAACTTATATTCTATTGCATAATGCATTGCTTAATCAAAATGCTAAGGTCGAATTTTAGGTATATTTTATTATATTTGGCACTATTTCCCTTCCATTATTATTATTTCCAGTATCATTATTTTCTTTAAAGATCTTTTTCTCAGTAAAATAACACCTCTTGCACTGATCATGTAATAGTGATCCACTATATAGCCTACTGTCACATTGCCTCGAAAGTTGTACTCACGCGGAAAGAAAACGTTGTAATGAAATTCTGTTATAGTAGGATATCAATGTATTATTATTATTTGATATCACCACGAATTAGGCATACAATTGTCAATGGAAAAACCCACGACAGATAGATCACGCCACCTTAGAGGAATGTCGTCCGTCAGTGTTTACGTCTCAGTTTTGTATACTTCGCACTCCGATGGTGCGTGGAGTTCACCTTGACATACGTGACCAATTGTAACAATTATTTTCCAACCTGTAACTCGCCACTCCTTCACGAGAGTCCGACTGACACACAACGACAGTCGCTCTCGCTCCGTCGCTTCTTGTACATAAAGGCTACGAATATAATTCGCCTTAAGGAAGCTGAAGTCTTAATCAACACCCTTTAAACGCCCCCCGACAAGCCCGTTACAATTCAATACACACAGAGCCGATTTCATGTCCAACACAGTGGCTTTGTATACTCACCCGAATCAAGCTATTCAATTTCATTCATCCATAGTGGTGAGGTTTTCGTTGCAGCACAGATACGCAAAAGATTTCCTGTTTCGTTTCCTCAAATTTCTTAACTTAAATCTAAACACCAAACACTACGCAAGGAATTTTTGAAGTCCTAGGTATTGGTTGGGAACAGGGACGCCCATATTCTCAAACATTTCGGCGCCCAACCTCATATTTGAAAAGGGTTTCGTAGGAGTTTTGAGCATTTCCAGGGGTAGTTTAGTGACCCCGGTGGTAGTTTTATCCTTTTTTTGCACCATGAACGCGAAAAAAACACTCATGAAAATTTTTCGGACTTTGGAAATAGTTGACATGCGAGGTGGAAGCGTCTGAGAATGCCGACAGGCGCCCATACGGAGATCTCGTTCCGCTTATGTTTCCCTGATACACGGAGACGTATAATGTAACAATTAAATCTCAACACCACCACACACACTCAGAAACTCACTCTGACGCGGATTGTCTTCAAGGTCTACTACATTGTAATCATTTTTTTTCATATACCAGCTATATATATATATATATATATATATATATATATATATATATATATATATATATATATATATATATATATATATATCATCAAATATCCAAAATAATAATATAACAGGATCGGAATATTTTTTTTTTTTGGGGGGGGGGGGTATTTCGTTAATAAATACACAGCATACTTTCATTCGCAGCCACTATTTATTTTTACAAGGATAACATATAATAACACCTCCATATACGTAACTATTTATAAATGAAGGAAAATGTTTGGGTATATCCCCAACGAAATATATACCAAAAAAAAATGCTTAATATGAATGTGGTAGGGTTAATTAATTCGCCCTTCAGTCATGCTTGAACAATGGCAATAGCTACAAGTTACAGGTGAATGCAGAGTAACCATGATTCTAGAAGTTCTTGGAGGGCGTGGGTGATAGTGTGTAACTGGATTGCACTGCATTTTAGTCTGTACCCCCTCAACCTCCTCCGCCCTACTCACCTCGGCGAGGGTTATCTATTTCACTTTAGTTTCCCTCGCTTCTCCATTTTCCTAGCAACGATTCCCCGCCCTCCTAGAAATTTTAGGTCACTCGCTAGGTTACCAAAAGAGTTTGATTTGAGTTATTGTTTTTCTTTTCTCGTTAGCTTGCTCATGTTTCCAAAAATCACAGATGTGTTTTAATTTGACTCGTGCATGTTCTCACTATTTTTAACATAGCCTGCTGATTACAAACCGTAGTCACATACTGTGGAATACAATTAATTGCAGCTTGTTTAGTATACATAACCATATCTCTTTAAAAACCAAAAGCTATTAAAATTTTTATCCCAGAACTTTGAAATTTAGGTTTTCTCATTGAGAAAGTCAACAGTTTGTATAATATATCAAAACTAATGAATTTTATAAAGATAGAACTCACTAGTGAAGTGCCTGGAAATGCAAATGTCGGCTGTAACGCCACCTGTGTGCGATTGATGAGCTTATTAAAGTTGCAATGTGTTAATCAGTAAATAATACATTTCGATCCCGGCATGGCACGCACCACATCGCTGAGGCGCATGCGCCGAACCGGTCTCAGCTTCTGTCCGAGGGGCAGATCTTAATTATTATGAATGACAATGCTGAAGTACACACTGCTATTAAATAAACACCGACAAGAAATAAGCGAAAGACTGAACTGGTCTCGTGAAAATGAATACTTGGACTTAGTTTTGTTGCTAAGATAATATTTTTGGCCGGGAGCGGAGCCGAAGCCTAGCGGGACGGACTCGGAGACAGTAGTTGCCATAACGAGACCAATGTGAGGCAGAAAACCGCCGACTTTTCTCTCGATTTTTGTGAATTTTCTTCCTTCCCTGATGTGAGGGGGGGCAGGCGGGTGCGAGGGGTACTCAGAGTAACCTTTTAGCTGGAGCACACGCCGTATCCAGTGCGAGGGAGGCGTGAAACAAGGTCAAAATGGCGAAGCTGGTTGGTGTTTACGATGAGGAAGAAGAAATATTATTGGGCAGGAGACAGCTTCCCCTCACCGTCTATGACACCCGAGTCGTGAGTCTCTTTATTCACTCTTATTGCTTCTCTCCATAAGGCTAACAAATATTTTCTTGGGCACAGGCAGGGGACTAATAAATCTTCCACCTGACACTTGTTCCCTTAATTAGATCAGGTGTCCGGCGTAATTAAGGCCAGGCGATGAATGGTAGGTGTTAGGGACGTGTGATTGATTACCTCGTCTGTGAGTCTGCCATAGCTAGGGTCACGTGGTGGGCGGTTGTGAGGTCACATCAACGCCCCTCCCCCTCCCTCCCCTTCCCCTCCCACCGTGACCTTTCCTCACCCGGTAACCCTTGCCTGGGGGGGTAATGACCTGGGGTGCCTGACAGTGTTGTTTGTTCTGGGTGCAAGTGTGTACATGTACATTGTGTGTGTGTGTGTGAGTGTACTTGGTTTTCTATCATCCTAGTTATATACAGGGTTGGGTTCTCCTGTTTCAGTGTCTGGTTTTTCCATACTCAGTTTTAAAGCACTAGTTATTCCCTGTGCATCTATTAAATTAGATAGCCCACATGTCAGTTAGGTTACATTTACTCACAGCCTCCCATGCACTTCATCTTTTCTGGGAGTCATCTTAACTGTATTTACTAAAGAAAGGTTAGAGGATATACCTCAGGGAGAACAGTTCTACAGGGGAGAAGAGGTAGAAGGATTAACCAACATCAACGTTACTGTTACCGCTACCGTTGATGAGGTTTCAGGCCCCGGTCCGCCGCCGTAGCAGTGCTCCACAGGGCCGCTAACATTATAACAGTAATATTGAAATGCCAGAATTTTTCTCTTTTCCACACTCCCACATGACCACCGCGTGTAACGAAACACACAAGAAATTAATCCAGACAAGGAAAGGTTTGCTGGCGCCGGGGATCGAACCCGCGACCAGCGTAACGGGAGAGCCACTCCTTTACCAGTCGGCCAAAGAGGTACCCCACTGGCTAAGTGGGTTATGGGAGGCTCGCCATCAGGCAAGTCGTGTCATTACAATATTAGCAAATAAAGTAGTCCTCAATCCTCATATTTGTTAAGTCGTAGGATTTAGTGATTAAGTGAGTCTTCAGCGCTTTCTTTAAGATTGCCAGACTGTCACTGTTCTTGACATCCCCGGGTAACTCATTATAGAGCCGCGGGGCACTCTTCTCAAATGCTCTGAAACCCAGTTCCAGGTTGACCCGGGCTCATAGAGTCTCTACCATTCTGTACTGTGTCTCACTGACATGGTGGTGTCCAAATAAAAATCCTGTAGTATATTTCTCAAATATCCAGGTTTACCAAGTCGCGTTGCTTGATAAGTCAAGACACGTATTTTGTAGACTATTCGTGCCTTAATGGGTAGCCAATGCAAGTCTATAAGTGCAGGTGTTATTCTCTCACGCGCCACCCTCAATTCCAGTATTCTTACAATCCTGAAGCAATAGACTGTGCTCCACTGTGTCAAATGCAGCACTCAAGTCTAACAAAATCAGAACTCCACACTTCCCTTCATCCATGAATACAAGCAAATTGTTTACCACCAAACAGAGAGTAGTTTCAGTTGAGTAAAGCCTCTTGTAGGCAGATTGATTATCCGGTAAAGCCTGCACCATTAGCAAATGCTCCATTAGCTGATTTAAGATCACATTTTCAAGTATCTTAGATAGAAACGTCAAGTTGGATACTAGTCTAAAGGAACTTAAACACTGTGGGTCCAGTTTATCTTTAACGATAGGTTTCACGATCACCGCTTTCTCACTCTCAGGAAAAGTAAGTAAGTAGGGAGGTCGTGATTAGACAGATAGATAGACTCAAAGTTACTAAGGTGCCAGGGCCAGATGAAATTTTTCCCAGGGTACTAAAAGAATGTAAATCTGAAATCAGTGGGCAGCTTACAGAAGTTTTTAGGAAGTCTCTAGACACGGGTGGTGCCTGTTTCATGGAGGCAGGCACACGTTATCCCAACATATAAGAAGGGAGACAAATCTTTTATGCAAAACTATATGCTGATTAGTTTGACGTCAGTTATAGGTATAGTGCTTGAGTCAATAATAGCAGATACTAGTATTATGGACAATATTGAGAGACATAATTTAATTTACGACTCACAGCATGGGTTTATTAAAGGAAAGTTGTGCCTTACTAATCTTTTATCCTTTTACAATAGAGTATACGAGGCAGCTAACAATGATGAGAGTTACGATGTAGTTAATCTTGATTTTAGTAAGGCCTTCGATAAGGTACCTCACCAGAGACTATTAAATAAGGTCAGGGCTCATGGAATAGGAGGGAAGGTTTATGATTTGATTAGGGTGTGGATTAGTGACAGGAAACAGACGGTTACCATTAATGGAAAAAAATCCGAATGGGGTAGAGTTACCAGTGGGGTTCCTCAGGGTTCAGTTTTAGGCCCGCTTTTGTTCATTATCTACATCAATGATATAGACAATGGGATACTAACCAGTGACATAGGTAAATTTGCGGATGACACCAAAATAGGACGCACTATTAGGACAGGGAAGGATGCTAGAGCACTGCAAGAAGATCTCAACAAACTGTCACCTTGGTCAGAGAAGTGGCAGATGAATTTTAACATCACCATGTGTAGCGTACTAAGTGTATGAACACGCAACCCATTACACAGGTATAGTTTAGACTCCACAGCGATAGGAAGGGCAGAGTGTGAAAGGGATTTGGGAGTGTTAGTGAACTCTACCCTAAAACTAAGGAAGCAATGTATTAGTGTGAGGAATAGGGCTAACAGGGTAGTATTAGGCTTTATTAACAGGACAGTAACCAACAAATTGCAGAGGTCATTCTCAGACTCTATTTAGCGTTAGTTAGGCCACACAGATTATGTTGTCCAGTTTTGGTGCCCACACTACAGAATGGACATCAACTTGCTAGAATCAGTTCAGAGGAGGATGACCAAGATGATTCAGGGGCTTAGGAACCTCCCATATCAAGATAGGCTGAAACGTCTCGACTTAAATTCTCTAGAAAGACAAAGAGTGCTGGGAGATCTAATAGAAGTATTCAAAAGGTGATATAAGTAAAGTACTGAAAATTAGCCATCAGGATAGAATGCTCAATAATGGATTTAAATTAGAAAAGTATAGATTTAGGAGGGAAATAGGCAGGCATTAGTTTAGTAATAGGGTGGTGGGGGAATTGAATAGACTCAGCAATCACATAGTGAGTGCAGGGACAATAGCTTGTTTTAAGAGTAGACTTGATAGCTACATGGACAAGGATGACAGGTGGTAGTGGGGGGTAATTTGGAGATGCCTTGTGTAGGCCATTTGGCCTCTTGCAGTCTCCCTATGTTCTTATGTACTTATGTTCCTTGCTCTTTCATTACCGAAGTCTCTTCATGGTATTACTCCTGCTAAGGTCATCCTCAGGCTAGATAACTCTTACCTGCCTTATAGTGTATATTTTTGTCATTCTTAATGTTTTGATCTCATATATATGTTTTGCAAATTGATAGTAACAAAGTTGGGGACATATTTCAGTTTATTGCATTTTGGCAGCAAGGCACAGGTCATATTATGTAGGTTAGTTTAGATTTGGTTTAGTTAGATCAATTCATTTTAATTGTTTTCGATAAATATGCATGATACACATTGCGCTGCGCCACCATGTTGTCGTTACTGGTGGTGAGCGGCTCAACTCCAGCGGCAGCAGAGTCAATTCTCCTCATTGTCTTGTGAGGGCTCAAATGGTCTAATACAATTTAAATGAACTAACTTAATCAAACTAAAACTAACCTAGCCTAACTATACTAAATCTTACCTAACCTTCATAATTTATCCTGAGCGCTGCTGCCAAAGTACATCTCAAATTTTTCCTCATTTCTATGTAAAGTAAGGACAGCTTTTATTTCTGGTGAGTTTTATTTGTTTGCTATTAATATGTGTTATTTGTTCCATAAAAATAACTACTTTATGGAAGGTTGGAACAAAGTAAAAGCCTTGTGATTTGCAAGAAAGACAAACAACAGATTAATTTCATTCACAAGAAAAGAAATATCGGTAGTTTCATTATTGAAATTGAAACTTACCCTATTCACCTGCTCAAGTTTCATTAGCCTTTCAAAAACTTGTGTTAGACCACTATTTTTATATATATATATATATATATATATATATATATATATATATATATATATATATATATATATATATATATATATATATATATATATATATATATATATATATATATATATATATATATATATATATATATATATATATATATATATATATATATATATATATATATATATATATATATATATATATATATATATATATATATATATATATATATATATATATATATATATATATTCTGTCATGAATATCAACCACAATCACCCTTGCTAGACTAATGCTCTCTAAGGGGTAAATGGTGAACTGTAGAATCAAGGAGCTGCATCTGTATTCATCGGTTAGATTGGTTAAGAAAAAATAGACCAAAATCATGAATATAAAAACATTTTTCTGATTGAAAGCAGTGAAAAGTAAAAGAACCTTCCAACAAACTTTGTCAAAAGACAGTCTTTAAAGTCATAGGGATATTTAGACAAGAGTAAAAGTGAACTGAAGACCTTATAAGCATGAGTTGAGTTTACATTTGTATCAAACGACCAGATAAGCACATATAGCTACACACAAAAGATAAGAGAGAGAGAGAGAGAGCATGGTAGATAACCTTCAGCTCACCCCTTTATCTGTATCTTTGGGATTAATGATTTACCACTATCTCTCCTCTAAACCTCACCTTCTCTTCCTCACCAAAACACAGGTTTCTGAGGCTACTGACAGCAATCTCTACACTGTTCCCTCCTACTATCTCTATCCTAAATTTCAATCCAAAGCTGGATGTTGCGCCTACGTGCGCAACGACATCACTTGCTCTCGTGCCCACGACCTTGACTCCAGAATTTTCCACCATCTGGCTAAGACTTCATTGTCATTCTATTACTAAATACATCTGTGCTGTTTATCTCTCACCTAACTCTACTAACTATGTAAAATTCTTTTACTACTTGAACTCTAAAGTGGAGCACATCTTGACCCACTCTCCCTTCTCTGAAATCTCCATCCTAGGAGATTTCAATGTTCACCACCAGCTTTGGCTTTCATCCTCTTTCACTGACCAGCCTGGTGAACAAGCCTGCAACTTTGCTCTCCTTAATGATCTAGAGCAGTTGGTTCAGCACCCTTCACGTATTCCCCACCGTCTTGGAGACAGGCCCAACATACCAGACCTCTTCCTTACCTCTAACCCTTCTACTTACTCTGTCAAACTGTTCTCTCCGTTGGGCTCCTCCGATCACAACCTTATTTCTGTATCCTGTCCTATCGCTCCTGTACACCCTCTGGACCCACCGAAGAGGTGGGACGACCTGAGGATATACTTTCCCAATTTTCCGTGGAATGATTACTGCTTCCAGGAGAGAGACCCCTCTGTGTGTGCCCAGCGCATCACAGAGGTGGTTGTCTCTGGAATGGAGGCACACATTCCACGTACTTTCTCTACTCCTCATGCTGAAAACCCTTGGTTTAATCACGCTTGTTCTCGTGCTATCAAAGATAGAGAGGCAGCTCACAAAAGGTACCAGAGCCTTCACACTCCTGCTAACCATGATCTTTATATTTCTGCATTAAGATTCTTAAGAGCGATGTTTTCTATGCCCTCTCTGGCCTCAACTTTCAGAAGGCTTATGGACCTGATGGAGTGCCTCCTATTGTCCTTAAAAACTGTGCTTCCATACTGACACCCTGCCTGGTCAAACTCTTTCGTCTCTGCCTATCAACATCTACCTTTCCTTCCTGCTGGAAGTATGCCTTTGTACAGCCTGTGCCTAAGAAGGGTGAACGCTCCAACCCCTCAAACTACCGCCTTTTAGCTTTACTTTTCTGTCTATCTAAAGCTTTTGAATCAATCCTTAACCGGAAAATTCAAAAGCACCTTTCCACTTCTGACCTTCTATCTGATCGCCAGTATGGGTTCCGCAAGGGGCGTTCCACTGGCAATCTTCTTGCTATCTTAACTGACTATTGGTCATCCTCTCTTAGCTGTTTCGGTGAAACTTTGGCAGTTGCGCTAGACATATCGAAAGCTTTCGATAGAGTCTGGCACAAGTCTTTGCTTTCTAAACTGCCCTCTTACAGTTTCTATCCTTCTCTCTGTTCCTTTATCTCCAGCTTCCTTTCCGGCCGTTCTATCTTCGCTGTGGTAGACGGTCACTGTTCTTCCCCTAAACCTATCAACAGTGGTGTTCCACAGGGCTCTGTCCTATCACCCACTCTCTTCCTGTTATTCATCAATGATCTTTCCATAACAAACTGTCCTATCCACTCATACGCTGACGACTTCACTCTGCATTATTCAACTTCTTTCAACAGAAGACCTTCTCAACAGAAATTACAAGACTCCAGAGTGGAGGCTGCAGAACGCTTAACCTCAGACCTTGCTATCATTTCCGATCGGTGTAAAAGGAACCTTGTGTCCTTCAATGCCTCAAAAACCCAATTTCTCCACCTCTCAACTCGACACAATCTTCCAAACATCTATCCCCTATTCTTTGATAACACTCAGCTGTCATCTTCTTCAACACTAAATATCCTCGGTCTATCCTTAGCTCAAAATCTCAACTGGAAACTTCACATCTCCTCTCACTAAATCAGCTTCCTCGAGGTTGGGCATTATGTATCGTCTCCGCCAGTTCTTCTCCCCCGCACAGTTGCTTTCCATTTATAAGGGCCTTGTCCGCCCTCGTATGGAGTATGCATCTCACGTGTGGGGGGGTTCCACTCACACAGCTCTTCTGGATAGAGTGGAGTCTAAGGCTCTTCGTCTCATTAGCTCTCCTCCTCTTACTGATAGTCTTTTACCTCTTAAATTCCGCCGCCATTTTGCCTCTCTATCTTCTATCGATATTTTCATGCTGACTGCTCTTCTGAACTTGCTAACTGCATGCCTCCCCCCCTCCCGCGGCCCCGCTGCACACGACTTTCTACTCATGCTCATCCCTATACTGTCCAAACCCCTTATGCAAGAGTTAACTAACATCTCCATTCTTTCATCCCCTTCACTGGTAAACTCTGGAACAGCCTTCCTTCGTCTGTATTTCCTCCTGCCTATGACTTGATCTCTTTCAAGAAGAGTGTATCAAGACACCTCTCCACCCAAAATTGACCTCCCTTTTTGGCTACTTTTTACTTTTGTCTCTTATGGGAGCGGCAAGTAGCATGCTTTTTTTTTTTTCCCACTTTTGTTGCCCTTGAGCAGTCTCCTTTGATGGAAAAAAAAAAATCACAGCTCCATTTTAAAGTCTAGAATCTTGTTCATATTTTGTGGCCTTCACATTGCAAGCCTAGGAAAATATGGACAAATATAAGTATGAAAGTAAGGAAATTGTGTTTGTGTAGGTCTTTAGCATCTTTAGACTCAAGGTACCGGTACTACATCAATAGTCACCCCAGGCTGTGTTATCATTTGCAGGTTCATTTTTTTACTAATGCTGTCTATTGTTTTCTTGTCTCTAAGCACTCATACATACCAGCCCCAAGGGCTCCACATTTCTAAAGTCACATTAAAAGTTTAGGATGAGGTATGACATGCAGGTCATCATAAACTCCTTGACAGATGCTAACTTCAGTTGTCAGGAGAACCCAAAAGCAGAACCCCTCATTTCAATGCCCTGTTCACTCACCTAATGCTTCTCCATATGACAATGCATAAACATAACCATGAGACTCATTATCCATATCAGCTAACAATCATGCATAATTTTAAGACATAATTACCATGAGACTCATTATCCATACCTGGTAATGATCATGCATAATTTTAAGTAAATAATATTTGAATAAAAATTGACATAATATAATTTCATCTCTGGTGGGAACATGAATCACTGCTGTCACAGAATATTTTGTAGTTAAAGAGGGAAACAATATATGCATAATTGAGATCTTAACCTGTTACTGCTAAGCTACTGATAATGACTGAGATAAGAACAATGGTGAATACTACATACATTGACACACACTAAAATGCAGAACCCTTCATTTAATCCTTCCATGCTCTGATCACCCAAACAGGGCTTCCCCATATTACAATGTGTAAATAATAGCCCCCCCACACACACACACATCTCGGTGGATACCTCCTTTGCCTGTCACCTGGCAGGCTGAGGTTTGACTTGTGCTTAGGCCACCAAAGCTTTTTTTGCCGACAGGAGCAGTTGCTATCCCCCCTTGAGCCTAGGGAATGGGGGAAGATCCCTGCAGTAGCCTATCCACAGATCAGCCCTCCAAGCTCAAAAGAGAGATCTACCTGGAAGGGGAGGGTACTGGCATTAGGCTATACCTCTGCACTCCTTTCTTTTTTCCTTTATTCCTCTTTTTATATGCCTCAGAGGAAAATAAAACTATCATTATTATTATTATTATTATTATTATTATTATTATCATCATCATCATCATTATAACTAGCCTTTGTCCCCTTATCTAAACATGATTAATATCACCCTACATGCCACACTCCCAATCCTCATCACCCAGCCCACACAACTGACCTCATCCTGCCCCCCAGATGACCATGCAGCTCGGGGAGACGTGTGAGCGGTGCGAGGTGTCCGGGGGCAATGGGGCGACAGCAACGGCAGGGCGGCGGCAGTGGGATGAGAGCTTCACCCGGCAGTACGCCACCCTCAGCAAAGAGGAGGTGGTGGCTGCCCTCACTGTGCCCTCCAAAGTCCTATTCACACGCCTGGCTCAAACAGTGGCTTGTGTTGGCTGTAGGAGGAGGTGAGTGTCTGTGTGTGTGGGAGTGGGTGGGTGTGGGTGTAACTGTAACCCATATTTAATTATTTACTTGTTTCATATATTCTTTAAGCTATGTTTATAAAAGTTTTACCATGTGGATTTACAGACATATGTGTGTTTATTTCTTATGAGGGAGGGCAGTTGTTTCCAAGTGCATATAGCTAAGTAATCATTCATTTGTTTGTATTGTTATTAAGTGTTTGTACTTTAAGTGTGTAAAAAAGCATATATTGAATTCTTTCTTTTCTTTCTGAATGATAATGATATCACTACAACTGCCTAAACCAAACTAGTGGATAATGCTTTTTCTGAGACTGTGTGTGCAAAAACGATTCATGAATTTAAAGCCAAACTGAATAATAAGCGTTATGGAGACAGGACAGCACGAGCCTATTACGGCTCTTTTCCTGTATTTCACAACTAGGTAAATACACACACACACACATACACACACACACACACACATACACACACACACTTAATTACCACTATGATCAAACCAAAATAGGAATATGTGGAGGCGATGTGGTCTCCCCATAAGAATACAGAGAATACAAAGAATGGCAAAAAAAATGGTTCCAGAGCTGGAGGGATTGACATATGAGGAAGGATTAAAGGAAATGGACTTTCCAACACTAGAACAAAGAAGAAAAAGAGGAGACCTAATACAAATTTATAAATTATTGAGCAAAATGGAAGAAGTAGATAATGAGGAGTTACTACTAAAAGAAGGGATAAACACCAGGAATATAAAAGGACACAGTAAAAAATTGAGGAAGGGAAGATGCTTGAGAGAGATAAAGTGGAACAGACTAAGTGAGAATGTAGTATCGGAGAGGAGTGTGCAAAGCTTTAAGGAAAAGTTCGATAAATGTAGATACGGAGACGGGACCACACGAGCTTAAAGCCCAGGCCCTGTAAAACTACAACTAGGTAAATACACACAAAATACAAGCAGGGGTAAAGGAGAAAAATCATGCAAAAACAGAAGAAAATAAATTTCTTTGGAGAGTTTTGGGAGACAGGGAAAAGAAATGGTATATAAAGGAAAAGCCAAAATTGAAAAGGAACTAAACAAAATTGGAACAACTAAGGGTTTAAGTGTGATGTATACCAACGTAGATGGGATAATACCTAGAAAATTTGAAATACAAGATTACCTAACTTAAAAAGAGCCCAGATTGTGTGTTTAACGGAAACAAAGCTAAAAGAGGACATTCAAATAGTGTTTAGCAATAACTACAATGTATGGAGGAAGGATAGGAGGGGTAAAGGTGATGGAGGAGTGATGATAATGACGAGAAAGGAGTTATTAGTGAAATCAGTAATATATGGAAAAGGAAAGGCAGAAATAGTGAGTGTTAACTTGGAGAATAAAAACAGAGAAATGATGACGATAATAGCAACCTTTGTACCACCAAGAACAAACTCATGGAACAGAGAAGAATATGAGACGATGATAGTGGATTCCATTCAGAGCTTCAGTAGGTTACTTAAAGCAAATAAAAGTCTTGTTGGTTGGGGACTTTAACTGCAAAGAGGTAAATTGGGAAACATTCGAAAGTGGAGGAAGTGAGATGGCATGGGGGGAAAGATTTTTAAAACTGACTATGGAAAACTTAATGATGCAGTGGGTGTCTGAGAATACAAGGTACAGGAGTGACGATGAACAAGCGAGACTGGATCTGGTACTGACGAAGGGAGTGCACCAGTTAAATGAATTAAGATGTGTGTGTCCCATGGGAAAAAGCGATCATGTAATAATAGAGTTGGAAAGCGATGAAGAAGTCACTGAGGAAGACAAATCATACAAAGAAAAAAGGAGAAACTACAGGAAAGCAGACACAGAAAATCTCAAGAAATATTATGAAAAACTGGACTGGGAAAAGTTAAAACACAAACGAGGTGCAGGAAAAGTATGATATTTTCATAGAGGAATATGAGACAGGAGTCAAAAAATATGTCCCATTATATAAACCAATAGAAAAAGGAAAGCAAGATTGGTTTAATGCAAGATGTGCAGGTGCAAAGAAAAAGAAAGACAAAGCATGGAAAAGATTGAAAAGAAATAAAAACCAAAGGAATAAAGAATACTTTAAGATAGCAAGAAATGAATATGTGCGAATAAAGAGGGAGGAAGAGAAAGGATACAAGAGGGATTTTGTAGAAAAGTGTAAGGAGGAACCTAAATTGCTTTATAGATTTATAAATGGAAAAATCAAAACAAAGGAAAGAATAGAAAGACCGAAAGATGAAAATAAGATATTTGAAGATCCTAAACACATGACTGAGCTACTAAACAAGAGGTTTCAACGAGTTTTTACAAAAGAATCAAAATTTAATGAACCACAAATGACAAGATGAATGTTCAAATGGAGGAAGCAATAGTAACTAATGAAGAGATATATAAAATAATGGAGGAATTGGAAAAGAGGAAAGCAATAGGACTGGATGGAGTTTCAGGTTTTATTTTGAAAGAATGCAGAAATCAGCTGATCGGACCGTTATATACTATCATAAAGTGCTCAATATCAACTGATAAAGTACCGAAGGAATGGCGAAGGGCTGAGGTGGTCCCTATATATAAAAGCGGGAAAAAGGAAGAACCTCTGAACTATAGACCAATATCATTGACTAGTATAGTTTGCAAAATATGTGATAAAGAAACAATGAACAAAATTCCTAGAACACAATATAATTACAGTAAAACAGTATGGCTTTAGACAAAGGCGTTCATGTGTAACAAACGTACTGAGGTTTTACTTGAGAGTGACAGACATAACACAGGAGTGGAATGGATGGGTAGACTGCGTGTTCTTGGTCTTGAAGAATGCTTTCGACAAAGTTCCACATACAAGACTATTATGGAAGCTGGAAAATAGAGGAGGATTGAAAGGGAAAATGAAAATCTGGATGGAAAGTTACTTAAAGGAAAGAGAAATGAGAACATGAAATCAGAATGGAGAAATGTAGATAGTGGGGTGCCTCAAGGATTGGTACTGGCACCAATACTTTTCCTAGTGTATATAAATGATATGCCAGAGAAAGTAAATAGTTACATGAGCTTGTTTGCAGACGATGCAAAAATGTTGAGACACATAAGAAATAGTAAAGACTGAAATTCTGCAAGAGGACCTAAATAAGATTTGGGATTGGAGTAAGAAATGGGAGATGGAGTTTAATGTAAAAAAATGTCATGTAATGGAAATGGGTAAGAGTGAAGGGAAACCAAAGTGGACATATAGAATGGGAGATGGAGAAATATTAAAAGTTCAAGAAGAGAGAGATTTGGGAGTGACAGTACAAGATAATCAGCAGTCTGAGTTATGTAAATAGGATATTCGGTGATACGTATAGAATGGTATATAGGAATAGCATTCCACTACATGGATAAGGATATGATGAAAAAGATAATAACCACTATGATTAGACCAAAATTGGAATATGTAGAAACTGGTTGGTCTCCCCATACAAAGAAACACATAAAAAAACTAGAAAGAATACAAAGGATGGCAACGGAAATGGTTCCAGAACTGGAGGGATTGTCATATGAAGAAAGGTTAAAGGAAATGGACCTGCCAACATTGGAACAAAGAAAAGAAAGGGGAATAAAATGGAAGTAGATTTTTTTATTATTTTATTCTTTATTTATTTATTTTTTACGTGGCCTATAGTGCCGGTAGGCTCATCCATATGGGCCTGATGGTCGGCCCGAGCCCGTCATGGCGCAGGGAATTGTTTATAGTGGCGCCATTATTATTATAATGAGGAGTTGCTACTAAGAGAAGTAAGAAACCCCAGCAACACACAAGGACACAGTAAAAAATTGAGAAAGGGAAGATGCTTGAGAGACATAAGAAACATAGAGGTTTGGAATAGACTAAGTGAGGAAGTAGTATCGGCGAAGAGTGTGCACAACTTTAAGGAAAAACTAGACAAGTACAGATATGGAGAGGGGACCACACGAGCATAAGCCCAGGCCATGTAAAATTACAATTAGGTAAATACACACACACACACACACACACACACACACATTTCAGTCTCCACAACATACAAATCACTTTCTAACACCCACCATCTAATCTCCTGCCCCCACAGTGTTGAGCGTCTGTTCAACCAGCTGCGTGTGTCTGGTCACCCAGCCCTGGAGCCCCTGCTGGTGACTGGCTCAGGTGCTCTCACCGTGCAGCGGAAGTACGCCCTGCAGGCACGCGCCCTTGGATCTCTCTTCAGTGACCACGGGTGAGTAGGATGTTGATGTTAGGGGGGGTGGCTCTGTGAGATCTGGGATAGGTGTTGTGTGTTAGGTCTACCTTTTCCTGCTCCTCCCTCCTCTCTCATCCCTCTTACCTTTCCCCTCCATTCCCTTCTCCCCCTAATCCTCTTCCTCTCTTATCCTTCTTATCTTTCCTCTCCTTCATCTTCTCCCTCCCCCAACCCTCTTCCTCTAATCCTTTTCAATTTCCTTCATCTTCTTATTGCAGACAGACACCCTTGCCATAGACTGCCAGGTCTTCTGGTGTCTGTTCTTCCTATGTATTCTTCCTCTTCCATCCTTATCAACTCTCCCTTCTTATTTTCTTTCCCCTCAGCCCTCTTCCTCTCATCCCATCCTTCTCTAACTTTGCGATGATGGCCTCCAGCTGAACAAGGTTGGTTCGGCGCAGCTTGGAAGGCTCCTGAACGAGGCAGTTGAAAGCTTTTTGAAAAGCTACTTAAAAAACTGCAGGCGAGGGCGAGGCAAAGGCAGCCCTTGATCAGACAACCTGTTGCGTCGGTGCTGCTTGCAAGAAACTCTGTAACCAACAACGCCTCCGACAAGCGAAGTGATACAACTCGTCGCAGCCAAAACAGGAATCACATATCTGTTTTGTACACAAATGCACGTAGTTTATTACCCAAAAAGGACGAAATTAGGGCGTATATTGCAACAGAGAAACCAGATGTGATAGCCATCACAGAGACTTTGGCCAACTCTGCAAATCTTATATCCGAACTGTCATTCCCCGAGTACAAAAGTTTCCACAAAAATAGAAAGCACAAGAAAGGAGGAGGAGTAATTTGCTACGTAAAAAGTACGTTCCCTGCCATAAAAATAGACAAACAGGACACGGAGAAATACGATTCCGTCTATGTGGAAATAACCACAAATAATAAGAAACTTGCACTTGCAACCGTATACAGGCCCCCAAAAACAACAGGCAGCCGACGACACTGACCTGTACAAAGAGATTCACTCTCTAACACAAAGCAAAGAAGCAATAATAATTGGGGACTCTAATTGCCCTAACATTGACTGGGGACTGATGACTGGAGATCAAGAGGGTAACATGTTTATAGAAATGGTGGAGGATTCGTTCCACACTCAAGTTGTAACTCAACCAACAAGAGAAAACAATCTGCTGGATCTGGTATTAGTAAGCGACCCCGACCTCATTCGCGACTGTGAAGTTGGTGAGAAACTTAATGGTTGCGATCATCACTTAATTCGTTTTAATGTCAACATAAGTCACAAACTCATAGATAATCCGTCAGTGATACCAGATTATAAAAAAGCAAATTTTAACTTAGCCTGTGAGCTGCATCCCCCTGCGACCTGGGACCAACTTAACCTCACCGACAATACAATCGACAACGCGTGGAACGTCTTCAAAGATAAGCTTTTGAAGGTAGAGAAGGCTACAGTGCCTACGAAATCCAGGTGAGTAAATGGTGCTGTAAATCCACCGTGGATGACCAGAGAAATAAAAAGGGCAGCAAACTTAAAAAAAAGGAATTATAACCAAATGAAAAAGAATGACTCAGCTGAAGCCCGTACACAGTACCACAACAGCCTCAGAGCTTGTCGCACCCTTATTCGGAGTAGTAAACGCAACTATGAAAAACAAATAGCGCGTGAAGTCAAGACTAACTCCAAAAAATTCTTCACATACATATGATTGAAAAAGAAAGTAAAATCCAATATTGGTCCCCTGACAGACGAGACCGGATCTTTAACCCAGGACAGTAAACAGATGGCCAGAATCCTCAACAGTAACTTCGCATCCGTATTCACAGTCGAGGACATAAAAAACGTTCCCGAGAGCCCTGAACCGTCGAGGGGGATCATGCCCCTGAATATTGACTCAATATGCGACCAAGAAGTGAAAAAGTACTTGGACAAACTTGACACGAACAAGTCAGTGGGACCCGACAACTTGTCCCTGCAGTTATTAAAAGAGCTTAAACAGTAAATACTTCAGCCACTCACTAACATATTTAACCAGTCAGTACAACTGAACAAGGTCCCAGAAGACTGGAAGATGGCGAACGTAACACCAGTTTTCAAAAAAGGAGACAAAAGCGTTGCATTAAACTACAGTCCCATAAGTTTGACATCAGTGGCAGGCAAAATACTCGAGAAGATTATTAGAGACAAACTTGTCAAGTTTCTGGAAGACAATAATATAATCTCTGACACCTAGCATGGCTTCAGAAATAAGCGCTCCTGCTTAACAAATCTATTAGACTTCTTCCAAGGTATATATAAGAACTGGGATGACGACATCCCCAGTGATGTTATATACCTGGACTTTCAGAAAGCCTTCGACAAGGTACCGCACGAACGACTCCTTAAGAAACTGCACTCAGCAGGCATTGGAGCCAATCTGATCGCGTGGGTAAAAGATTGGCTCACCGACAGAAAGCAACAAGTGCTACTCAACGAACAGCCTTCCGATTGGCTTCCAGTCACTAGTGGAGTGCCTCAAGGGTCAGTGCTGGGACCCATTCTCTTTATCATATATATCAACGACCTAGAATCAGGACTGAAATCCACAATATCGATATTTGCTGATGACACCAAGGTAGGTGGAAAGGCCCTCACAAAGACAGACTGCGAAATCATTCAGAAAGACCTCAAGTCGAGTCGATGTAACACAGACATTGGAAGGAGTTTCTTCTCAAACCAAGTCATCCGCCACTGGAACAATCTTCCCTCAGAAGTAGTAAATGCGAATACCATCAATTCCTTCAAATATCGAACGAGCGTCATTTTATTGTGTCAGGAGTAAACTGAATTCCGAGGTGCTTTAATCTGCTCCTCAGGCCTCAAGTGGCTGTCGAACAGATTAATTCACCATAGCAGGCAACCTCGTAATGAGCCAATAGGCTTTCTGTTGCCTGCATTTCCATGTTTCCTCTTCATCCTTCTTATCTTTCCCCTCCTTCATTCTCTTTCTCTCTCATCCACCTCAGTTTTCCTCTCCTTCATCCTCTTTTCTACCCCTATGAGCTCTCCTTCCTCCTCCCATAGCCTGGCCTTGAGTGCAATGCTGGACAACATTCCCAAGCTGAAGAAATCTGGGCGGTGCGTTCTTCACTCTATGGAGGGGGTTCGCTGCCGGCCAGGGGGGCGGTCCTGGCGGGAGGTGTGGGACGTCATGGACACTACCTGCCGTGAGTCTGTCACCCTAGTGTGTCCCGACCAGCTCCTCTCCACCTTAGACAACTACCTCCGCAAACACCGCTTCTGTCAAGAGTGCAAGAATAAGGTGTGTAGGGAAGTGTAAAGGTACAGCTGTGTGTGTGTGTGTGTGTGTGTGTGTGTGTGTGTGTGTGTGTGTGTGTGATTAATTGTCCTTATGTTTCCATGTATTTGTAGTTACTGTAATATGTCTTCCATAAATTTATATATAAGGTAGTTTTTCTACTTATTCTACTCCCATATTGCAGCTCATATTGTTTTACATTCTCTAAAAATAATGTCTTTGTCAACGGCCAAAAACACCTGTCTACTTTCAAATCTTACTATTGACTTTCCATCTTCTTTTATGCCCTATGTTGTCTTAATTTATACTGTTCCTGATTGCTCTTTTTCCAGCCACATGGGACTGCAAGAACTACCTTTCCCTTACCTTGTAACTTTACCCTGATGGCCACCTTCTATAATCTTCAGAACCACTCATCAATTCCCTTGCAATTCATTATAATGATACCTTCTCAGAACTCTCCTTGGAGGTTTGGCCACATAACAAGTCTGTAAGACACCAACACAAGTTACCCTCTGTAAACTGATCACCAGCTGCCTTCCACATCCATGAATAAAACGTCCTCCACTTAACATATCTTGTCACACTCACCAGATCTCCTTGTCATCCCCACCCATACCAACAAGGTATCCTCACATTCATTGCATCACCTCCCCTCCCCACAGGTCCATCGGGCATTTGACATCCTGGTGGGGGGTCAGGGCAGCAGCAGCGGTGGCAACAGCAGCAGCAGTAGCGGGGGCAGTGGAAGTGGTAGTGGCAGTGTTGAGGCAGGTGCAGGGAACAAGGACAAGGGTTACGTGGCTGCCCTGTATGCTGGCATCCGTCGGTGTGAGGCAAAGCGGCACATCCACATCCCAGCTGACACAGATTATGTCACCCACCTCATCACCCGTGCCGAGCCAGAGCTACAGGGAAGGTGTGTATGTGTGCATGTGTGTGTCATTCACCTGCTTGTATCATGTGTCCTGGGTCTAAAGGACTTCTCTGTGTTTTTAAGTGTGTCTCTTCCTGCTCTGCTTATTGGACTTTTTAATAATACTGCTTTGCTCTTTTCACAAGCAGGAGATATGTTCCCCACCCTCTCTTTACTCTCAACTCACTCCTCTGTCCCACCCTTTCCCATACACTCCTCTGCGTGGGCAAGACAACCATTTCACTGTCTACTCATCACAGTATCTAGCTCCTCATCTTCTGGCAGTTGCTTTTTACATAGGCAGGAGAGACAATCCCCCCACTCTGCACTCACCTTAATGTCCACCTCTTCCTCCTCCTGTCTCACTTGATAATCACCTCTCTTTACACAGACGAGAAAGACATGCCAAGACACTGGAGATTGCCCAAGAGGAGGTGCTCACCTGCCTAGGCCTCTTCCTATATGAGAGGCTGCAGAAGGTGCACACTCGCCTACGGGAAGAGGAGCAGACCTGGGATATCCTCTTCCACGTCGCCCTGGACACTCTGCGCAGGAACTTTGAAGTGAGGGAATGAAGGCAGGATGGAAGCAAGAGAGAGCATCACATTTCTTATGATAGGATGTTGACCCTTCTTCACTGAGTTATGCTACTGCTACCTTTACAGTAATCCATCATATTTTAATGCTGGGGTTAGAGAGGAAGAAAATTCTTATGTCAGAAAGTGTTGACCGGGATATTACATGGAGGGCAGAAGCTAAGCTTATGTGTAGCTCTCATACAAGATCCCTAGACAGTGTTCAGTACTGTTATGGCCCTTAAAGTTGAAAGCTGTGTGTCCAATAAATAAGAACTTAATTTTTCAGGTAGCAAATTAATTAAACTGGTCTGAAAATAATAATAACTCGCAACCCCTTTCCAGCTGTATGTGGAGGACAAGCAAGGCTACTCCAAGTTTGAGATGCTGTGCGAGGAGTTGCAGAGGCAGGAACTGAGAGAGAAGGCCAAGAAGGAGAAAAAGAAGAAAAGAAAGAAGAACAAGAAAAATGAAGAAGGAAAGGAGAACACTTGCCTGGTATGTGTTTCTTTTTTTGATATGTGATTTTAAGGTTTTGATGCACCCTGGAAATAAGGAGACCAATATACAGATTAGGTGATTGTTCCAAAAATTAAATTGGAGCTTGTTTATTCAAAGAAAAATCAACTCACTTGCTACTGAATTACTGCTTTCCTAAAACTTACCATTATTAACTGCATTACTATATTTCACAGGTGCCTTAAAAATTGTCACATTTAAAGCACTCACATATTACTTATCAGTCAATAATTAATTACCTCCCTGAAAAATATTCTTTTTCACAAGCTTCCTTGTAACTACTACTCCCTACCTTCCTCCAGTGTGAGGAAGAGGCTGGAGGTTGCCGGGAATGTGAGCTCAACATGGCTTCATCCACCTGTCCAAGCCAGCGTGCTACTCTCATCAATGCCACCAATAAGCAGGTGAGCCACTGTATGAGGAGGTGCAGGGTGGAAGAACAACACAAGCACCATTACCATATTGGGACGTAGAGATGTATTGGACAAAGCACTGCCAGTTTCACACGAAAGTTCTTTTTCCATGCCAAATGGGTAGCAGCATTCCTTAGTCATTGTTTGGCATTTCTCATCAAGGCTCAAAAGAAGTGAATAAGTTGGCTTAAGACAACTGGTGGACAATAAGTGCGAAGAGTTAAGAGCAAAGGAGATAACTCATTTGATCCTTGCTTTCTCACATACATTTTTTTTTTTTTTTTTTTTTTTTTTTCCATGTGCTTAATCAATTACACCACATTTTCTGTAGATTCTGCTTAACTGCTTAGGAGTGAGCAGTATTGAGTAGCTTCTCAGACTAGTTTGGTATGTAACCATTGGGAGAATTTTGTAGTTTTAGGGGCCACCTTCACAAGTTGTGTTTACATGCATTTTGTGAGGATCATTATGAGATCCTGGTATACACGTGGATGCTAATTTTTCTTATGGATTTAGTTAGTCTTGTCATGATTCATGAATGTTGAGAACCATTCACTATTTTAGCCCTCACACAACAGGTTGGCTCAGAGTTGTTTTGCCGAGGAGGAACCCACCTGGGCCCACCCATAGGCACTCCTCATGTGGGGAACGGTCACCTCCACCCACCTGACCAACCAGGAGGGGGCAGGGGAGGTGGGGGTGGGCGGTGTGGTGGTGGGAGTGACTGTGGGAGTGTGGTTGCCAGTGATGCAGGGAGTGAAAGGGGCAGCAGTGAAGAGAAGGAGAGCTGTGATTCTAGCCCTGACCCTTACCATCACAACCACCATCATCACCACCACCACAACCACCACAGCCACAAGTCACCCCACCCACTAGAGTGCACAGCTTCCACAGACTCCCTTGTGTCCAGGTGTTCACAGGTATAGTAGTAGTTAATAGTAAAATTTTTCCTTTGGAAATTTTCACATATTATAAGTAGAAGTAAGATTAATTATATTTTAAAACATATGGGAATAGAAACTTAGACCATAGAGAGAGTGGTAGAGGTCACTGTATGTCCTTGATTATTTCCTTCTGCCACCAAGACGTGAATTGGGTAACTTCAGGGATCTGTCAGTAAAGGATGCGTGAAGATTGCTACTCAGTTCCCTGAGACTGGAGGTATAAGGGCACATCTACATGCTCTGTATGCTGTATTTGTTATGCATTAATAGGGAATGAGAGATGAGGGTTAGGAGTCTTTTCTATAAGAACTTGGATAATTTTTATTGAATTAAAGAAAAAAAAAATTCTATTACTCTAACAAGCATTCTAAATATTTGGAGAGGAGCAAAAGTATGTGATCAAGAACTGTGAAACTTATAACCTGAGTGTTGTTGTTTTGGCTAGTTTATGTGTGAGGGGGTAATACTTGAAGAAAGCTAAGTGGGTCATATCCTGTCAGCATGGAGTATCTTAAGTGTTGTTGTGGTCACAGGGATCGCGCGACGGAGGTTATTGCTCAGCCCAGGGATCATCTCGGGACTCTTCAGAGGTGGCCTGTGGTGAGGGCCTGTGCTCCCACCACCATGAGGACCACCTGGAGGACCCCTCAGCCCCACACACACCACACCACCCTCACCACAATGATATGGAGCACAGTGAGGCCCTCCAGCCTCCACTGTCCCCATCCCTGCCACGACATACCCAGCCCTTCACACTCTCCCTGCAGCAGATGTTGGATGTGAGTATCTCCTCTCTCATGTTCTTGTTCTTTTATTTGCTGAGTTTGCACTACAAAGGCACCCCTTTACATTCCTCTTACGTCAAATGTTATTTGTATCTCCTTCCCCACATGTGTTTTTGTGCTTTAGTTCACTCACTTTCTACCCCACAAACCTGCTGATCACTCACACATCTTGATCTTGATAAGTAATGTGCAGGCCACCATGCAGGTGCATAACATGCATAGTTGGGTTGGCTGTTTGGGGGATGGGGGAGCTGAGTGTGCAAGGGAGGGAAGTGAATCAAGTGTAATTGTTAGTGTTGGTGCATTGTGGTGACAAGTGAGTGTGTATTTGTTTTCTTTTTGAGTCTATTATACTGTAAGGGTGCTCTTCAAATCCTTATCTTAGTCATAACTAATTTTATGAAGATTCTATCCCTTTTAATTGATTTCTTCTCTCCCCATAGGATTCAAGGTGTGAAGAATCTTTCTCTCCCTCCAAATCTTATTCTTCTTGTCATTGAACATCCTTATTTTTCCTTATGGGATAGAACAGGCTGTTGAGTTCTCTCCCTCCAAATCCTCATTGAAATCCCAATTGCCATGCTTATCCCAATAATGCCTTTCTCTGCTTCCCCGCACAGGACTCCAGGTGTGAGGATGAGGAGATCCCAGAGGCTGAGGTGCAGGCTTGGCGGGCCCGACTTGGGGTGGTGAAGCAGAAACGTGCCGAGCTGCGACAAACACTTCGACAGCGATTCCAGCAGTTCTGCCATCGTGGCTGTGCTGTAGCTGTCCCCAACTCTGGTGTGGTGGGCCAGCCACATCTCTGCCCCCACCATAACCACACACCCATTCCACACCACCCCATCACCACAGCCCCCTCCACCAAGCCATGCTAGAGAGGGATGGATGGACAGAGTGGTGGGGTGTTAGTGATGGGCCTTGGCTGGAGATAAACAAACTGTGTCTGTGCTGTGTTAGTGACTCATATTGGTGTGCTGTGGTGTTTGGGGCTCAATGGGAGGATGAGAGATTGGTTTGGCAATGTTTGATGGTATGCTCATACACTGCAGTCACCCTTGCAGTCTGGGGTGGTCCAAGTACTGATGTTTTGTGATTAAATCTTTTGTTTCAGGTTCCATATGCTGCCCCTGCTGTCTGTCCTTCAGAGGCACAGAATAGCTAAAGAAAGGTCCATCACGTGTCTGTCATATTCTAATGAATACTTGGATGACAGTATTTTTTTCTTTTTTATATCTTTCCAGAGGTGTGTTTGTCCATTTTATTTTACCCAATAATGCTATGTGTTGGTGTAACTGGGACCCAGGAGGTTTGTTTTTGTTCATTTGTTACCTCCCAATGCTATGTGTTAGTTATGGCTGGGACCCAGGATGGCCATACTGATAGAAAGGAAAATTAATTTGTTTTTTGTTGATGTGTTTTTTTTCTATGCTGATGATGGTGAGAATTCCAGATTTCTTTCTTGATTAAGATACAGAAATTTCTGTTTTGCCCATATTTTCTGAAGGATAAGTTACAACAACATTCCTCTATGTTCAATGTTTGTATGTGTTTTCCATGTATTCTAGTGTGTTTGTGTGAGGGGTGTGTAGGGGTGAGAAGGAAGAGTGTGTGTTGGGTGTGTCAGAGTGGGTGTGTGGATGATTTGTGTGTGTATGGTGTGTGTGTGTGAGTGTGTGATGGGTGAGAGAGTGAGTGTGTGTGAATCTCTATCTCTGTCTCTCATTCTCTCTCTCTCTCTCTCTCTCTCTCTCTCTCTCTCTCTCTCTCTCTCTCTCTCTCTCTCTCTCTCTCTCTCTCTCTCTCTCTCTCTCTCTCTCTCTCTCTCTCTCTCTCTCTCTCTCTCTCTCTCTCTCTCTCTCTCTCTCTCTCTCTCTCTCTCTCTCTCTCTCTCTCTCTCTCTCTCTCTCTCTCTCTCTCTCTCTCTCTCTCTCTCTCTCTCTCTCTCTCTCTCTCTCTCTCTCTCTCTCTCTCTCTCTCTCTCTCTCTCTCTCTCTCTCTCTCTCTCTCTCTCTCTCTCTCTCTCTCTCTCTCTCTCTCTCTCTCTCTCTCTCTCTCTCTCTCTCTCTCTCTCTCTCTCTCTCTCTCTCTCTCTCTCTCTCTCTCTCTCTCTCTCTCTCTCTCTCTCTCTCTCTCTCTCTCTCTCTCTCTCTCTCTCTCTCTCTCTCTCTCTCTCTCTCTCTCTCTCTCTCTCTCTCTCTCTCTCTCTCTCTCTCTCTCTCTCTCTCTCTCTCTCTCTCTCTCTCTCTCTCTCTCTCTCTCTCTCTCTCTCTCTCTCTCTCTCTCTCTCTCTCTCTCTCTCTCTCTCTCTCTCTCTCTCTCTCTCTCTCTCTCTCTCTCTCTCTCTCTCTTTTCCTTAGTCTTTAAATACAGGTGGTTTAAAGTTGATTCTTTCCGCCTTCCTCTGCTCTCTGCCAGTCAGGCAAGCATCTCACTGTACAAAGTTTGATTAGATTTGTCTCCAGTTTTCAAGCCATTTGGAAAGGTCACTGATTTATTATTTCCTTCTTGACCTGTAAGTTGAACAAAGTTAAGGTTTCTTCCTTTGTGATCATTTATCATTATTTTTATAATATGTTGATGTTTTATACATGGATCTTGAGGTCATGGGAAGCACTGTCATCAGTTTGATTAGTTTTACATTTATTTGTTTTTCTTTTCCATAATGAACAAAGGAAAAGAAGGCTCAATTTCAAGCACAAGACTGCTTGCTTCTTTTGAAGCCCTGGAGAAGTAAAATTGATGCTGGTATACGAGACAGGCAGGGAGGAAGGAGCTGTTTGTCATTGCCTCTCTGCATTAGTCTTGCGCCTTGTTGTTTGAGTGGCCCTGAGAACTAAGGGTCTACCAGAACAAGAGTTTGGTTCATATCAGCTTGGACGGTTATGGTTGTACATAGCCACAGCACAGAGGGAAGTTTATTATTGTCATTATTATTATTATAATTATTATTATTTTTCTTATCAAGAGAAATTGCCCGCAATGCTGTGGGATGAAAGACAGTTGGCTGTGTTTATAGAGACGACCTCATTCAGACACAGAGGCCAGTCTAAGGTGTTGGGTCAAAGAAATATCAATATCTAAGAATAAAGAAAAAGCAGGTTAAGTTTTCTTCATTCATCCTATGATAATGTTTCTTCTGTATGTCAGGCACCCATATCAATGTAAAACTTACCAGTATAGAACATGATGTTGGTGTTGAGGTAAGGCTTTACACACACACACACGTCACTGTCTGATAGTTACTGAAATAAGCGCTTTTCACCACTGAATGCAGCAGTAGCTGGTCTGCTGCCTCACACCTAACTCTCACAAAACTGTAGAAAGTAGAAAAAATATAATTACACCATCCCTCAATTTCCGTAAGTACAGACTTAGAGCTCACAGGCTGAATGGGTCGAGTGCTGACTTTCCATCATGCTGGTTGTAGGATATACTGAAGATAATAATAATGGTAACATTAAGCAAACAACATATTCTATTCCATAAAATCCATATTGCCTACCATTTTTATTTATTGGCCTCCCAAAAGCACAGGAAGGATTATTTTTCCATGAAGTTGCTTAAAGTTATTGTTAGTTTTTTTTTTTTTTTTTTTTCATTTATTTGCAATCATTCAATCTTATTGGATATATATATATATATATATATATATATATATATATATATATATATATATATATATATATATATATATATATATATATATATATATATATATATATAATATATATATATATATATATATATATATATATATATATATATATATATATATATATATATATATATATATATATATATATATATATATATATATATATATATATATATATATATATATATATATATATATATATATATATATATATATATATATATATATATATATATATATATATATATATATATATATATATATATATATATATATATATATATATATATATATATATATATATATATATATATATATATATATATATATATATATATATATATATATATATATATATATATATATATATATATATATATATATATATATATATATATATATATATATATATATATATATATAGTGGTCAAGAAAAGCATCCGACTCAAGATATCAAAAAAAAAAAAAAACTAAGAACTGAAATAAATTGTGTAGTGACTGCAATTGGTTGTAAGCTAATCATGTTTGTAAGTGGCTGTAATTTGTCAAAGTGGTTGGCGTGCTTACCTACAAATCTGCGGTCCTAGGTTCATATCCTGCTCATCGAGTTGATTCTGTAAGAAACAATCCTATGGAAGAGGCTAAGGGGACGCCCACAGAGTTCGTGGATTGAGGAACTCGATAGGTCCTGCCTGAGGGTAGTACTTGGGATGAGAAAGGGTTGTGCCCCCATTGATTGACTGATTGATAGGTATATACATGGGGCAGTGGGGTAGGTAAAATATAGTAACCTGCATGGATGTTGCACTGGCATACAATGTGTCCTGGATTAATGGATTTTCACCCACCATTGGCTTAAGGCGGACACACACTATACGATGCGGCCTGTCCGGCGGCCGAAAGTGCATGGGCGGAGCAGCGTCGTTCGGATAAAGCATACACACTATGTGGCGGTCTCACGGAATGCCGGGCGGCGGCCGTCACTGAGCCCCACCGCCGCAGCGACGACAACAACACAATTTATGTTTTATGTTCCACAAACATGGATGGCCCTTGTACAGATCAATAAAACTGATCCAAAAGTCTTTATTTATCCAGACGTCAGACATCGTGGAGCGTAGATAATGTGTACACCACGGCTGTCAACGTCGCTTCCCGCCTCAAGGCCGCGCCGCAAGGTGACACACACTGTGAGGCCGCGGGCCGCGCCGGACGGAATTTCAAACATAAACAGAAGGCCATCCGGCCCTGTCGTGAGGCCGCGCCGCACAAATTACACCCATACACACTGCCTTAAGGCCTCTAGCTCCACCCACTTTCCGGCCGCCGGACAGGCCGCATCGTATAGTGTGTGTCCGCGGTCATGCGCAGCTGATGACGTACATACGTATGCTCCCAACTTCACCTAGATACCGTACTTGTCTGACTGTAGACAGAGATCCTAAAGAGTGCGAAGTATTACACTGGTTTTACCAGAAACCATTATGTGCATCGTAGTATAATGGTCCATAGCGTCGAGTGTTGTCACATCCATATAGCTGGGCGTTATCGCGATAAGTTATCGCGATACCTTATTGCTGATAACAAAATCGGATTATCGACCATCCGCTACTTATTTAAATATATATCGGTATCTTCGTTACTTTTGTAACCCAACTAGCGATAATCGCTACTTTTTTTCCGCCTCTCAGGAAAAAAATGTTGTCTCCTTACTGCGCATGCGTGGCCCGGTGTTGTATGAAAAAACTTCGGGGTTTGAAATATCTTCGGTGATGAGATTTCATACTTAGGTCATGAAAATTAAAACACTAGGTTATTTTTTCATGCTACTCAAAAATCAATATATCATAGAGAAAAATCATTTAACTTTGCCCCAAAAATGATTATTCACTGCCTCAAATTTGATATTCCATATTTGTTTGTGAGCATGTCATGGTATTGAAGGCACCCGGTGTTGTGTTATTTGGTGTCCCATCGTCAAAAGCTGGCGCTTTTGTGTACAAACACTGGTCTCTCGTAAACTGCGCATGCTCAGACCAATAAGTGTAGACCTGTACAGTCTCACAATGCTTTTTTAACAGATTAAGAGTTGCTGGAAAGCTGAATCAGACATACAGTACCACCATCCTCGCTGTTTCTAGAACGACGTACACTCTGTACATATAAATACAACTCGTACAGAGTGTCGCCCTAGAAACAGCGAGGATGGTGGTAGGTATATGTCTGATTCAGCCTTCCAGCAACTCTTAATTACGGTTTAAAAGCTTTGTGAGACTGTACCGGTCTACGCTTGCTGGTCTGAGCATGCACCGTTCACGAGAGACCAGTGTTTGTAAACAATTTTTGACGGTGGGGACGCCAAATAACACAACACCGGTTCAGGCATTTCTAGTATTAACGTCCATATGTATACGTGTCAACGTGTGGTTTTAAGGTTTTGTAAGTTTCCTAAAATACAGATAATGAAAATTTTAATTCATCAATGTTGTTCTATCTGAAATATCAATATAGTATCGTTTTCGCCTATCGGACTTATCGCTAGCTAGTATCGGAATTGTGGATTTATATCGGGTATCGGTTATCGGTTATCGCCTATATTTGTGTCTCTAGTTAACGAATATCGGTTATCGCCGTTAAGGTTTTTCATTATTAGTTATCGGTTATCGGGAATAAGGTTTTCTGTTATCGTGCCCAGCTATGGTCACATCTCTCCATCTATACTCTTCTAGGAATTCCTTCATTTGACTGTATCAAGTGTTACCGATCAGCTAGAACGCGCAGGGAAGTATAACATTATATGACTCACTCAACGTCTCCAGCGCGCGTCGGTAAAAATAATTAATAATAATTGGTCCGTCCTCGCCCCTCACCTGCCGGCTGCCGCGGGCCGCCTCGCCTTAGTCGGAGTCAGTCCCCTGTCAGGTGTCACCAGTTCACGCGCTGCGTCAGCCTCGCCTTCACCTTGGGAGTGGGTACGTGAGTTGATGAAATCGCAGAGCTAGGATTCGGAACATGAATTGGTAAAGATTCGTTTTAGGACCGTGCCAGTATCTCATTATCTACCTTATGAAACATCACTATCTCTTCATATATCTTTTCTACAAACCTTCAACAGTCATGGAAACGCTTTGAAAATCCAATTCAAGGACTTTTTTTTTACTCCTGAAAATATGATTGATTGATTGATTGATTGATAGTTTATTGTTGCAAGTTGCTATAATGATATATTGTGTTTCTTTGATAGGAAAACAAACAGACAGTAGCTTAATAATTACCTGTATAGCTATGTCTCAGCCAAGGAGTTAGATTTAAAAATAGTTAAAGACTCTGCTGAAAATTGGCACCAGTCGGTCATTAATTAATACCAAGGCATAACTTCAGCTAGTACAGGGAGATGCATAGCACTATAAGAAGTTTTTGATTAAGGGAAGCTGAGAACCCCCTGGGAGTCGGGATGGTAGGTATTCCTACCCTCTCCTTTGTTGTGTACTTTTGCAACAATAAACCATCAATGACTTAATTAATCAATAGTCTTTTACTTCTCCTAGCAGGATCATACTGGAAAGCGCCGATCCAGAGGCTGCACCGACACCCACCACGGAGCGACTCCCTCTTGGCAGCTGACACCTGTTGGGGAGGTCGTTGACGCGTTGTGCTGTGCGTCGCGGCAGCCGAGGTGAATATCTATATATACAATAGGTAACAGTGAAGGATTTAACAGGCGAGGTTAGTCAAGTGAAGTACCAAGATTAGCACAAGCTAGGTTATGCTTATAAGTGAATGACAACCATAGATAACCGCAAATATGTCAGTCGATGAGGGTCTCCCAGTGACGTCCTTATCAGCTGAAGGGATAACAGAAGTTGTCATGCATTAAAACATAAAAAAGAGTGTCCAGCAGTGAAAGGGAGGAAAGACACGATGGGAAGAGAAAGCAAAAGAAAGTAAAAGGGAAAGAAGAAGGGAAGGAAACAGAGGAGAGAAAGGGAAAGCTAAAGAAAATAAATGGGAGATAAAAGGAGGAGGAAAGACAAAGGAGAGGAGAAAACGAAATAAGTTAAAAAAAAAAGGTAGAGGAAGACAAAAGGGAGTGTACAGTAGCAAAAGGGAGAGAGATGGGAAGTGAACAGAAGGAGAGGAAGCCAGAGAAGAAGACAGAACAAGGGAGAGAGAGGATACCAAGGGAGAAGGGAAAAGGGAGTGTAAGAGGTTAAGACTGGTTATATTAGTGCACCCATTTCTTGCTCCCTACCTCACAAAGCAATCTTCTGTTGTCATACATACCGTAGCTTTTACTAACCTTCAAACCTCTGGAAAAATTGTTACTTTGATGGAAATGCAATGAAAACAGCAACAACTTTTTGCTTCTATATTATTACATACTCCATGGCCTGCCTAACCCAACCTAGGGGAGTAACCTATCGCTACTTATTATATTAAAATCACATATTCTTTTTTAACGTTTTCCGGATAAGAATAGCATGACACCACACTCTGAGGCAATAATTCCATGAAACCACAAAGTAATACTGGTTCAGGAGACTGCCCTCACCTAGTCAGTCAATATATTAGGCAGGATATGATATTTTGGCATAGTGCAACAGTAACCCATTAAGGGCAGAGAAGGAAGGTGGTATATGTTAGTCACTGTAATGGTGGAAATGGGATGAACCTGAATCATCTTTGTACCCCAATGATCCCTGATTGTGAACTGTACCCCAGTGTTCATTGTGGTAAAAAGGTGTCATCTTTTTTCTTGATAAACACTGGAGTACAGTTTGCAATCAGGGACATTGGGGTAAAAAAGGTTTCATGTTCATGGGGTAAAAGACACCTCATCCTCATTGGGTTAAAAATACATTATACATACATTGGGGTTTCCTTGGGGGTTGTAGTATCATTGTGGTACGTTGAGGTAAAAAGACATACCTGTGAGAATGGGTTTGGTCCACAGCTTATGGGGATTATTAGGGATGGAGGCATGACCGGGCTTATAATTTATATGCTTCTTATGTGTGATCACTTTATGTGTATGGGGGAGGGGGAAAATTATCAGGGATGGAGGCATGACCAGACATGTAATTTTATTGTGTTAGTGTGAGGTCATCGTTTCCTACTTGCAGCATATTGATGTAGCTGACAAGTGTATTCCTTAGATATATCTCCACTCAGGTACAGTCAGCAAAAAAGTATCAAACACCCATGGACTGACTGAATAGAATTTGAGTAAAATCTAGACTTGGTGTTGTGTTGGTCAGGTGAGTACTAATGGATTTTTTGCTGACTATATATGACAGGTGGATGAAAAATACAAGATCCTGGTCATGTCATTTTGTAGACATTTGCCATTCATTGATGTGTGTAGTTGTATTCACTGACTCATAGGATTTAGACAGGGACAGTATAGGGCTATTATATTGTCACTCTTTTTATTGATAGAGATTAGTGGGTCTCTAGAGCTAAAATAAAGTTTAGTTAAACTAGATAAGCAAGGAAAATTATATTCAGTAGCTTATTTTTTCAGTTTAATTCAATTTCATCAATGCTTTTTGTTTTTTTGCCTATTTCTTGTTTTGTGGTAGGGAATAAATCAAATAAAGAGAAACTAATCACTACATTCCCAGGTTTATGATGTGAGGGACTTAAAAAAGTATCAATGCGTGACTGTTTGCTCTGGTCAAAGGATTAATCTTGCTGCCATTGAGAAGGTTTAATCACATACATTGTCTCCCTACTACTACTATAACCTGTCCTATCATGTCCCAGCTTGTTCTGTGGTGAAGATGATTGACTGGTTCCTGGTGGCGGTGGGGCTGGGGGGCGTGACATACCTGTTCGGCCTGTGTCACCTGGTCACCTTGGTTGTTGTCTTGCTCTTCGTGGCATTTTTAAGGTAAGGTGTGAATTGTAAGCTGGCTGATTGATTGATAGACTGACTGATTTTTGTTTGTTTACATATTTACATTTTACTAAGTACATTTCGTGAATGAAAGCTGACTGATTGATTGATTGATTGATTTTTATTTAAGAGTACATGTTAACAGTTTACTGAGGATACGGCATGAAAGTATGGTACCTATTTTCAAATATTTCACATACTCACATTTGATGAGGGTTTTGTAGAAGTTATGGGTATTTCAATGGGTGATTTTATGAGCCTAGTGATAGTTTGACAATGTTTCACCACTTTGAACATAAAAAATAAACATGATAACCCAACTCATCTCCTTTGTGGCCTTTAGAAATATTTATTGTGAAAGCTGAAAGCACCAGAGAAGACAGACTTATTCATATTTTAGCACTAATATATATTGTGGTCCTCTTATGTGGCTTTATATGACATGTTTTTTGTGCTGTTCTCAGATGGTGATGTGAAAACTAAATAAATGTATGGAAAGTGTATCAAAAGAGCATTTTGAAGGACTTATTTGTCTGTTTTGGTGTCCATTTTAATATCTAGTTCTGTTGATAACGTCATAAAATGTGGTTAAGCTCTATGGCTACCCCTTGCTTACCTGAAAAATAGCTTCAGCACTGCATAAAATACTTATTGTATGTTAGATATGTAAAGGATAAACTTTGATAATGGCTTTCAGGAGGTTTTATTCTTTTTATTTTACTGGTTGTCTTGCTCTACATTTACACAAAGGTTTAGAGTGCAGTGCCTAAGTGTGTACAAACTATTGAATATCTGACCCTTTTTAGATTTGTCTTTGCCATGGACTGTGATTTTGTAATGAAGTACTACGAGCTCTTTGGAAAACAACCAGGTGAGTGTGGGAGTGCTTTGTTGAGGAAGGGAAGTAGGGAAGGAAGGTGACTGATGGCTTACAGTATGTCATTACCTGTAATTTTTATTCTAAGGTAGAAGGCTTAGTAAAAGGAGGAGGCTACTTAAAAGTATGATAGTGATGTATAGCATAGCAGGTAAATGGCTGCTATCATAGGAATATGTATACTGTATTTTTTTGGATGTGTGCCATGGGATTGAAATTATTTGTATTGTAATGATAGGCAAAGAGAAAGTCACTTTGAGACAATAGTAAAGCCTAAATATAAATAGTGTAATAATGTCACCTACAAATACCTCTTTTTGTAACACCTGCATCCCTTCCTCTTCCTCTACAACTACCCAGAGACACTGAAGGGCCAGGTGGTATGGGTCACAGGGGCGTCAAGTGGCATTGGTGCGGCCCTGGCGGTGAAGCTGGCAAAGGCAGGCGCCAAAGTGGTCCTCTCAGCACGCTCAGTGGAAAAGCTCAATGACGTAAAGCAGCAGTGTCTGAGTGAGTCATGGGGGTGGTGATGGTGGGGGAGGGGGTAGAGGGGTTGCTGGTTAGAGGGGTAGAGGTTGGCATAAATGGAATAAGCTATTTCATGTTAGTTATGGCATTTGGGGGTGGTAGTTGAGTGTTAGTGTGGGGAGAAATAGATTAAAATGGAGATGATGGTGTTGGGAGTGGAGAGATTGCGCCGGTAGGCTTGCTTGAGGGGCCTGGATGGTATTCGGCCCCAGCCCATCATGGCGCAGGCAAGTGTTTATAGTGGTGCCATTAAAGTGGAGATAATGGTGTTGGGAGTGGAGAGATTGCTTGTGGGAGGAGTAGAGGTTGGCTTGGATGCAGTAAGCTATTTCTGGGTTAGTTGTGGCTCTTGGGGGTGGAAGTTGAGTGTTGGTGTGGGTGGAAGTATATTAAGATTATATTCAGTACTCAAAAGGTGGAAATAGATTAAGATTATATTCAGTAGTTCTCAAAATATACTAAAAGCATATTTTTTCAGTTTAATTCAAAATTATTGATGTTTTTGTTTTTTTACCTATGTAGTTTTTGTTTTGTGGTAAGGAAAAAATCAAATAAAAAGTAACTACTCACTATGTTCCCAGGTTTATGATGTGAGGGATTCAAAAGAGTATCAATTATGAGTTGAGGTTGTGTGCATGGAGAAGATTGGACATTGATTAGACATCGCCATTGCTTGTGTAGGGCCCACTGAGTCTAATTTAACCAATGTCTATTTCAAGTAGAGGGAGGGAGAGGTAAGATGAATGTTGAAGAATGGGGGGTGAGAGGAGCATATGTCAAGGCAGTGAAAGTTTCGAAGAAAACACAAGAGGCAAGACCTAGATGGTACAGGTACATCATGAGGAACAATGGAGAATGTGATGAGAAAATAGCACTGGAAATGGAAGTACATGGAAGAAGAAGGAGAGGAAGACCTAAGACGAGATGGAAGGTTGCATAGCAGTGGATATGAGAAAGGAGGGTCTAAATACTAACAAGGCAGGTGATAGAGGCAGGTGGAGGCAGTCATCAAGAACAGTGATCCCATATAAAGATGGGCTAATAAAGCTGACGAAGAAGGAGTAAATGTTTAGGTTGGGGAGAGTGATGGTGATTGGTAAAGGTGAAGAACTTCAGACTTCCTAACATTGCCTTGTGTTACCCAGGGACAGGTCATGTGAAGGAGGAGGAGGTGCTGGTGCTGCCGCTGGACCTGGTGCAGTACGATCAACACCAACCAGCCTTTGACAAGATTCTCAAACACTTTGGGGAGGTGAGTGGGGGCATGTTGGACCCATATCATCATTACTTTGGAGCATATCATTCTAGTATATTACCGTCCCATCTAGCACCATCTTGTATATTACCGTTCTTTCTGAAACTGACTTTTCCCGGCCTCTCATTCTTTTTCTTTTGCTGGAGCAGTACACAGTAGGCTTTTATTTTTGTTTGTTTATATTTTGCCCCTGAGCTACCTCCCTTGCAAAAAAAAGTTAAAAAATTAAAAGCTGGTTCACTGAAGCTGATACTAATAGGGTGTGACAGAAGGCCAACAATAGCTCATAAATTGCCCCTTTACTTGCTTCATGAATGGGTCAATCTTGGTCTTAAATACTCTTACAACTTGGTAGTCTTGCATCTCCCAGCTGGATATTTCTTGTACCTCGCTCCATAATCTGTTTACTCCACTCCCAAGTGTTTCACTGTGCATCTATCCTTCCCTTCAGGAACAAACCAGTGGAACCATTCTCATGAGGATCCTTCAGCTTGCTTTGGGAACTCTTTAGGCTTCTTATTGGTTCCCTCTTCCCAGGATTTTCTTGTATGTACATATGCAACTATGCTGATGTCTGGAAAGAGTTTTACATGTATATTTAGCCAAATTTGATGGTGGCATTCCCCCCCTATCAATGATAAGAAAAGGAAATCTTAACCCGGTAGCAGGAACGGGCCAAATTTGTGGCTTTACCGTGGAGCAAATAGATGATACATAATCTGATCACAAAGGCTTTGATATATATTGTGAAATGGTTTGTGTGAGGGATGATTTTTTCTCATTTTTCTCGCTTAGAGGGACCATTAAGAAACATGATCCCCTCTGCTACCGGTTTAAATAAATTCATAAAAAAATTTCATCCCCTCACAGCTGAATATTCTAGTGAACAATGCCGGCCGGTCCCAAAGAGGACGATGGGAGGAGATCGAGGTGGGTGTGGACAAGGATCTGTTTGATGTGGATGTGTTCTCAACGATTGCCCTCAGCCGGATGGCGTGCAAGTACTTCCTGGAGCAGGGGCGCCCCGGCCACTTTGCTGTCACCTCCAGCATTGCCGGCAAGTTTGGGGTGCCCTTCTCCGCCTCGTACACGGCTGCTAAACACGCACTGCACGTGAGTACCCATGTTAACAGACTGCCACCCGGGCTTGTGAGGCAACATATCAACAGTCATATCTTGTATTGTGAAGTCCATCCTTGACGCCTCTTAGATGCTATACTTTAATTTACTTTATTTTCTTGCCTATCCTCCTGTTTCAGCATCAAATTATTATTATTATTTTATTTTACTAGAAAACAAGGACTGACAGTGACTATTCATTTTTAGAATTTGAGATATTCTACTTGCCCAAGGACAGAGAAAAAAATTCAGATGAAAAATGACAAACCAAAAAAAAGGAATATTGATCAGAGAACATTTCAGGGCTTATTTTTTTCTGTTCATTATATAGTGTACTTATTTTTCTATCACTTATTTATGTCTCAAGTGTAGTTTCCTTTTTTGTGTTGCTTACTCCAATCACAGTCCTTTTCTCCCTTATTACAGGGCTACTTTGAGGCTTTGCGCACAGAGAAGATTGGACAGCAGCTCTACATCACCATGGCTTGTGTAGGGCCCACTGAATCTAACCTAACCAACGTCTGTTTCACCGAGAAGCAGGGAGAGGTAAGACGGGTGTTGTAGAATATGAGGTGAGAGAGTATATATGTCAAGGCTTAAGGAGATGAGTTGATGGAGAGGGGAAAGAGATTATGTAAGGCAGGGATGTATGGGTAAGAGTGAAGGAGAGAGAATATGAAGAGAACTGTGGAGAAAAGGATGAGAGGAGTGTGTGCTGAGATGTGAAGAGATGAAGGGAGGGAGAGGGGCTAGAAGTTGAGTAAGGCAAGGAGGGATGATGAAGAGAGCTAGACTGAGCAAAGAGAAGGGTAGATAAGAGTGTGTGTGTTTGTGTTTAGCCATATGAAGGGAAGGTAAGGTGGTAAGGGAGAAAAGTCAAGGTCAGAATTTAGACTATCAACTTCATCCCTCCAGCAGACATGCCATATGACAACTGTAGTTGCAGCACCATGACGCTACTCCAATCAATGAATCAATGAACCCTACATCAAACAACATACACACACTGCACCCAAACACACACACACACACACACACACACACACACACACACACACGCATCTCTTACTTACACTGCCCCAGTACACTCACGGCTTACCCTTGACTTACATCTCTACAGTCCCTTGGGAAGGAGCGTACGGGGAAGATGCTGTCGCCTGAGCGCTGTGCTGAGTTGTTTGTTGTGGCACTGGCCAATCGAGTGTCTGAACCGTGGATCTCATTGCCGCCTCCCCTGTTTCTCCTGTTCTGCATGCAATACCTTCCATCGCTGAGCAAAACGTATGTGTGCCTGTTTGTGTACCTGCAGAGTTATTCATAGTTGAAGCATTTCAGATATTGAGGTCTTCTATGTCTTGGGCTAAATAGTACCTTTTTTTTATCATGGTATTTTTTTGGCACCTAATATTGAAGCCTCCAGTCCATTCCATTGGTTGAGGCATGTTTTTTGGAATGGATTTTTAGCTTATAGTTATGAGGTTTCATTATTTTTAGTCTTGCATCATGAGGAGATATGTGTGTGTGTTTGTGTAAGTTTGTGGCTGACAGGTCAGCCTTGTTTTTCTATGTTAAGTTATTGTGATATGACTGACAGGCTGTTTTTCTTTTATTATGTGACTAGTTTTGATTGAATTACTGTGTATGCCTATGAGTGGTAAAAGAATGTATTTCCGTTTTTATCTAGCATCCTGCTCGGACTGTCTGCATGCTTTCTTGTTTGTCTAGCTGACCAGATCAGTTTGTCTTTCTGTGGCAGGCTGTATATATTCAGAATGAGGACAAAAAATGTGAGGGAATAAAGGTAGATATAAGAGACTGATAAGGAAGAAAAGACAAAGGAAGGAAAATGCAGACTTGAGAGGAAATTACATAAAACAGCAACAACAGACTAAGAATCATCAAAGTAACATAAATATGACAGCACAGTAACAACACACCCAGTAACACTGGATAACCTAATCCCTTTCTCTCTCTCCATTGCAGTTTACTACAGCTCATCCCTGTCAGTTACATGACGAAGCTCAGGGATGGTCGAACTGACCTAGCAAACCAAGGGGGAAAGTAAGGGTGGCAGCACACTCATCCTAATATGCAGCAGTAGAGGGAACAGTGCAAACAAAACATAGAGGGAACAGCACAAAGTAAACAGGAGGAATGAACAGCAAAATACAGCAACAAAAAGAAAAGAAGAAAAGTGATCATTGTACATTTTTTATAATAGCAGTGCCCAAAGAAGAGGAATAATGAGCTACCTAGTGTGCAGCAACAACAACAACAACAACAATAACAAAGGTGGCTGAGTGGTCAGCGTGTGGACGTGATGATCCAGAGACCTGAGTTCAAGTCCCGCCATTTCCAGCTGACAATTTTCAGCCATCACCAAGTGACCTGATTAGGTACCACTTATCAAGCTTTCACAAAACTCCATGAAGAGGATGAAGGAGTTCCAGGAGACAGCATGAGTCAAGCATAAACATCGTCATTATAAATAAATACTTGCCCACACCACTAATAGGCTGCAGCTGACCACCAATCCCAATCAAAGAGCCTACTGATACTATGGACCACACATAAAAAGAAAAATCAGCAAGTAAAGGAGGAAGAATAGGAAGCATTGATGAATAGGAACCCAGCCATTATACATTGTTATAACTGTTAACAAAAAGAGAGGGACAATGGGGAGGAAGAAGAGGAAGTAATAGCCTATGTAATATTATGTGGCAGTAAGAACAGAGGGAAGCAAAGCAGGAGATGGAAAAAATAAAAGAAGAGGAGGAGGAGGAGGATCAGAAAGAGGACAGCAGCATCAGGAGGAACAGAACCAACAAGCTAGGACAACCAACTCACAGCTGCCTGAGGATGGATTCTTTGCTTTTAGGTAACCTCTTTGTCAGTAGTATTCTTGGCTCTTCATTTTTATTTTCTTCATCCATGTTGAGTTAGTGTTGGTCTGTTGATGTAAATTCTTTCACGATTGAACTTATAGTCAGTAGTCATCTTAGGTGGGCCGCGGGCGCCATCCTGTATAGGTGTAAAATGTCTTGTAGTTTGTTACTGTTGTTTTTACTTTTATTGTTTGTCATCACTTCTTTTGTTCATCTTTCTAGTATATATGGTAATGGGTACAGGGTATATTTAGTATTTAGAAGGTATTCAGTATTCAATTTATAGTGTTTTGGTAAGAATTCTTCTGTAGATGAATATCAATTTGCCCTGTTTACTTTATTTTGTTCATGTAAATACCACTTGATTGCTATGATTCATCAGTGTGTCAGTATTCAAAAAGAGGAGGCTAACAAGGAGTGTGTCTTCTACTTTAATGCCACTGGTGGTTCTTGAATACTCTTAGTGGATGGCCAGCTACAAACAATGGTGAGGCAATGTATTCATACTCAGTTTTTTTATTTTTCTCCTCACGATAAAGAATTGATATCTCTGTAAAGCTTGAGATACTTTAATTTCTTTCTCTTTGTGGATATTAGAATACTGAGAGTGGTGAGGGACCTAATATCACTGTTAACTCTTGATGCACAACCCTTAGTGTAGTGCTTTTTGCCTCGTCCTTTACTGGGGTTATTTGCACTTGAAATGGCACACACTAAACTGTTAAGAGCTTACTGCTGCATTCTAACCACTTGCCTCATATGGCCGAATTGGTAGAGTACTGGGCCCACATTCACCGCGTGATGGACGACGCGGGTTCGAATCCCCACGCTACCACTCGGATTTTTCAGTCACCGCCTAGTGGCTTAAAACTACCCACATGCTGTCCTGAAGACCACCCATCAACCCGGACTCTAGAGGAAGCCGTCCAAGCGAATCAAGAACGAGTTCCGGGGGGCAGCATGAGCCAATGCAAGATGGCGCCACTATAAACACTGCCTGCGCCAGAACGGCTGGGCCACCATCAGGCCCCACCTGGAAGAAGTCTTAAAAAAAAAAAAAAAAAAAATATATATATATATATATATATATATATATATATATATATATATATATATATATATATATATATATATATATATATATATATATATATATATATATACAGTATATATACACAGTCATACCCCACTTTAAGTTTGTTCAATTTATGTCAATTTTGATTTTATGCCACTTCTTGAGTAATTTTTGTTTGGTGAACACCATTATGTCTGACTCTGTCACTCAGCAATGTAGCCTATGCCAGATGACTTGGACCAAGACTTGGTGTGGACTACCACCATATTGCAGTATATATGCCATACAATTCACATGTATACCATACTGTAACAACAGCAGCATACAGAAGGTGATCTGCTTGCTCTAAAGTAGTCTGAAGGTTCATTTACCTCTGGTGAGTCTTGGCATACGACTGATCACCAAGACAAAGACTCGGTCTGGACCAGCACCATAGTGTGATATATACCACACCATATATACCATACACTTATATGTACCATGTTAGTTTATATACGCACCATGTCATAATGAGAGTTATATTGTTCTTCGTGTTGTTTACCCAATTTGTAAGATGTTTGTTGTCGTACATCGTAGTACGTAAAGCCCAGTGCACGCTACCACTACCATCGATGCATGCCAACAAATCTCATCAAGGAGACTAGTCTATGAATTTCACTGATGAGCAGTGCCATTGTCAGTGTTTGTCAGTGTACGCTTGCTGGCTTCCTGTCCATACTGCCACTTTTGAGTGACAAATACTCAATTAGCAGGAAGCCCAGACAGTGAGGAGTGGTAATGTGTATGCGCCATACACACTAGTTGTACACTGTTTACAGCGTTTTAGTCATTTTAAGGTATTTTTAAGGCATTATATAAGTCCAGTTTATGTCAAAAAATGGGTTACGTCACAGCTTTTTGAACCAATTACGTAATGACTTAGGGCAGGGTATGACTATTACTACATATTGCTTTCTAATTAAGAGTGTTTTAGTTTGTATTCATTCAAGCTCTGTGAAAAGATTGTGAAAGAACAGTGACCCGCTGAAGTCAGGGGTTAGGAAGCTTCAGAAAGGGGGAATGAATAAAGGGAACGAAGGGCATGAGAAAGAAAGGAAAAATGTAAATGAAGAGAGGAAGGAAAGGTGTTTTAAGTGGAAGAAGTGCACTTGAAAGAACTGGAGTGTGTGTGTGTATGTGTGTGTGTGTGTGTATGCTAAGTGCCTTTTAAAGTTTAGTGAAGTGCCTTGCAAAGCATAGTCCATATTTGCAAATGTATCAGAGAAGTAATAATATCAGTCTTAAAGGTTTAAACGGGAAGTGTGTTGTGTTTTTAGCAACCTTGTACATGTGTGATTTAAGAGATGGGGTGATGATAAAAAATGGGAACAAACACACACACACACACACACACACACACACACACACACACACACACACACACACACACACGCACACACACACACATTCACACACACAAAAAAATCATAAAACAAAGAAATATTAAATCTATGGTAAGGTTTAATTTCTGTCACCTTGTTCTCCCATTTGCTCACCTCAAGGCTAAACCAAGTTTTTGTTATGCTCAACTCATGTCCACTCTTTTACTAAATCAGCTTCCTCGAGGTTGGGCATGCTGTATCGTCTCCACCAGTTCTTTTCCCCATCACAGATGCTATTCTTATACGGGGGCCTTGTCCGTCCTCATAATGGAGTATGCATCTCATGTGGGGGGGCTCCACACACACAGCTCTCTTGGATAGAGTAGAGTCAAAGGCTCTTTGTCTCATCAACTCCCCTCCTCTTACTCACAGTCTGCCTCTTAAATTCTACCACCATGTTGCCTATTCTTCAATCTTTAATCAATATTTTCATGTTGACTGCTTTTCTGAATTTGCTAACTACATGCCTCCCCCCCTCCCACATCCCTACTGCACTCAACTTTCTACTCTAGCTCATTCCTATACTATCCAAAGCTCTTATTCAAGAATTAAACAGCATTTTCATTCTTTCATCCCTTACACTGGTAAACTCTGGAACCATCTTCCTTTGTCTGTATTTCCTCTTGCCTACAACTTGAACTCTTTCAGGAGGAGAGTATTGGGACACCTCTCCTCCTGAAATTGACCTCTCTTTTGGCCACTCTTTTGAACTCTTCTTTATAGGGGCAGTGGTTAGCGAACTTTTTTTCTCATTATTTTTTTTTTGCCCTTGAGTTGCTTCTTTTGTTGTAAAAGAAAAGAAATGCAGAATATTGGAAAATCAAATACTTCAATCAACCCTCTTAAACAATAATTTTACAACATTACCTCCAGCTTTCTTGTCTAGCATTTAACAAATTTGCTCTAATCTCATTCAAACAGCACCTCCAGCTTTCATTCACTCATTGATTCAAAACTCATTCAAAACTCAGTTCAATTCACTCTCTTTGGACCAGTACAGTAGTAGTTTTATCCGCACGTAAATTTAATAAGAACTATTGAGTACTTTCTATTCAATTTTAACTATCCAGTCATTTAATAAGGGAGGCAGCCAGCCAGTCAATCAGCCAGCTACCCATGCTACCCTTGCTTTCATGTCTGTCACTCTCTCCTCCTTGTGTGTGTCATCAGCACCAAGGTGACCTCACACGCCCCTTCCTCACGCCCACACAGATCAGTCACTCAGCTCCTAGTTATCAGTTCCATTAAATGATTTTTGGGAAAATATTCATTATATAAGCTATGCGTTGCCTCGACTATTATTAATATTTTTTCTTGTTTCCTCTTGAACATGGAATAGTTAAAGTGGATGAATATTATACCGTCACTTCCGACCACAACCAGTAATTATTTAATGCACATACCGAGTACTTCAACAGCAGCTATTGTACCATATAATTATCACTTTTTTATGACTAGTAAATTGTCCCTTTTTTATATATTTAGAGGCAATTGAAAAAAGCATTCAGCTATCGTACAATGTTTACTGCAGCAAATGTACACTTGTAGGCTACACACACACACACACACACACACACACAGGAAGCTTTAACAATACAGGTGCGTCGTTAATTTACAGTTAATTACACTTGACGTACAAAATTACAAATGTCAAAAGAACAGCGTGTGCTTACTCTTGAACCCGACAGACAGACAGACACATCACCGAACAGCCAGTCAGTCAGTCAGTTTGCCATGCACGAAGGAGAGATACTTCCTCTTTCCTCTTCTTACTCCTCTTAATCATTCTCCTCTTGCTTCTTCATCACCCCCACCCCCACCACCTCCTTCTCCTCATCCTCCCATAATAATAATAATAAATAACGGAAAGTTTAAATGTCAACTTAGACGAAACACAGTGCAACCTTTCCCCGTGTGCTGCGAGTCTGTTGGTGAGAAGTTGAGAACACAAACTCCCCCCCCCCCCCCTCCCTCTATACCACACCCCTTCCCCTTCCTCACTTCAGGTTACCTTTTTTCTTCTTCTTTTCCTCACACTTGCCTCTTCCATGTGTATCACCTCTTTTCCTTCCCATTCATTTGTTTTTTATCTTGGCTACAGCTCTTATATCCTCCGTTGTCTTATGTTTCTTCTTCTCGCATTCTTAGGTTCCATCGCCTTACATAGATTCTCTTCTTTTTCTTTTTAATCTCCTCCTCTTTCTTCTCGGGCCTATCCGTTTACTTTCCCTCATTTCCTACATACTTCCCTTTCCTCTCTTCCCTACATACTTCCCTTTCCTCTCTTCCCTTCCCTCTTTCGTTCTTCCTTTCTTCCATTCCGCTCCTATTTGCTTTTGTAGGAGCAGCGATTGGCGGGCTTTTTTTGTTGTTGTTTGTTTTTTGCTTATTGGCCTTGAGCTGTTTCCTTTACTGTTGAAAAAGTAAATAAATCCCTTCACCCTCCTCCTTCCCCTCACGTTCACTCACCCTTCTTTCCTCATACGCCTTCCCGCAGTCTCCCTTCTTTCATATTCATTCCCATCCTTCTTTCTTCCTCAACTCAGTTTCTTAATTCCTCTACCTCTTCTTGGCTCGTCTTCCTTCCACCCTTCCTGTGTTGTTTCGTCACCATGGCAACTGAGTCAGGAAGGGGGGGGGGGTAGAGGCATATGAAGGGAGGGGGGAGTTGGGCTGTGCAGGAGGAATGGGAAGGAAGGGGTGAGGGAGAGGTGTGGTAGCTGGTAGGGTGACAAGGTTGCATGACCAAAGCTATATTCTGTTCACACTAGCATCGTAAACAATTAGCCCCTCCCCTTCTCCCAATATGTGTATATCATTGGCCAGTCCACCAGCAAGCCACGCCCCCTCTCTAACTCAGGCTGCATGTGATTGGTTGATACGGGAAAGGGGAAGTCTTATGAGTGGTTGCTGGGCGGGCTTGGGCGGGGCTTGTTTTCAGTGTTAATGTGAACAGAGTATGAAACTTTACCTACCTTGACTTCCTCTCGACAGCTTTACTTTGCCTGACCTGACGTGTAGGTGCTACTGTTAAGCTTGGCTAGGTTTGTGTTAGAGCGTAAATCTGTGCGTGACCTGACATTAACCTGACGTGACCCTGTGTTTGATAATCTCGTGTCAGCCATCTTCCTAAAAATAAAAAATAAAGTAAATAGTAGTGATTATAATTATGTGTGACGGACAGAAGAGTAGTCAGCTTGTTTGCTTATTTGTTTTCCATTCTCATTCCTTTGTTTCCTTGAAGATGGCAGTTGATTAAGGTCACACACACACACACACACACACACACACACACACACACACACACAACACAGACGTCGTTCAGTGCATGTACCACTTTATTACAACACAATACAGGTGGTGACGGCTTTTCAGCAACACAGGGCAGGTAGTCTTCCACAGGTAACACACACAGCCCTTTCCATTGCGTGAACAGGTGTCAACAGAACCCTTTCCATAACTAAGATGCCAACGTCACTGGTTCCCTTACAAAGGTGCCAGCCTGAGCAGCGTATCCACCGGTGCTCACTCCCTACACATACATAATATCCTTCCCTCACCTCTATATTACTTGATTTACACTTCATGTTTACAGGTGCTTGGTAAAGGTGCATAGAGGTATTTCGTTTGGTATATGGAACATCTTCGTCAATAACTGTCTTTGTTTCCATAGGTGGTGCCAGAGTTTGATATTTAGTATTCATGGTGCAGAGTTTATTCCAAAGGTGACGCAGCCATACTGATTTTGTTTTCTTTTCAGAGGCAGTACGATTTTTGTTGTCTATACAAGTTACAAAGTTTCGTTCTGGTGGTTGGTGGGGTCATTTCACACATGGTCCACCTCACACCACAGTCTGCATCCCTACATGAACTGCCTTTCTGTGCACAGCTCTTCTCCCCACTCTCTTTTCTCCTCTCTCTCCACTTTTCTCTGGTCCACTTCGCTTTACACGTTCTCCCTCCTTGAACTGCCTATCCGTACACAGCTAACTTGCCCAACACTCCACAGCCCAATCGTCTGATGCTGGTGTGTGGCTCTTCACTGGCCCTCACTCCCTTTTTCTTTCCCTTCCTCATTCTCCGGACACCGTCAAGCTCAAACTTTACAAGTGTTGCTGCTGATACCTCAAGGTGCACCGGGGCCGTTGCCAGACATTCAGCACTTTGGAGGTTTAACCCAGAGTTATGTAGAATCTCAAACGCCGAAGACGCGAGTTTTATCTTTTATTTTATCACTATTCTATATATTATTTAATGGGTTTGGGGCCATGCTTCCCAATAATTATTCATTTATTTATTTAGACTATAACAATATATTCAACCATCTGGGTAATTAAAAAAAAAAAACAATCGTCTAAAATAGTGCAAATTGATTCTTGAAAAGATTCTGTGCTAAAGCCTCGAAAGTCCATCTCTAACAACGACCCTGAGGCGCATCACATTTCCACAGGTAACTACCAGCTCAGCCTCGGTCCTCTCGGCACGTAAGGTTACTCGAGACTTACCTGTAGTGACAACAGTACAGGTAATTCTTTGTCTAGTTGGCGCTACGGTTTGCTCTTCCTGTTCTTGTGACGTCGCATATATTCGCTTTGCCTCTTGTTTCCCACTGACACTTTCTTGTTGATGAAACCCTTGGTTTATATTGGTTTACCATTCTGTGTGTCGTGTGTACGTGTCTGTTTTCCTTTTTTTAATTTCCTTTATCTTTCCTTCCATCAGTCCGATTGTCTTTTTCATTTGCTCTTTCTTCACTTTTTCACACTCCTTTTTTCTCTCATCACCTCCTTTTCTGTCTTTTTCTCTTTTTGTCTTTTCTTTCTTCATTACTTTCTTTACTCCTTTTTTCTGTCTTTTCTTCCTTTCTTCATTTCTTCACTACTTTCACTCCCTTTCTCCGTCCACAGTTAATTATACCAGGTATATACCAGGTTATACCAGTCCCTTTCCACACAGGTCCACAGAAGCACCACTGGACACAGGCACACAGGCAGTGGTCACACAATCCTCTCTCTCTCTCACTAGGTTTCCACAGGTTACCAAGCCCTTACTCCACAGACACCACGAGAAGCATGCACCAGTAGCCTCTTTTCAGGTTCTCGAAAGGTCTTTATCCCTTCCATAGGTCACCAGAAGCACCAGTGTTCCATAGTCACGGTTCTTTCTTTCTACAGGCAAATGTACACTGCGGTTTCTGCCCCACAGGTTCCAGAGATTTCGAGGACCACTAATCACCTCCTTACACACACACACACACACACACACACACACACACACACACACACACACACAGGCACCACCACCACCACCACTGCTCTTCACAGATACCCTTTTTATAATCCTCCTTTTCTTCTTTTTTTTCTCTTTCCAGTCGCCGTCTAACCCACACAGCACTTGTCACCACTCTGGGCACCACTCCACACAGGTATCATGAACGTGGGCACCTGGACATTGGATCTAGTCACAGGTAAGAGGAGGAGGAGGAGGAAGAGAAGTAACGCGGCTATAGGTTGGCCAGGGCAGGGCAGAGCAAGATGGGCTGTGAAATGGGGGGGGGGGGATTTTTTTATTTTATTTTTTTTTTTTTTTTGAGAGGGAGTTTTGTGTGAGCATAGAAGTTTTTGTAGTGAGTGGGAGGTGAGGGACATGTAGTGAGAGGGGACTGATATAGAAATAAGTGAGAGGGGAATGTATGGGATTGTGTGAGTGGGGACTGTATGGGAGTAAATGGGAGGGGACGGTATAGGTAGAAATGAGAGAGGTCTGTATGGGATTGTGAGAGGGAATCATGGCAGTGAGAGGGGACTGATATAGAAATAAGTGAGAGGGGAATGTATGGGAGTAAATGGGAGGGGACGGTATAGGTAGAAGTGAGAGAGGTCTGTATGGGATTGTGAAAGGGGGTCATGGCAGTGGGAGGGGGGCTGTATGGCTATTAAGTGAGAAGGGTCTGAGAGAGAATAGTGTGTGGGAGAGTGTGCAACGAAAGAGTGGTAGACTGCGAAGTGTACCGAGAAAATGCATGTAGTGGGTGTAAAGGGTGTACTGGATGAAAATGGGGGATTGAAATGTAGTTAGGGTGAAAGAAGTACAATGGGAAGGTGTGAAAAGTGTACTGAAAGAAGAGAGGAACCTGAAGTGTATTTGGGGAATGAACAAAGTGTACTGGTGGGTGTAGAAAGTGTAATGGTGGGAGAAAAGTAGAAGTATAGTTGGAGTTATATTTAAGTGTATTCAAGTACTGGGAGGAGATTAACAGTGAAGAGGAAGGAAGGACGAAAGGAAGTAAGGAAAACGTGGTTGAATTATACTGAAAGAAGTGACTGAAGTGCACAGGTGGAAGGAAAAGAGCATAATGAAGTGTAGTTAAAAGTGTAATCAAATACCAGAAGGAGACAAACAGTATAATGGACGGGTGGGGGAAGAAGCAAGACAGGAAACAGTGACTGAAGTGTACTGAAAGAAGTGACTGAAGTGTAGGCTACTAGAGGGAAGGAAGGGAGGAACTGAAGTGTAGTTAGAAGTGTAATGAAATACTAGAAAGAGACAAAAAGTAATGTACAGGTGGGGAAGACAGGGAGGAGAGAAGGAAGAAGTGACTGAAGTGTAGGCTACTAGAGGGAAGAAAAGGAGAAACTGAAGTGTACATAGTTAGAAGTGTAATGAAATACTGGAAAGAGACAAACTAATGTACAGGTGGGGAAGGCAGGGAGGAGAGAAGAAGTGACTGAAGTGGGAAAAGTAGAAGAGGACGTGGAGGGGTGGGAATGAAGTGTACTGAGCAGCTTGAGGGAGGGGAAGGTAGGGGGGGAGGATAAGTGAACTATAAGTGTAACAATACTAATAAGTGCAAGATTAGTCCATCCCAAGTGGAGGTTTAATATCCATAATAAGCGGTTTGCCGGCCTGCAGCGGGTGGTGGTGGTGATGGTGGTGGTGGTGGTGGGCGGAGGTGACATGGGGGTGCATGGGCGGGGGGATGGGCGTGACGGAGGGGGGGTGGTACTGCTGCATGCCCCCGACCCCTCCCCCAACCCCCACCACGCCCCCGCCGCCCCCCGCCTCCAGCTTCTCCTTGTTGTGTAGCTCGTCCCGTTTCTTCATCTGCTTCCTCTCCTTCGCCCGTCTGTTCTGGAACCATATCTTGACCTGCAGGGGGAGAGGGGAGTCAGCGGGAGGGAGAGGAGAAGGAGGAGAAGGAAGAAGAGAAGTTGGGGTTTATATTAGCCTGTAAGTAAGAGGGGCTTAGGAGAGGAGATGGAAGAGGAAGGATGGAATATATATTGGTCTGCTAAGGGAGAGGGAGGCTTGGGGGGTATAGTAGAGGAAGAGGAAGGATGGGGTATATCTTGGTCTGTTAAGGGAGAGGGAGGCGTGACAGGGGGTACAGTAGAGGAAGAGGAAGGATGGGGTATATCTTGGTCTGGTAAAGGAGAGGGAGGCGTGGGGGGGGTACAGTAGAGGAAGAGGAAGGATGGGGTATATCTTGGTCTGTTAAGGGAGAGGGAGGCGTGACAGGGGGTACAGTAGAGGAAGAGGAAGGATGGGATATATCTTGGTCTGTTAAGGGAGAGGGAGGCGTGACAGGGGGTACAGTAGAGGAAGAGGAAGGATGGGGTATATCTTGGTCTGGTAAGGGAGAGGGAGGCGTGACAGGGGGTACAGTAGAGGAAGAGGAAGGATGGGGCGTATATTGGCCTGTTAAGGGAGTGGGGAGTGAGAGGAGGAGGAAGAGGAAGAATAGTATATATCTTGACATGGTCCCATAACTCCCATTCCCTCCCTTTCCCCTTCCTCCTCTTATATAACTTTTTACCTCATGTCTCCTAAACCTTCTCATACCTTCTCCCTCAATTCCCCGTGTCCTGTCTTTCCCTCCTCTCTCCCTGTCACTCTCAATCCCACTCCCTCCATTTCCTTCCTTTTCCTCACCCTCCCCCCCTCTGCCTCATCTCTCCCCTTCCTCTCTTCCTGTCCCCTCTCAATCTCACTCCATCCCTCTCCTTCTCATTTCCTTAATCTTCTTCTCCTTTATTCTTACCGTTTCTGCCTCCTTTTCTCCCTCCTCCTCACCCTCTCTCTCGCATCCCCTGTTTCCGTCCCTTCTACCTTCCCCATTCCCCTTCTTTCTCTCCCTTATTCTTACTCCTGTCTCCCAACCCTTCTCTTTGTACCTTCTCCCTCACATTTCCCTGCCCTATCTCTCTTCTCCCCTCTCTCCCTATCCCTCTCAGTCCCATTCCCTCCCTTTCCCTCCCCTCTCTTTTCCTACACTTCCCTTTCTCTTTCCCTCTCTTCTTACTCCAAATGTCTCCTTTCCTACCCCTTCCTCTCCTTCATTTCCCTTCCTTTTATATACTCTCTTTTAATTCCATGTGTCTCTCTTTCTCTCTTCTCTATTCCCCTCTCCCTCAGCCCCTCCCTCCCTCTCCCCCCCGTCCCCCGGTTACCCCGTCCACCTGGCGCTCACCTGCCGCTCGGAGAGGCCCAGCATGGAGGCGAGCTCACTCTTCCTCCTGATGGTGATGTAGCGGGAGTAGTGGAACTCCTTCTCCAGCTCCAGCCGCTGGTGGTCACTGTACACCACGCGATACTTGTCCTTAGTGCGCGTCTTGCCTGCAATGAGGGACGGAGTGAGGGGCGGAGTGGTGAAGTGTGGGGGTGAGTGGAGGGAGAGGGAGAGCAGGGGTGATAGAGTGGGATAATTGTAGTAGAGGAAGAAATAGGTGGAGAGGGAGTGAAGGAGTTGTGTAGGGAGAGAGAGAGAGAGAGAGAGAGAGAGAGAGAGAGAGAGAGAGAGAGAGAGAGAGAGAGAGAGAGAGAGAGAGAGAGAGAGAGAGAGAGAGAGAGAGAGAGAGAGAGAGAGATAATGTAATTGCAAGAGGGAGAAAGACATGGAGGAAAAGGAGAAGGGCGAGTCAAAGAAGGAGGAGGAGGAGGAGGAGGATTAGCTACAGGAAGACAAACATAATTAACGGAAAAATATGCATGCAAGAAAGGAAGTAAGTCATTTGCATAATACCGCGACATGAGACTCCATACATATGCAATTAGCCGCTTAACTATTGTTCTTGTCATTGTTATTATCTTCCTTTATTCAGTCACACACACACACACACACACACACACACACATCTGCTAATACTTCTCGGCTTCGTTTTCTTGATAACGCCCTAACACTCTCTCTCTCTCTCTCTCTCTCTCTCTTTGTAAATAGAAAGTGTATATTAGGCTGCCAAAACAATGAAAATATGAATAACTTGAGAGAGAGAGAGAGAGAGAGAGAGAGAGAGAGAGAGAGAGAGAGAGAGAGAGAGAGAGAGAGAGAGAGAGAGAGAGAGAGAGAGAGAGATATGGTCTGAGGTTCGCAGGTGGTATTTTAGTAATTACTTATGTGTCTATGTGTATGTTCAGCTGCACGCACGCACACACACACACACACACACACACACACACACACACATCATTTTTTTTCCTTGCTATCTATCTATCTATCTCTATCTATAGCCATCTTTCTATTTATTTTTCTATCTATCTAGCTGTCTATCTATTTATCTATCTATCAATCTATCTCCATCCATCAATGAAAGAGACTGTCAGGTTCATGTGTATACATAAATATTTACGAATTATTTATGCAATCTAAATTTTGCAATATGACTTTTTCTAAAGGTTAAACAATACGGTCATTAGGGAACAAATGTTTGAAATATTATGATGGCGATAAGAAATGGATTGGGCAGGTCATATCATGCGCTGATCTCATAGCAGGTAGATAGTCAAGTAACAGAATAGCAACCTTTAAAATGTATAAGAAGCGAATTAAAGTCAAGCCCGACGGAGTACCAGGTGGAGAGAGAAAATTCGAGGATCAAGCTGAGCAGAATGGATTTTTTTTTTTTTTTTACAGTAAAGAAAGCAACTTAAGGGCAAGACAAAACAAACAAACAAACAGACCCTGCTTTATTGCTCCTATAAAAGCACTGCCCTAATAAAATAAGTAGTAATGAGCGTCCTGAAGAGAGACCAATACCGCATGGAGAGGTGCCGTGATCTCCTCCTGAGTACTGTATAACCCCAGACAGATCCGGGTAAAGAGTATTGGGAAAGGTCTTTGTCTTGTACTGCACTATAAAAAAATGGTAACAGCTGACGGGGACGACGAGGATGGCCAAAGCCCCCATAAAATAATATAACTGATTTTTTTTCTTCTTTTTTTAGTTGCAACAGAAACTCACATGTACTGCGCGGTATTGTGAGTGTTATCGAACTTGTGACGGCGGATAGTGTTGTTGGTTTCGCGTATGCTGTTGTTCAATGTGAGGTTTACTTCCGGGGGGGGCAGGATCGCTAATAAGTATCCATAATGGAATAATGTGAAGAGGTGGTTTGCTTTGGTGGGGGAAAAAAATAATACCTATCTATACAGAAGAAAAATGGGAAGAGGCGGGCGATACACCTTTACTGCTAAACGAATAAGTACGCAAAGTGTTGTATAGGAGACAGAATAAGTGAGCAGAGTGTTGTATAGGAGACAGAATAAGTGAGCAGAGTGTTGTATAGGAGACAGAATAAGTGAGCAAAGTGTTGTATAGGAGACAGAATAAGTGAGCAGAGTGTTGTATAGGAGACAGAATAAGTGAGCAGAGTGTTTATAAAGGAGGCAGAGGGTCATGCAGAGGAGCGAGTGGCCCTGAAGAGTGGTTACATTAGGCATCACGACACTGCTTCCAAACATCACATCTCAGAGGCAGAAAACAAAGCCCCAGCAGTACGCAGGCATCCACCCACTCCCTGCTGCCATGGTGACTACTTTGCAAATAATGACGCAGGGAAACGTTGCCACGCCGAGAAAGGAGCGTCGAAAGCCGTGTGTGCGTCATTCACCGCGGTCCGACCACTTCATAGACTCGCGGTTGTCAGCCAGTACTTCCCCCCGAATGAGTTTGGAGCTCCACGATTGAAACCTCACGCCCACACACAACCAATAAGCGGGACACAACCCGCGACTGACATCCAGTACCCATTCACTGCATGCTGGGTGGACAAGGGACACGGATTTAGGAGACATCCCATCCGTCTCAGTCCGCCTAGGAATCGAACCCGGGACCTTTCAGTTGTTAGGCGAGCGCGCTAGCCACCGTGTGTGTGTGTGTGTGTGTGTGTGTGTGTGTGTGTGTGTGTGTGTGTGTGTGTGTGTGTGTGTGTGTGTGTGTACTGCCTGGAGGTGCACATAAAGATGTCATCAAGAGTTGGTAATTTGACCTCCCAGATGCTAATGCTTACATTTTTATGATATACCAGACACAAAAAGTCTACTCATCAAAGATTATAATTATGTTAAAATGAATCGACTCGCAGTTTCAACATTGCCCCTTCGGTTGGAATAAATATGAATAAGAACAAGAACAACAATAATAAAAAAAAATATTACTCGCCAGACTTGTGTCGAGATGACTGTCCAATTTTGCCATTATTCCATCCGTGCCAGTGAATGCGAAGAACAAATTTAAGGAAGGGCAAACATTACTCCCACGTATTACCGAGTATATACAAAGACATCCTTACTCCCCACTTACATGTTTTCCTTGCCATGGGAGATCAAACACGCCTCATTCAGGACTGCAAGGGTATTATAGTGACCTTAACATTTCACCGAGATAAACAAACAAACAAACACACAAAAAAACATTACCCACACACATTAGCAAGGACATACATCAACTTTCACCGTGTTAGAAAAAAAAAAAAACTACCCAGCCCAATGTGACGGAGATGAGCACCGAGGCCACGCGCAGCTATAGCGTATGCCTCAAACTTTACCACAACCATTAGCAATTATATACACCAACTCATTTTTTCACCCTTCAAACATGGTCAACTCGCTATGGCAGGTAAACTATACACACTCGCATCTTTCAAGGCTGCACAGGTATTGTAATGACCTTCTTAACCCTTTCACCGTGATAAACAAACAGACAAACAAAAAAACATTACATCTAACTTATCTTTACCCGCCACTGATGTATTTTTCTCGCCATGACAGGTAAACTATATACTCATCTTTCAAGGCTGCACAGGTATTATAATGACCTTCTTAGCCCTTTCACCGTGATAAACAAACAAACAAACAAACAAAAATAATTTCCCACACCTAACTTATCTCTACTCGCCACTGATGTATTTTTTTCGCCATGGCAGGTAAACTATACTCACTCGCATCTTTCAGAGCTGCAGAGGTTTATCTTTCATCTTTCCTCCACTTATCTTCGTCCTTTCCTCCATCTATCTTTTCCTCTCTCCTCCCCTTCCATAATATCTATCTTCTTTCCCTCCCTTTTCGTTTCCTATCCGCCTCTCTTCCCTTTATCTGTAATAACTATCTTCTTTATTCCTTATTTCTACTCGTCTTTCTTCCTCCCTCCTTTCCGTCCTTAATGCTTAACTTCTTTTCCTTCCTTCTCGCTTCCTTTCATTCGTTCCTCCGTTTCCTTTCCTCCCCTTCCCTCCGTAATACCTATCATTCCCCCTTACTCTCTCACCGTGGTAAACTCACAAACCAACAAGGAAAATTACCCACTCCCAACTTATCTTTACTCGCCGCTAATATATTTTAATCACTAAGGCAACTAAACTAAATAAATACCTACTCGCATCATGATCATTCAAGGCTGCAAAGGTTTTATAGTGCCCTCCTTATAAGCTTTTTCGGTGTACATAGAAAAGGGCAATGCAGTGTAAAGGTTACCGGGCACCATCCATATTAGGCGAAAGAAAAGGTATAGACTATAGAGAGATGTCCGTGGAAGCGAATATAAAAGGAAAGGTGAAATGTGGAGGCATGAGAGATGTTGTAGAGGTTTGATACATATAGTGCCCTCCTTATGAGTTTGTTTCACTAGCCATACAAAGAGGCAATGCATATATAAAGGTTACCGGAGGGGGTGGGGGTGGGGAGGGGGCGGGAGCATCCGTATTAGGGGGAAAAAATAGAGGTGAAAAAGAGATGTCCGTGGAAGGGAAAGTAAAAGGACCGGAGAGATGTGATCCAGGTAATGTCGCAAGATGTCATTTTGTTGCACTGCAGTTTATTGTGTTTTTTATGCAGTGTCTCCTTGATACACACTGCAGCGAATGGGGGGAAAATATAATCCCATCATTTCTTTTTTCGGGAGATGTATAGATTTTGTTGCCGCAGTTATTGTTTTTTTTTTTTTATTGTTATTCAGTGTCTCCTTTTACACAGCGAATGAAAAAAAAAGTGACTGCGTGGTTTTTCTTTATTGGGAGATGCATAGATTTTGTTGACCTTTTTTTCTGTTGAATGTTGTCCGTAGTGCGGCGTATTTTCAGCTGTTGTTTTATCTCTGTGCTAAACTGTTTATATATCGAGGTATTGGTTTAGTGACGTTAGAGGGATGTAGGAGTCGTGTGTGTGTGTGTGTGTGTGTGTGTGTGTGTGTGTGTGTGTGTGTGTGTGTGTGTGTGTGTGTTACTTTCTCGTCAAACTGTGTGCATATATCTTTTTAACATGTGTGCTTGTGTGCATTTTTTTGTGTGTTTTTCTGTGCCAGTATATGTACGCACGCACGCACGCATACATACATTTGTGAGTGTCTGTCTGTCTGTTTAGTGATGCGCGCAACGTTTGATTTTCCTCGCGTGCAAACACACACACACACACACACACACACACACACACACACACACACACACACACACACACAGGCCCCGAGGGAGGGAGTCGGTCGCCACACACCTGCCAAACACGTAGGCGAGAGAGAGAGAGAGAGAGAGAGAGAGAGAGAGAGAGAGAGAGAGAGAGAGAGAGAGAGAGAGAGAGAGAGAGAGAGAGAGAGAGAGAGAGAGAGAATTCATCTTTTCGGCCTCGC